>NC_064856.1:600000-900000 GCF_024139225.1 Suncus etruscus
CTGGAGAACACACGCACAGGAAAGCTGAAAGGTATCAGTTAAAAAACAAAAGACCAAATAAAGAGACTGCAAGACACATCCTAATATAGATATAGAATGCTGAAAGTAGCAAGATCAAAAAAGGAAGTCGCATTCAAAGGAGTGTCACTAAGATTTATAGCAAGCCTTTCAAAAGAGACACTTTGGACCCAAAGACAATAGGGGATATAATAAGAAAATTAACTTCAATGAAATTAACAAATCAAAAGGAGTACATTACCCAGCCAGACTCTCAGTCAGATTTAAAGGAACTACTTTAAAAAACAACTTTACAGATAAATGACAATTCAGGAACTTTGTAGATTTGGGACCAACTTTGCAAGAAAACCTAACTGATCTACTTTAAGACAAGGCAAACTCATAAACACACCAAACGTCTACAGACAGGTAGCACAAAACTCCAAGAAAATAATCTCTCTTAATGTTAAGAATTTAAATTCATCAAGGGGCAGTCACAAACTGGATTAGAAAATTGAACCCACGGGGCCGGAGAGATAGCATGGAGGTGTAAGGTGTTTGCCTCTCATGCAGGAGGTCATCAGTTCGAATCCCGGCGTCCCGTATGGTCCTCCCGTGCCTGCCAGGAGCAATTTCTGAGCCTGGAGCCAGGAATAACCCATGAGCACTGCCGGGTGTGACCCAAAAACCACAAAAAAAAAAAAAAAAGAAAATTGAACCCAAGTCTCCTGTATTCAATAAACACATATAATAGAGCAAACACAGTCTCAAAGTTAAAGATTAGCAGACAGTCAAGCTAGCAACACCCTTATAAAGGCCTCGTGGTTTTATTCATATTCATGAATAAAATTCAGGTTCATAAAGGTTATGAGACAAAGAGGTCGTTTCACACCAGGAAGAAATCCTAAATGAATTGAGCTTTCATAATGACCCAATAATTTCTACCCTGTGGGCCCAAATACACAATACAAAAAGGATATCTGTACTCCTATATTCTTTGCAGCACTTTTCTAGCCAGGATCTAAAATCAATACAAGTGTCCAACAATAGATGAGTACAAAAAGAAGCTGTGGAACATCTACATAATGGAATACTATGCGTCCATTAGAAAAAAAAGATGAAGTTATGAAGTTATCTAGTACATGGATACACATTTAGAGCATTATGCTGAGATGAGTCATAGGGAGAGAGAAATGGAGTGATCTCATTTTGGGGATATTTAGAAAAAAGTAGGATAATAATACCCAAAGACAATAGAAATGAAAATCAGAAGGACTGCTCCTTAGTGGCAAGCTTACCACAAGGGGGATTAGGACAAAGACGCTACCACTGACAATGATAGTGAGAGATGATCACACAGGACAAGAACTGGATGCTAAAGTAGGTAAAGTGATATGCATGCCACTCTTTCCATCATAGGATTGCAAATCACAATGCCTAAAAGATAAAAGGAGTGTCTACCATAGAAACAGGCTGTGGGACAACAGAGAAAACGGAAAACAATGGTGGAAGGAAGAGGACACTGATAAAGGGATGGGTGCTCAAACAGCATATGACTGAAACTCAATCATAAACAAGTCAAGGTGATTCAATAAAAAAAATAAATTAAAAATAAAAATATGATTTTAATAAAATTAATTATCTTTAAGTAATATGACTTACATTTACTTTTAGCATCGAAAATTACATTACTAATTTTCTTTTAAAAATCGGTGAGAATAAAGTTTTCTGCATCAATTGAATATTCCTTTCAGAAAAGATTTCTCTGAGTATGTAATGCTGCATGATAATTTTTACCTATCGTAGTACTTCTAAAATTGAAATTCATCCTCTTAAGCTTTGCCACTCACTGCCTTATCAATAAAGTTTATGTGACATTCTGAATCACTTGGTATCATATCAATGGTATTCATAGCATCTTTATCAGATTGTTGTAACTCATTCACGTCCTCTCTTGTTATTCTACCATATTTGGAAGTATTTTCTGCACTGGATGCACAAGTACCCCTCAAAATCATCCATGTTGGTTGGAATAAGTATCTTACAAAATACTGCAAATAGTGATATTTAAATTCTGTCATAGGAATCATGACTGGCTTTAGTTATAGTTTTTGGTCACCTCTAGCGATGTTTAGAACTCTTTCCTGGCTCTATGCTCAATATACCTGGTTCAAAGGTTCAGAGAACTATTTGGAGTGCCAAGGATCAAATTCAGGTCAAGCTCTCATTCATCCCTGAACCTTGGATACTATCTACAAAAACAACCATGGTTTTCTTCACCATCACCAGGAATCCAACTTCTACCAAGGAAGGCCCTACTGCTGCCCTTGCATCTACTTACTCCAAAGAGGGTTCTTAACGACACCCTGGTGACTTAGTAACAGCAACAACCTGCTTCCAGGGCAGGGTTCTCTGCATTGCCACCTAATGGTGAGATAAAACCAGAATATTCTCCTCATCATTCTGACTTCAACATATGATCTGTACATAAACCAGGATCTCTAACGACGGAAATCTGACAGAAACCACTGTGATTGTGAAGAGCTTTTACTGGGACTACAGAGAATGACTTTGGGGGTTGGATAACCTAGTCTGCCTGGAGCCTGGAGTTAGTCTTATGCCAGAATACTTCATGGCCAAAGGTTTTTCCTTTCTATTACTTCCACATTTTGCTGTGCCTACACACACAATAACGCCCACCCCACACACACACCACTTTTATTGTATTTTTTATCTCCAGTAAAAAGAGCTTACTAAACCTCTGCTATTGTATTAATGACTTCATTGGAGATACAATAATTTTTTAATTTATTGTGACTGAAGTTCATTTACACAGAATTATTTACGATGCATAGTGGCAATGAATGAAGGGCATTCCCACCACCAATGTTATCCTCCCTCCACTCTTGTTCCCAGCATGTCTCCCACATCTCTCTCCTTTCCCCCCCAGAATCCTACTGCAAATGGTCTCCGCATTACAGCTTGTTATAGGTTGGGAGATACAATAATTTTTACAAATATACTTGCTACTGAACTTTTTCTTTCTTTTTTCTTCCATTTTATCTTTTTTAAGTTTTCTATTTTCTTTTCATTTTTAATAACTTTTATTTCTGTCATCTTGAAACAAATGTATTATGATTAGTTATGTCAACTATGTGATGCCTTTTCTTTAAATTAAAAAATAGCCTCATAAATTGAGGGGGTGGGAAACAGTGGATAGTATCAAAAGCAGTCAAATGAATATTGAGTGGAAATAAAAAATGATCAGGCCTAAATACCAAACCCAAAGTCAACGACAACAGAATCAAGATCTACAAGTTATATATAAAGGGAAACTTACACTAGCAGTCCTAGAGGCAAAGAGTGGGAGAGGTATGGGATGCATGCTGGGAACAGGGGCAGAGGGAGGACAACACTGGTGGTGGGAATGGTCCTAATTTACTGTCTCTGTGTACCTTAAATATAACTGTGGAAGACTTGTAATTCACATTGATCACAATAAAAATTAAATATAGAATTAAAAAAATGTAGGTTAAGCTCATGCGATGAACTAACTTTCCTTGCTATGCTATCTTTTTGACCTCTCATGACTATACCCTAATATCCTTTAGGATTGAAAGCATTCAATATACTTTTTCCAGGTATACTTGAAGAATAAGTATAAATTATAGCTATACAACAAAAATAAATGTATATCTCTTTTATTTTGAATTTACAGGACTGTTAATATTAGGGTTTTATGCATACAGCTTTCCAACACCATACTCTCCACCAGTGTCCCCTTGCCGCCACCATTGTGTCATGGTCTCCTTCCAGTCATCCATGTACCCTCCCAATCTCATAAACTCAGTTCTTAAATTCATCTTGAAAGTCAAAATTACCTCTACCCATGCAATGTAAAATTGATGTTGTGCTACTAGGCATAATAACAGCATAAATCTCCTTTGTGTGTCTTTATCAGAGTCTTGGGTGACCTGGCACATTGTCAATGAGAAGTCATATTTTAAAAGAAATCTCTTATTGAGCAGTAAATCTCCACAGTGGATTTGAAATATTCAGCAAAACATGTTATAAACAAATGTGCTGTCATCCAGGCTTTGTCATTTCATTTATAGAGTACAAGCAGAATAGTTTTAGCATAATTATGAAAACCCTGGCATTTTCAGAATGGTAAGTGATTATGAGTTTCCATTTAGCATTATCAGGTACATTAACATCTATCAAGGGTCAGTCTGTCATTTCTTTGAAACTTTTCTTTTAAACAATTATTTTATTAAAGAACTGTGATTCAGTAAGTTAGTGATAGTTGTTTTAGACATATAATGTTGTAACACCAATCCTACCAGTAGTGTCAACTTCCCTTCACCAGTATTCCTAAGTTTCCTGCCACCCCTCTTCACTCAGCCTGCCACATTGGCAGCACATATTAAAGTTTTGTTGTTGTAGTTTGTGTTTTATATTTTCAGTGTTGTGACTGAGTCTGTGGTTTGAATATATAGCTATTCCACATTACCAATGTACCTGAAGACCGGGCCCCTACTCCCCCATTACTTCCTTTTTGATCTTCCCCCACTGACATTTTTCTCTAGTTATAAAAGTCCTAGATGGCTTCCTCATCCAATACAAAGCTATGTTGTCTAAATTGAAAATCTGTTGTTCAGTGTATCCACCTTCTTAATGACTTTACCTCGATTCCCTAGATAACATGCTCTTACTTCTACATCGTAATTTGTTGCTTAAGCTTGTAGCTTGATGCTATAAAGACAAATTCTTTTCTTAAAACCTTCGAACCAACCTTTTTGTGTGTGTAAAGTGAAATGTTTATTTGGGAAGTAAATGGAGGGAAGAAGAGAGATAGATGAAGATGCATACTCGAGAGAGAACATGACCTTTATAGATTTGAAAAAAGAAATAAAGCAAACTATACACCCCAAGTCAGGATTCGTGAGCCATCTCCCCAATGGGGAAATGTGCCTCAATGGAAGAAAGTGATAGCTCAGGCAGACCAAAGAAGCCACGAGATAAAAGAAAACTCCTATCAGAGGGAGATGCTGACAAATCTCTCTAAGATAAAAGGAAAATAAACAAATAAAAATAAGTGAACACATCTCAGTGGGAGATGTAGGTGAAATTTGAACTGGAACTTACTAGCTTCAGTATTTTTTCTTCTAAAGCCTCCTTTCCATTAAAATCTTAAAAAATGAAAGAGTTGGGGCCTTGCATTGGTTTAAAAGAATTCGTTGTTGACTTGATCAACTTTTAACATTTTTCATGTCAGCAGTAAGCCTCTTATTTATTATTGTTAATTCCCTGTAACAGCATTCAAATTTTTTCTCAGATTTTTTTCTTTGCATTAAAAACTTGGTTAACTAATACAGAAAGTTTAGTTTTTTGATCTATCTGTACTTCAGTATGCCATTATCATTCAGCATAATCATTTTAATATTTTGATTAAAGGTGAGAGACTTGTGGTTCTTCAAAGAAATTAAACATTAGAGGGGTCGGAGTGGTGGTGCAAGCGGTAAGGCATCTGCCTTGCCCACTCTAGCCTAGGATGGACCACAGTCGATCCCCCGGCATCCCATATGGTCCCCAAGTCAGGAGTGATTTCTGAGCACATAACCAGGAGTAACCCCTGAGTGTCACCAGGTGTGGCCCAAAAACAAAAACAAACACCCCCCAAAAAAAAAGAAAGAAAGAATTTGAACATTAGAAACCAATAGCCTGAGAGAGTAGAGGACCGGGAGAGAGTTGAGGGAAGATCTGACCAGCAGAACAGTCCAAATATATTCATCATTGACTGATTAAGTTGACTGCTTTATATGGACTCTGTTGATGTTGCAACAGAATAATTACACTGATTACATCAAAATTACTGATCACAGATCATCATAATAATAATGAGAAGGTTTCAGATACTATGAGAATTACCAGAATGTGTTACAGAAAAGCAAAATGAGAACAAGTCAGAAAAATGATGCCAGTAGACTATTGAGCAGGGTAACTTAAAATACTCAATTGACAGAAACAAACCAAAATGTATCTGAGAATAAAGCAAGGCATGCTTAAGTCACTTCATTCTTCATTGCCAAACTGCATGTAACATACACTTTAATAGGCACTGTAAGTATAAAAGATTTGTTTACATGAAGATTAACTTATTTTCATGGGACTAATATTTGTCACTATCAAGGGCTCGTAAATACTTATAATTTCTAAAGAAAAATGTAAAAACATTTTGGAAAATAATAGTATGATTGGAAAATATAGCATATCATTTATCATTTTAATTTTCTGTGGCAAGGATAAATATCATTTAAATGCGTGGCACAAAGCATGTTTCTAAACAATTAAAATAAAAATCTTTAAATTCTCATTTAGTGTATTTTTATCTCATATATTAAATAAAAGCATTGCTATGTACAAATAGAGCCACTTGATGAAGAAAAGACTCTAAAAATAAATTTATATTATATTTTACACTTGTAAAATATAAGGGCATCTTTCTTTTCCTCCTGAAATACTTTTTCATAAAGGAGTGAAGGTATAAAACCATATTTGTATGCTAAAAAGAAAGCCCTTTAAAATTGTAAACATGTTGATCAAAATTTTTATTGCTCATCTATGGGTTTTAAGAAAAATAAAAGACATGATTGTAATAACACCCAGAGACAACAGAGATGAGGGCTGGTAGGATGGACCACGATATGAAGCTTACCACAAAGAGTGTTGAATGCAGTTAGAGAAATAATTAGACTAACAACTATCATGACAATGGTAGTCAGTGAGAGAAATAGAATGCCTATCTCAAATACAGTGGGAGGTGAGGGAGGAGGGATATGGGGGGCATTGGTGGTGGGAAGTTGCACTGGTGAAGGGGAGGTATTGTTTTTATAACTGAAACCCAACTATAAACATGTTTGTAATCAGGCTGCTTAAAGATACTATAAAAAATTTTATTGTTATTTCCAAATGGTTAGTCAAGTTTGTGCTATATATGGCTACATTAAAAAGGGAAATAACTGACACATGATCAGAATCCTTTGTCTTTGTAGTCCTATAATTATTGTAATGAAATAGATATTCTATATTTACATGTGACTGTGATCCACATGCTTTCCAAATAGATAAATATGAGTTGAATAATAATGAATAGAAGACCCATAGCTTAGCAAAAATACCTCGGATAGCAGTAAAAAATTTATTCTAAATAAAACTGTAGTTTAATAAAACTCACCCATGCTTAGCTGCAGCTCCACTTATTTCAAATAACAGTCAACTGAAATTAGTAAAAAAATAAAACTATTTTTGAATTTCCTGTAAAACAACTTGATAAAAGTTTTGTGGAAACATTTCTCTTCAATATTGCTTATAAATCTGCAAAATATTTCTTTAGTGGTAGTCCATGAGATGTTGTGATTGGTCAGTGTTGATAAAAGAATTATCTCCTCCTTACCATTTCATGACAATATACTAAATGTTAAACTGAAATCTTGATAGTAGATCAGACTTACAATTGTGATATTTTAATCATTAAGTTTAAGTTATATTTTAAAATCAACACATTGAATTAAAATAAGCAAGAAGGCCAAGGCAATAGCACAATAGGTAGGGCATTTGCTTTGCATGCGCTGACCCAGGTTCAATCCCTGGCATCTCTACGATTCTCTTATTACTGCCAGGAATGACCCTGGATCCCTGAGCTTCACTGGGTCTGGCCCCAAAACAAAATAAATAAAATGAAAAATGAATAAAAGGAGAATGTGCTGCCTAGAAGAGGTAATGAGAAAAAATAGTTCTCATTACATTATACAACTTTTCCAGAAAACAGTGGCAGAACACATGATTCAAATCAAGAAATCCAACTTTAATCTTAGCCACTATTTTTTTTCATAATCCACAAAACTTCCAGTTTAAACTTCCAGTTTAAAAATGTTTTATATGAGTAGAATAAAAATCTGAAACAGAGAGAAACTAAAACAGGTGGTATGAACCATATTATGAACTTTCACACAAAAGAAAAATAGAGAAAAGAAAAATAGTGAACAAAAAGATGGTGCAAACTATTGTCTCAGATGCTGGGATTTTTTTTTAATTTTTATTATCACACGGTTATTTACCAAGTTCATAATATAGTCATTTAAGGCAGTAAATGTTCAAACGCCAATCACACCACCAGTGTGACCTTCCCTTCGCCGTGTCCCCAATTTCTCATCTTAGCCTGCTTCCATGAGGTGCTGAGATTTTTAATGTTTTGTTGGTTTGAACCACTGTAGCTGTTCAAATCATTAAAAGAAGGAAGGAAACTGACCTTCAGGTGAAGAATACATGTGTTGGCATTGAGTGAGACTAACACTATGGTGAACATAACTAGCGTGTTCATTCATTTGAAGACAAGAAGAGAAGAAGCAAGAGACCTTCACTGTGGAAAGTATACTGACTAATTTTTATCTCACTTTCCATGAAGGTTTCAAACTCTAGAGAAGGTTTCTCTAGAGAAAGGAAGAGGAATAATACTACTGGACTGAATAACACTACTGAGTGTTACAACAGGCTGAAAAATCACAGATTAGGAAAAAATAAAACAAGAAAATATATTTTCCTAAATAATTAATACTGTGTACTATGAGCATGTTGCTTAAAAATATTAACTATGGGGGCTGGAGTGATAGCACAGTGGAGAAGGGCATTTGCCTTGCAGGTGCCGACCTGGGTTCGATCCTGGCATTTCATAGGGTCCCTTGAGCCTGCCAGGAGTAATTTCTGAACCAGAGCCACACCCCTGAGTGCTGGGTGTAGCCCCAAAACAAAACAAAACAAAAATATTCACTATGCCAAGCTCTTGTCATAGTTAATATTTTTAATAAATAGCCTTTGTCAATTTAAGAAGAAATCTATGAGACACGGGCACTTGCTTGTGTATACTATAGAGGTATTAATTGGAAACAATCAGTTTTTACATTAACTTCAGACATATTTATCTGTAAGCTAAAAAGTAGTACTACCTGGAGTGGTGCCATGTGTGAGAGAACAGATTGTAATCTCAATTGGGAAAGTTGAAACTAACCATAGAATGAAGAGATTTGGTAGGCTGAATGGACTTTAGTGTTTGTGTTGGAAAATAGAAAAATAAAGCATTTGGGGCGGATTTACTTTTTGTTTATCTGCTTTATTTGACTCAGTCACCTTTAAGTCTTTCTAAGAAGCAGACAGCAATGTGAGGATTCATGAGTAAGTTATTTTCTTTGTAAATAAAATATTGACCTGGTCGAACCCAACCAGCCAATGCAGAAAGCAAGGTCAAAAGTGGAATCAAGAAAATAGCGCTTTCATGCTGCAGAGGAGATACAGCCTGTGAGTTAAGTGCCGATGGCCCGAGGCCCAATTTTCCTGTCTGTGGAGTGAGAAGCCAAGGCATAAATTCCTGAATCTGTCTCCAGCATTGAGATTCAGTGAAGCCAGAAATTCAGTATAGGGATTTGTGCTGATTAAGTTAAATTCATTATGTCTGAATCAACAAGAGGAGAATTCCAAGTCAACTTCAGAATTTTCTATTTGTTGTTTCTAAAGAGAAATGAAGAGAAATAATGTGAGCACCTAAGCTCTGTCAGAGTTTTTTTTTTTTGTTGTTGAGAACCTTTAATACCTTGACTTTTTTTAGTAAAGTGTTTGAGTCTCCAAAGTCAAATTGAAAAAGTGGGGTCCACATTTGGCCTCCTGGCACACAGTCAATCACAGTCAATTCTGCAAGGCTCCTCTGCGGTATTCTTTTTTTTTTTTTTTATGAAGACAAAGATGCAAAGAAAAAGAACATGGTGAAAAAACAGTGGGAAGACAATAACCCATAAACAGAATTCCCAAAAGAAATCTTCTTGCTGACACCTTAATTCTGAATTTTTAGCCAAAACACATTAAGAAAAAACAAAACAAAAACCCATGCACAATTACTTTGTCCCTCAACTCCCCAGACTGTAGTACATTATAACATTTCTTAGCAGTACACAAAGCAATCCAAAGCACAAAATTTATGTAACTCCTTTCACATTGAAGCCTATAGTATTGTTCACACAATTGATCATAATACATTATGTCATTAAGGATGAGTCAGAGGAGCACAGCAAAGACGGTGTTAGGGTTGTTTGCATAGGCCCAGCAAAATATAGGGGACAGGGAAAGGAGAAGCCTTGGCCTAAATACAAGGAGACCTTACCCCTGAAGTTCTCTAGCATAAGACCAACTCCAGGCTCAAGGCACACTAGGCTGTCCAACCCAAGTCATTGTCTGGAGTGCCAACACACTCCTATCCTTTACACAATCACTGCTGTTGGTGTCAGACCTCTGTAATCAAAGATCCTGGAATATATCCACATCCCACATCAAAGCCAGGAAGATGCGAAGTGTCCTCCACTTTCACCCCACAATTAGAGCTCGGACCTGAAAGCAGGTCGTTGTCATTGTTAAGTCTTCTGGGTATTAAGGGAAGTCTCTTTTGAGCAAGTCTATGCCAGAACAGTGGTAGGGTCTTCCCTGGTAGAGGATTGCTTTCAGGAGATATTATACACAACCATGGTTGTTTTGTAGATGGCATCCCTGGTTCAGGAGTAAATGGACAATGCCTGTTCCTCTGATGCCTGAGCCATGTCATTATGACAATGTTCAGGGTGCAAGGTCCCACTGCATTACAAGATTTGTGTGTTCCCATCTCTATAAGAAAGTGTTTGTATGTATAGCATTTTTCTATTTTAATGTGCCTATGCAAAGGATAAACCATGCCACATGGCATGATTGGTGCCCATGGGGACGCTAGAATATGTCCAACAATCCCCTTGACTTGGTACTAGCATAAACTTTAAATGGAGGGACACTTCTACCAGACTTCTTTTTAAACAGATCATAAACAGAAAGACAGACAAAATAAATACATAGAGGGGAAATTTTGAAATAGTTCCATGGGGTGTTAATATCAGTGCACCACTTTGGTCTATGATTTGAACTGTATGATACTGAAGGTGAAAAGGGTAAATAGGGGAAATAATGGTTGGGACTGAGGCAGTAAAGGACTAGAAATGAGCTTTGTAGGGCAGTGTCAAGAATTCTCTGTGGTATTCATGCAGCTTCCTCTCTGAGAGATGCTGATTAGCAACACATGTTTAATAGTGAGTGCTCCCAAGCACCACTGGACTTCATTTTGAAGCATGAGCTGAAAGTATTATTTACAAAGGTAAAATGTATGCTCCAAATAGAAATAAGACAGAATCACATGAAGTCTATGTCAGTGATATTTTATGTAAGAAGAAATCCATGATCAGTTTTTCTACTTAGTCTGTAGCCAGTAAAGAAAGAAGACCCAAAAACAGAGTGACTAGACACATAAAGTCCCCACTTTCTGGGACTTTATTCATTCCACAAGTCAGCCTACTAGCTCTGTTCCATCTGGAGCTCCCCATTTAAATGTAGTAATTCCGAGGTCACACCCCAAAATCATTACATAAGAATCTCTGGGGTTTAATGAAGAATATAACAATTATATTTCCCATGTATTTATATATTCCACAAATGTAAGCTTTACATACTGATAATAGTGCTGATGGTTATGATTTTGATGTACACCATCACCAAAATGCTGAGGACCCTCCACCAATATTCTTTTTTTTTATATTTATTGTGGTAAAAGTGAATTACAAATCTTTCACAGTAATATTTAAGGCACATAGCAATAATGAATGAGGGGCATTCCCACACCAGTGTTGTCCTCCCTCCATCCCTATTCCCAGCATGCATCCCACATCTTCCTGCTTTACCCCCATATGCTAGTGGAACTGTTCCCCACTTATACAGCTTGTTGTAGATTGGGTATCAATTCTATTGTCATTGACTTTGGATTTGGTATTCAAGTCTGATCATCTTTTATTTCCACCAAATGAACCTATGACTGTCTGGTCTTGGTACCATCAGGGTTGCAGGGGGAGGCAAACAAAAAAGAGAAAAACTAGGAGGAGTTCGTCTGGGTGTTATAAATATCCATTTAGAAGAAGGAAGGGAAAAAAGAAGAAAAAGGTAACAAAACAACACAAAAACAAAAAACAATAAGGGAGTAACAACAAAAGTACAAAAAGAATAAAAAAGAATAAACCAAAAACCAAAACCATCAGCTATGGCAAAAACAAAAACAAAAACAAAACAAAACAAAAAAAAAAAACAAGAAAAACAGACCAGCAACTTTTTACAAAAGGGTTGTGTTTACATAGGCATGATAAATATTGAGGAAATTAAAATGGGAATTCCCTTAGCCTAAAAGATAAAGGGTTTCTCCGCCATTGAAGCATACTGCCATGGGAACAACTACAGGCTCCATACTCACTCATATACACACCCCAAGGTCTTTTTATCATGCCGAGAAACTTTCCACTCAGATGTGGGTGATGACATCCCGCCTCTGTAACTGGAGCTATTGTTCTTTGCATAGATCATAGGGTAAAGGCTAGGAGAGAGTTTTTCTTTATGGTTCTAGTAGTTCTGTTCCATTACTGTTGTTGCGATCAGTCTTCTGTAATTAGTGGTCTTGGTTTTTGTTCAGATCCTAGAACAGAGCCTAGGCCTAGGGTATAGTCTTTTAGCATGGTTCCAGAATTTCTGCTCTTTTGCAGTTGTCAAAGTCAGATCTCTGGAATTAGGGATCTTGGTTTTTGTACAAATTCTAGGCCAAGGCCTAGGCTAGGAACTTCCTCATTGGTCCCTCGATAAATTCTGTCCAGACCATGTTTGTCAAAGTCAGTCTTCTGTAAATAGTAATTTTGGTTTTTGCTTAGGGCAAAGGATGACATGTCTCCCAATTGTATCATACCGTTAGGTGGTGAGATAGGGCAGCCCTCTCTTAGCTCAAGTTGTTGCCATTTTCTCATGTCAGGATGTCATGTTAAAACTTGTACAAGTTGTTTCCGGGACGGAATTTGGAGTTTCGCTGGGAGGAGTTTGGGTCCTGGTGCTGTTGCTGGAACCTATATCGGTTCCAGTTCTGGGATCTGGGGTTCTCAATTGGAAGGTCGCTGTCCCAAAGCCTGGATGGAGTCTAAGTTCCTTCACCAATATTCTTATGTTTCATTCAGTCCACCTCTTCATTCCCCCTGCCATGCTTCCCTTACTTGACATTCTCATTTCTGTAATTCAGTACCAAGCTGGGGTTTTTTTTGGGGGGGTGTTTATTTTGGGGGGAAGGAGGTGTTGGGTCACACCCAGCAGCACTCAGGTATAACTTCTGGCTCTATATTCAGAAATCGCTCCTACTAGGCTCAGGGGACCATATGGGATGCCGGGATTCAAACCACCGTCCTTCTGCATGCAAGGCAAACGCCTTAACTCCATGCTATCTCTCCGGCCCACCAAGCTGTTTTATTCTTCCATATCCATGTCTTTTCTCTCTGAGATCCACAAATGAGAGAGATCAGCCAGTATTTGATGTTGTGCCTCTAATATATTTTTCTTAGCATTATATCCAGTAATTCCATTCGAATTGTAGCAAACTGCTTAATTTCATTGATTACTTAGATAGTATCCATTATATATAACTTTTTTATTCATTTATCTGTCTTTGGATATTTTGGTTGCTTACATATCTTGGCTAGTATATGCAGCATAACAATGAATATGATGTGCATATATATTTTGAAATATCGTTTTTGTGTTTTGGAATTATTTATCACTAAGTGATATCACTGGTTCATATGGGAGCTCTATTCTTACTTTTTGTAGTTTACATACTATTTTTCATATAAACTTAGATGACATTCCCACCAAGAATGAAAGAAGGGTTTCCACCACATTCCCACCATCACTAGTCATTTCCAGTACTATTACTGTATGCCCTTTGACTAGCCTGAGATAATATCTCATTGTCACTTAATTTATTTCTCTAATAGTGATATATACTTTTTCAGTGCCTATTAGTCTGTTGTTCCTGCTGGGGAAATGTCTGTTCATATCCTATTCCCAATTTTGATGGGAGTATTTTATTTGGAATGTTATATTTTCTGAAGCTTTATGATGTATATATTTTGGAGTTTAGGCCATTAGCAAGTGTATTATATTTTAAAATTTTACCCACTTGGTAGGGCATCTTCTAATTTTAACTCGTTTTTGTTTTTGCTTTTGCCATGTAAAACCTTTTTAATTCGGTGTAGTCATGTTTCATTTTCTTTTGCCAATGTAATATAAACAATGAAAACACCTTTGATGTCCATAACCTGGAGAGTTCTGTTCATATTTTCCTTGCTTAAGTTTTTGTATTCTGGCCTAACTCATTTTTTTTATCCACTTGGAGTTAAATTTTTGTTTGGTAATTCAAATTGATTTTTTTCCCATTATTCAGTTTTTCCAACGCTATTTGTTGAGGCTTTACTTGCTTCACTCCATGCACTGAGCTCCTTTGTTGTGAATTAGCTTTTCATAAACATGAGCATTTATCTCTGGCTTTTTTTTTTTGTATTCTACTGATCTGAGATTTTTTATTCTAGTACATTATATACCTTTATTGTATAATTTAAAATCAGGAGATTTAACACCTTTCTATTTTTTTTCTCAGCATTGCTATGGTTATTTAGGGAGTTTTATAATTCCATACAGATTTTAGTACAGTTTCTCTTAAGTCTGGTATGTTGATAGGAATTGCATTCAATTTGTATTCTCTTCTGTTCATATTGACAATGTTTACTTTTTTTTAACATGTAAGTTTCCCATTTTATGTTGTCCTCTTCAATTTTTTCCTGAAACTACATTTAAATATTCCATTAATAGCTCTTTGACAGATTTTGCTGAGTTAATTTCTATGTGTGATGTTTGGGGTACCAGTTAATGGAGTCATTCTTTTTATTTCATTCTCATCTAGGTTGTTACATGTAAAATGTGATCAACTTTTTTGTATTGATTGTGTGGTCTGCTACTTTGTTATACTATGTATTATTTTTAAGAGTTTTTAGTGGAGTCTTTAGGGTCTTCTTTTTTGTTTGTTTATAAAAATTTTAATTTTATTAAGAGGCTATCATCTACAAAGCTATTGATAGTTGAATTTTAGACATATGTTCTAGCACCAACCCTACAAATCTTGGCTGCAATTACATTTAAAACATAATTACATATAAGATCATTTACAATATCCCCTATGTTCAAAGCTTTAGATATCCAGGAATGAGTAATTTTTAAGCCCCTAAATGAGCTCCTACGTGCAATTGTTCTCCAGAAAATTTGCGAATTTCCCAGTAACATAGGAATAAATAGTCTAAACATTTAGCCCAAATACTGTGTTTTTTCCTTTCTACCATATCAACTAATCTGTCTCTGAAAATTACATTGCTTCAGACTATCTTAATCACAACCAGAAACAGTAGTTTTCTGTTGAAAATCAATTTTTATCGATTTCACTGCAGAAAAATTACAAGTAAATATTGAAACCTTGTTGAAATATGCACACCAAAGTGTTCAGGAAGAAGTAGGCAACTGGTAGGCAACTTAGTTTGAAAGACTTTTAAAAGAAGATGAAGTAATGGATAGAAGAATAAACAGATTGGTCAATCACTCACTGTATAATTCTTTTCTTATAAATCTATGTCTATTTAAATCCATTTAGTATAGAATATGAGACTAGTGTCTGCATTATTTATTCATTAATGTCTTTTAACCCAGTGTTTTAAAATTATAACCAATTTCAATGTTAAATTTTATATCCTAGAGTTTATATTGAGGTATATATATTCTAGTGTGCTAATTTCCTGAACAAATGTGTAGCAACATTACTTTGAAAAAGAAATAGGCCAATAAAATTTACATTTAAAGTTAAGTGTAATATGTACAACTATAAAACTTGTAGGAAAAAGCAGAAACATTTCTATGAAGGATTTTTCAGATGTGACCTTAGAAGCATTTTCCATAAATAAAATGCAAATTACTTGGCTTTATTAACATTTAAAATTTTTATTCTGCAAAACTATTGAGATAACGAAAGACAAGCTGAGAAAATAATATTTGCAAATCACATCTTTAATGAAGAATTTGTATTCAAAAATATCCATCCTGTGTATTTAAAAACACCCTTACTGAGCATAAAGGTAAAAAATCAAGCATTGCAACTTCAAAAAAAGAGAAATTATTCGATCAGATATTTTGCCAAATAAGATAGGCAAATGCAAATAAGCACACAAAAAGATGTTCGATATCATGAGTCATCGCGAAAATGCCACCTGAAACCGTGGTAAAATACCATACACAATGCTTAAAATGGCTTGAATCTAAGAAATGAATACAGCCTAGGCTGAAGAATTGCAAAGCACTTCTCATTTGTTGCTGCTGCAAATACAAAATAGGATAGAAACTCTAAAAAAATTTTTTGTTGTTGTTATTGTTAAAAAGAAAATTAACCCCTTCCGTGACTTTTCAGTTTCACTTCGGGGTATTTAAAGCACTAAAAAGTTACTTTCAACAGAAACCTGTACAAATATTTCACTGCACTTTTTTCATTCCCAAGAACTGGAAACAAATGTCCTTCAGTAGTGATGAAATAATGCAGGCAACACTTCCACATTCAGGAATTAAAAGGAATGAACTTTAATTCTCTCTCTAATTGGGGGATACCGTCTAGGAGTGGCCTGTGAAAGGCACTTTTGTTTCCTCATTTACAGAAGGTAAATTTCCAGAGAGGCGCTGTGCAATTTGGGTTTGGTTTCATTATTTTCCCAAAAACAGCAATGGCCAGTTAAGTTTAGGATCTTCCTAATGAATCTCACAGTATTATTCCAAGTGGCAAAAGCCAGCTTCTAAAGGTCACTGTCCGATTACACCTTGATGACAGTTTTTAAATAATGGTTTCACAACAGGTAACAGTGGATAATAGAGAAGTGGGATGGAATGAACACAAAGAAGTAGGAATGGGGCCGGAGAGATAGCACAGCGGTAAGGCGTTTGCCTTAGGCGCAGAAGGACAGCGGTCCAAATCCGCTCAATTTCTGAGCATAAAGGCAAGAGTAACCCCTGAGTGCTGCCGAGTGTGACCCCCCCCCCAAAAAAAAAAACAAGTAGGAATGGCAACATGCAGGAGATTTTTGAAGGTTTTTGAACTTTGTCTTCTTTTTTATTCTACTTCTCTAGATATGGATTTTTTTCTTTTCCTTTTTTAAAATAATTTATTTATTTAAACACTGTGATTACAAACATAGTTGTAGTTGGGTTTCAGTCTTAACAAGAACAACCCCCTTCACCTGTGCAACCTTCCCATCACCAATGCTCCCATCTCTTTCCTTCCCCACGCCTGCCTGTATTCGAGACAGGCTTTCTACATCTTTGTATTCTTATTGCTGTGGTGGTTACATAATCTGCACATGTACAAACCATAGGATAAACCACAAGCAAGCAGACAAACAAACAAGAGAAGGAAAAGTGAAAGCACGACCAAAGTATTAAGTCCAACTAAGGTCTGTGGTTTAGTCAATAGTCCTGGGCAGAGTCAGTCAGTGCCCTGGTTTTAATTGTTTCTTCATTATGCTGTGCTTATGTAAGAGGCACCGTCGAGAACATGGTTATTCTCTGTTCTATCTTTGCAATTGCTTCAGGAATTCTGTTCTATTTATGAAACTACAATTGTTTCAAAGTACATATACTCATATATACTTTCAAAGAATATATATGTGAAAGTATATATACATCAGTAATTTTCTATATTTATACATCTACACATATATATATTGTATAAGATCATCTTCAATGCACTTTCATATTTTCTGTTGTCTGTAAGCTAAAATTAAACTTAAATACATGATTTTCAATAAAGCAGTACATTTCAGATTAGTAAAAATATTAAGAAAATTATTTTCATTAGATGATTTTGTTTTTTGAGAACAGTGTTCCTCAACCTTTTCCCAACTTGGACCTCTTCCCATCTCATCTCCTTCTGTTCTACTGGCTGGTCTCCTGTTCCATGTAGTGGCCTCCTAATTTATACAATTTTCACCTGTGGCCCCTGGAATAACCTGGGACCCATCACTATAGAGGAAATTAAAATGGTTATCAAAAGTCTTCCCAAAAACAAAGGCCAGACCTTTATTTGTTTTTTCGAAAGAATTCATTTACTAATTTTCTCAAGCCTTCAAAGAGGATCTAATGCCTATATATTTCAAGCTTTTCCAGGAAATTGAAAAACAGAAACATTCCCAAATAGTTTTTTATGAAGCTAACATCACATTGATACCAAAATGAGACAGAGACGCAACCAAAAAAGAGACCAATATCTCTGATGAACATGGATGCAAACACCCTTAACAAAATCCTAGCAAATAGGATTCAATGCCTCAGTAAGAAAGTTATACACCATGACCAAGTAGGATTTATTTCAGAGATGAAAAGATGGTTCAGCATATGCAAGTTAATCAAACTAATACACCACATCAACAAAAGGAAAATTAAAAACCATATGATCATTATATTAGATGCAGAGAAAGCATTTGATGAAGCCCAAATTCCACTCATGATAAAAAACTCTCAACAAGATGGGAATGAAAGTAACTTTTCTCAATATATTCAAGGCCATTTATCACAAGCCCATGGAAAATATTATAATAAAAAGGGGAAAACTAAAAGCTTTTCCCATAGATCTGGCCCAAGGCAAGGTTGTCCCCTTTTCCTACTCCTATTCAATATAGTACTGAAATTACTTGTGATAGTAATTAGGCAAGAAAAAGATATCAATGGCATCCAGATAGGAAAGGAAGAAGACAAGCTCTCACTGTTTGCAGATGATATATTATACTTAGAAAATCCTAAGACTCTACCAAAAAGCTTTTAAAACAATAAATTCATATAACAAAGTGGCAGGCTACAAAATTAATGCATAAAAATTAATGTGTTTCTTATACACAAATAATGATAGAGAAGAAATGAACATTAAAAAATCCCTTCACAAAACACCACAGAAATTCAGATACCTTGCAGTCAACTTAACTAAAGAAGTGAAGGACCTATACAAAGAAAACTACAAAACCCTGTTTCAAGAAATAAAAGAGGACACAAGCAAACTGAAACACATACCCTGTTCATGGATTGGGAGGATTAACATCATTAAAATGGCAATACTCCCCAATGCATTGTACAGATTTAATGAAATTCCTCAGGATACCTATTGCCATAGAAGTGGATCAAACACTCCTAAAATTCATCTGGAACAATAAACACCCACGAATCACTAAAGCAACCCTGAGTAAAAAAAAAAAAAAAAAAAAAAAAAAGATGGAAAGCATCACTTTGGACAGATTTAAATTGTACTACAAAACAATAATCATTAAAACAGCATGGTACTGGAATAAAGACAGACTCTAAGACCAATGGAATAAACTTTAATGTTCAAAGAATGACCCTCAAACTTACAAGCAATCTTTGATAAAGGGGAAAGAAAGGCAAAATGGAGCAAGAGAGTCTCTTCAACAAGTGGTGCTGTGACAAAATGGTCAGCCACATGCAAAAATCCAAAACTAGGAACTCCACATAATAACATAAAACCAATATATCTGTGAATTAGAGGCTGGAAGAGATAGCATGGAGGCAGGGTGTTTGCCTTGCACGCAGAAGGACGGTGGTTTAAATCCTGGCATCCCATATAATCCCCCGAGCCTGCCAGGAGCGATTTCTGAGCATAGAGCCAGGAGTAAACCCTGAGCACTGCCAGGTGTGACCCCAAAACAAACTATATATATATACATACATATATATACATATATATACATGTATCTGTGAATTACCAAGTTCTGGGGATTCCACAAATGAAAGGCAGTTTATATTTTATCCACACAGCACAGATTTTATTTTTCTGTCGTGATCCAGAATGCCAGTTCACAGGCAGAGATAGTTAATCTCTTTTATGGGAAATATTTGTTTTCTTTGAACTTTTTATACATAGGATGAGAAATAAACAGTTTGTAAAATCCATTCTCCATGAATTGAATATTGGAAGAGCCCTGGAGTAGGGGTTGGAGGCTCAGAGCAAGGGCTAGATCACATATCATGCTTGCTATGATCCTTCGTAACTGGTTTCTCAGAGTTCAGAATGCTTCAGTTCTTGAATTCCTTGACCCTTGGAATTATTTTGCTTGGTATTATTTTTAGGATAGAATCTTCCCATACAATCACCCTGATCCTTAGACCTGGATTCTGCCCACAGTTCTTCACCTTCAACCATCCTTGGAGGCCATCATCCCTTTCCCTGATCATCTTTCTTTCACCCCAGTCCAATTTTCTCTTTACTGGATTACTAAGGGATTCCACACTCTTCACCACTTTGGGGACAGCAGTAGGGCTCTTCTCAGCACCTTGTCCTTGTTTTCTGTCTCCCAAAGACTAGCAAATTCTTTAGAAGGGGCCCAAAGAGAGTGTATATGTTTAAAAAGAGGAGCTATAATCATTTATCTTAGCATCCATTGTACTAGTGTAGGAAATAGTCTCTAATTTTATGTTGAGTGACACCTCATAAAAAGAACTACATTTAATACTCAGTTCTTTACTAATAGGACAATTTGTTTTAGAGATACTGCAGCATTTGTGTTATTGAACCTTGTATCTCCAAACAGTTTTGCATCTGTAAGTGACATTGTAGAGTCAGACTTCAGTAGGTATTTGTGGTTTTTATATTATATCGTTGAGGGAGAGTAGGGAGCAGTAGGTGTGTGTGTGTGTGTGTGTGTGTGTGTGTGTGTGTGTGTGTGTGTGTGTGTGTGTGTGTTCTTGGTCACAAAATCTTAGCCTTATCCTCTGTGAAATTGAAATAACACTACAAATAGCAACAGTACCTAGTTTTAGAATCAAAACAATCCAGCCAACTCAGGTATATAAGACACTGTAACAAAGCAAAAGTCAACAAAAAGAGAGGAGGAAGAAGATGAAGAAGAAAAGTAGAAAAGGAAGAAGAGAAGGAGGAAGAAAAGAGGTGGTGGTGGAGGAGGAGGAGGAGGAAGAGGAGGAGAAAAAAGAACAGCAGCAGCAACACAAAACACATGCTATACTGAGTTGTACCTTATGAGGAAGTTTCCCCCATGGTGTCTTACCTGTCATCCTGAATTTGTTAACATAATTGAACAAAGGGCTAGAATCAGGAGGTGCTTTTTCAGAGTTTCACACATATGTCAGGAGACACTGGGCTACCTTCACCTGATCTTCATAACACCATAAGCTGGGGACCACTGGAAGGATATCTTGATCAATTGTACATACTCCTACACCTAACTCAAATCTGTGGTCCGCAGAGTGGCAGGTTGAGGCTGGGCACCACACTGGGTTGTGGCTCTACATAGAGGTACAGTGGAACCACATTCAATCTCTCTCATGTAACCCAAATGGTCATGTCTACCTGTCTCCTCCAGTCCTTGTTTTATAGTATCTCTCCTGAATTCATTCTTGGACTTCTGAGTGACCTTCACTGACAGATAGCAGGACACTTGCTTTCAATTTAATTGTAATAATATCTGGGCATTGTGACACAAAGTGGGGAGAATATCAGTTTTTGTGGAGTTTTTCTGCAATCCAGATTTACAGAGAAATCATCCCAGGCAAGGGTAGCCTGTGACCATGTGACAGGACAACTGGTAGCTGATCCATTCATTCTGAGAAGGAATGTTTCTAAGATCCTGACCTTCAAATAGTGTGTATATATGTGTATGTGAGTATATGTGAGAGTATGTGGAGTGAGTGGATGTGCGTGTGAGTGGATGTGAATAAGTGAATGTGAGAGAGTTCTGGAGAGCTAGCCTGGAGGTAGGGTGTTTGCCTTGCATGCAGAAGGATGGTGGCATCCCATATGGTCCCCAGAGCCTTCCAGTAGTGATTTCTGAGCGTAGAGCCAGGAGGAACCCCAGAGCGCTGCCAGGTGTGACCCAAAAACCAAATAAGTGAATGTGGAGGTGTGATTATATGAGAGATGTATGAGTGCATGTGAGCATGTGTGTGAATGTAGTGTGTGTGTGTGTGTGTGTGTGTGTGTGTGTGTGTGTGTGTGTGTAGTGCAGTGCAACAGGTGCCCCTGCTTTCATGTGAGATCTTCTTGAGAAGCTCCATTTCAGGCAACTTGAGTGAGCCCATTAGGACTACCTCTACTCAACAAAAGTAGTTTCTTACGAAGCTTCCATCATCCCACTCCAGTACCGCAGCTGCCTGCTTGCTGACTCAGGGGTCTGATTGGCAGTCTTATGGGCATGTTAACAACCAAATTCAGAATGGACACTGTGGTCCTCTATGGATTTATGTGTGTGCTCTGTACCCAGAACACAAAGGAGAAGCCCACTGGGAGTGCAACTAGGCATGAACCTGTTTCAGGCATCCACAGAGCATGATAATGTCACAGGTGTCTATGAGCATTTGCTTCCTCAGGTCACTGCCTATCCCTACTCACTTGGAGTGTCCAGCAGGCCTGTGCTTCTGTGGGTGATATCAGAACCCATATATATTTGAGCCAGTAGCCTCAAACTGGCAAACAAAGGCAAAGCAAATGGTCCTGGCAAGAAGGAATGTTCCATTTCTTTTTAGGAAATAAAATCTAGAGTAAAGTATGACTTCATCCCTCCAAAAAATAAATGCCCTGGTTTGGGGGTGAGTCATCACGAGTGTTCCCTTTTTGAATGGAGAGAGAAAATCTGCATGGGGAGGCCCATCTGGAAACAATGATACCAATGCATGAGCACTTAGAAGTGAAGATGGTCGGGTGGCCCTGGCGTCTGTGTGGACACTTGGTCAGCACTGCTCTTCTCTTGGTGAGTGTCAGCAGCCTCAGATCTTGCTCTTTAGAACTCCTACTACCAGGTCCCCCAGCTCCTGCACCGAACTGCAGAGAGGTTTTGCATAGGCCTTTCCAGAGCCACATCCCCCTACCCAGAGATTATTCACAGAGACACTCTCTCTACAAGGCAGCCATCAACTCCTCAGTCCTACCCACATCAGTCTAAGAGAACTAAGAGATTCAGAGGTGCGGTTATCATGCCATGTGTTTGGTCCTGCCTTGTCCTGTAAACCAGTTGAAATCTTCATCCTCTATTGTGGATTCACGACCTGTTGCATAAGTGTCCTGGAAACTCGTGATCCCTTTCTCTGTGAACTCAATTTGGGCCCCGCTTGAGCCAACCTCAGTGCCTGTGAATGACATACTTACATAGGATTTTATCCACAGATTTTCTCCCCAGTAGTCCCAGAACATTTTTCTTCTTGTATTTGATAGGAAAGAACCCTCAGCCATGGGGGTTTTGCTCTGGGCAATTAGTCCCCTTGTAGTCAGCAAGGGCAGCAGTTTGCTGCGCAAACCCTGATGTCTGGAGCTTCTGATGCCTTTGCTCACCCTCATTTGTTCTTCCACAGAGTGACTACTCTAGCGACACAGAGAGCGAAGACAACTTCCTCATGATGCCCCCGAGGGACCACCTGGGCCTCAGTGTATTCTCCATGCTCTGCTGCTTCTGGCCATTGGGTATCGCAGCTTTCTACCTGTCCCATGAGGTAAGGTCTCTCTGGGATCACACCCTAGCTGAGGAATCTGGGCGTATGACTCTGCAGGAAAGCGGATGCCTTGTATTCTTGAGACGTGGATTTGATCCCTGACTACCCTCCTCCCAGCCAAAAACCCCTCTAGAAAGAAGCCAGGTGGATAGAAGCATGTCTCACCACAGGGAAAAGTGAGTGACTTGGGAAGCCAGCCGTCCAGTAGGCACTTGGTGTGTACCAATAGCATGACCCCAGCACTGTCCAGTGCCAGAGAGGGGACTTCTGAATTTCCTGTGAGGCCAGGGTGCAGGGGTGTGTGGTGTGTGTGGTGGCAGGGGTAGAAGGTAAGACTCAATTAAATAAACTAGATTCTAATAACCGCTGTGTGCTCACCTCAGATGCAGGATCAGTTACGGCAGATTGCAGCTTCTTTTAAACCTGCAGACCGGCACTTATCGTGCATCCGAATACACAGTCTGAGTGAGAAACACGGCAGTTGGCCCGGGATATCCATCTTCTCTACCTGTACCAGGCACTGATGTGGTGGCTAAAGACCACTACGTTGAGCAGTGTTTCTCAGTGGGTGTGGCAAAAAGTCCCTTTTCAGGGCAAAGCACATGGTGATCTTGCCTCATGAGACCAGACCTTATTCATTTTATTTCATCTTTTGATGTAAAATAATTTTATTTAGAGAAATGCAAGAGAGGTAGAGAGAGGGAGGAGAGACAGAGACAGAGAAAGAGAGAGAGAATACACATCATAGGCCTACACATATGTGCAGAAACATTCAGAGATATTTCTCTGGCAAAAGAAGAGTATTGAGAAATAGTCCACATTTCCCTTTTCGTAATCAGAGAAAACAGACATGCATTCCAATTAAGGCCTGTGGTTTGGGGTATCACAGTGCCTCCCCAGTACAACCAAATCTGAGTGGTGCCATGCCTGGGAGCCCAGTATGTCCTCTTTCCTTGGGCCTTGGTTCTGAGGCTCTTTCTTGCTACCACTGGAAGACTTGTTTTTCTTCTCCTTGGCAGAACCCAGCAATGGCCCCTCGTGCACCTCACCCACACCCACACCCAGGCTAATTGGTGTTACTTGACCAGAGACCCTCTCTCCATGCTCTTTTCTCCTCACCCCACCTCATTCCAGACACAAGCAGGTACATCTTAGCAGGCATCTTAGCAGGGGACTCCAGGGAGCCCTAAAGAGAGAAGTTGGCAGAGGTTCTGGTCCTACACTAGCATTGTACGCCATTAACATTTGACTGAGTGATTCTTACTTGTCCAGCTTTGAGCTAGAGGCTTGTTCTCTTTTATGACTTGTGCACCAGATAAAATCAAGACTCTGGTCAGAAAGGACCCTTGGTAGTCAAGTACTTATGGAGCCCAAGGGGAAGGCCTGCACTCAGGACATAGAAAAGATGTGCACATGGGGCCTGTGAGGTGGCACTAGAGGTAAGATGTCTGCCTTGCAAGCGCTAGCCAAGGAAGGACCGTGGTTCGATCCCCCAGTGTCCCATATGGCCCCCCCAAGCCAGGGGCAACTTCTGAGAGCTTAGTAGCCAGGAGTAACCCCTGAGCATCAAATGGGTGTAGCCTAAAAAAAACAAAAAAAAAAAAAAGGAAGGAAGGAATGAAGGAAGGAAGGAAGGAAGGAAGGAAGGAAGGAAGGAAGGAAGGAAGGAAGGAAGGAAGGAAGGAAGGAAGGGAAAAGAAAAGATGAGCATAGATTCATTTAACATGTGAAATAAGCTCTGAAGTCGCCCCCAGCAGCTCAGAAAAGGCCTTTCCTTGTGAACTGCATCCCAAGACCTGGATATCATGCTACAGTAGACAACAGAACAGGAATTCTACTGTTATGAAATAAAAATCAGGAGAATAGAGGGAAGAAATGCAGCTTTTAACAGATCCTAAATATCCCTGACTTTCCCACTGTCTTAGCAACCCTTTGTCTCTTGTCTCAGTCCTGCTCATCTCTGGGTTAAGGAAATAGAACCAAAACCTCCTAGGACCAATCCTTATTCCACCACCAGCAAGGCACTGTTGTGGGCATCAGAGCTAAGAGTTGATTGACAGCTATGGCATCGGTATTTCTACCTTGGATCTCATAGGAACGGATGTTGCAGCTTCAAACAGAAGAACGTAGACATTGATGTAATCTTGCTAGCAGAATGCTAGAGTCAGGCTGTTGAGAGAGCCCTGGATAAATATGGAGGTGGCACAGGGGGTGGTGAGGTCCCCTTTCTCTTGACTGTTCCATACATATAACCAGAGGTGATGCTTCTGTCTCTGGAAAAGAGCAAGCTGTGCACAGCATCTGTCTAGATGACAGTGATTATAATAAAAATCACGTCATGATTGCAGACAGGCATTTCAATTCTTTTTGTCAGAAACCAATTTTGTTCTTTACAGTGAAACAGTCTCTTAGACTTGGATGCGATGCCTGCCATTTAATGCCTTTGGTGACAAAGAGGATCGTGATCAT
Source organism: Suncus etruscus (assembly GCF_024139225.1). Taxonomy (NCBI): domain Eukaryota; kingdom Metazoa; phylum Chordata; class Mammalia; order Eulipotyphla; family Soricidae; genus Suncus; species Suncus etruscus. Next base: position 625,972 of record NC_064856.1, read on the forward strand.
TTGCTCAACAATGGATGCGAAGTGTGCTTTGAAGCTTCTGGTCCCTTTTCTTAGAGGTGCCAAGCAAACATTTTTGTGAAGTGTCAGGTTTGCTTTCTCTGTGGGTATAAAAAGACACCTCACCCCATCTCTCTGTCTTTTCACTGTGCTGAGTAGGAATTTCCTTCCTTTGAATCACAGCAAAAAAAAAATGGTTGTCCGTATTTCTTGAGACATTGCTGGGGTAAGTATTCTTCTCATGGGAACTCCCTTTTAAGCTCACTCACAGAATATTGATGCTTCTGGACTTTGTGCAGAGCTGGGAGTTTACCATTGGTCTTAGCAGAGCCTGAGGCTGCTGGATGTTCAGAGCTGGCTTTAGACGCCAGACACGGACTCTGCTCAGTATTGGAGGAGAGCAGGAGTTAAGAGTTAAGGGGGGAAATTATGTGCCACATAGTAGAACAGACACTTTGAAGCCGTTGCATGGAATTAAATCAAAGTTTTCCTGACCAGGGCCAACTGGGAGTTCTTCACTCAACCCAGAGAGAGGAGAGCCCCAAGTCTTTGCTGATTGCTGCCAATACATTCAGGATGTTGGGGGCTGGGATAAAGATGTCAGAAGAGACTAAACAGCACATTCCCTAATGCAAACCCCTCCCCAAGTTCCAGATTCTCTTCACAAAGAAGTCTCTAACATCTAAAGTGTGCCTTTGGGGGTTTCTTTTTTTACACACAGTTGTTGACAATTAGGCTGTGTCTGTCCATTGTCAAAATAACTGCTCAGTGAGGTCAAAGGAAAAAGGCCATTCTGGGAAAACAAAGCAAATATCTCACTTATTAGATTACCTAGGATATAGTGAGGAGAGAGTTCACAACATCTCTGAATTTTAAAGATTTCTTCAGTTATTTAGTCCTTTTTTTTTTTTTTTTTTTGCATGGCAGGCATTCTGAGAAAACAAAGCAAATATCTCACTTATTAGATAATATTGGATTGAATTGGATAGATTAGATTATATTGAAGAGTTCACAACATCTCTGAATTTAAAATATTTTTTCATTTATTTAGTTCCGGTTTTTTGTTTGTTTGTTTGTTTGTCTTGATTTTTTTTGGCATGGCAGGCTATGAAACAACTCCAGGTCTCAGTTTCCCAATTACTGAGAACTAGTTAAGCAGCCCCTGACATGGAGCTAAGTGTTTCAGGGAAGTGCAGTTAAATTCTCACCAGGTTTCCAGAGGCAGCAGGTGCTTATCACATTATGCAGAATGACTACTACTTCTGAATAAAATGTTTTTCCTTCATACAACTGTGAGTCCCTAACTGAGTAGACATCTGATAGAGCCCTAGAATCTTTTCTCTAGTATTCTTATAATTTAGAAAAGGAAGAGTATGGGGGAGGATTCGAGGGCATACTCAGTGGTTGAAAAGAGTATTAATAAAGTATAGTAATGGTGTTAAAGGATAAATAAAGTGGCTGCTAGCCCATGTTGCCCATATTGTTTACCAACCACCTGGACATTCAGGGCATGTTCTTGGTCAGTAGCAACCAGCCACATTAGGTCATTCGGTATGCAGTTCATGAAAATCTACCCAATCACTGCATTAATTGGTGGTGCCACACAGATCTGCCCAATCAGAGTCTTAGTGGGTGAGGCCACCAAAATTGGAAGTTTCGAAGACCACATCTGGCTATCACTGGACTGGAATTCACAGGGTGACCTGTCTTAGAGATACTCCAGAAGGAAAGCAGCTGGTTGGTCCTGAGCGATGATAAAAATTCACCGTGTTTCCTGCATCTAGGCAAAGCCTAAAGAGCGTCTACCACTTCAGCCAGGGCTATCTGGTGCCTGAGCACACAGAGCCCACGTCTCCCATTTTGTGCTCTGTACCTTTCTACTTTCACTCTGGGATGTGTATCGGGGCTGTCTCTGCCAATGGGGAGTTCTGCACATCTGTGCCCCCAGGTGCCCACATGCACCTGTCACCTGCACTGCCCTCTTGAGATACTCTTCTTTCACTAACGGTTGTGTACCGAGGCTCTCTCTGACTTTGGAGAAGTTCGCATTCTCTCTTCAGAGTGTTACTTTCTCCCTCTCTTATCCTCTCCCTCTTCTTCCTCAGTACTTCCGAATAGAACCTGTTTTTATTTTATTTTTTATTGTGACTGAAGTTCATTTACATAGAATTATTTATGATACATAGTGACAATAAATGAAGGGCATTCCCACCACCAATGTTATCCTCCCTCCACTCGTTCTCAGCATGTCTCCCACATCTCACTCCTTTACCCCCCAGAATCCTACTGCAAATGCTCGCTGCCTTACATCTTGTTATAGGTTGGGTATCTATTCTGTTTGGTGTTCCACTCTGGTCATTTTTTTATTTATACTACATGTTCATATGACTGGTCCTGGTATCATTTTCCCCCCTCAATTTATGAGGCTGAATGATTCAAATTATGCTATTCTGTTGGAGGTTAAAAGGTTAAGGAAAAGAGGAAGAAGTATTTGGAATCAACTACTAAAAAAAATCACCTAATAATATCCACAAAAGTGGAAAAGAAAGAAAAAAGTGGAAGAAAAAGGAGAAGGAAGATAATATCAAAAAACAAACAAAAGGGCCCGGAGAGATAGCACAGAGGTGTTTGCCTTGCAAGCAGCCGATCCAGGACCAAAGGTGGTTGGTTCGAATCCCGGTGTCCCATATGGTCCCCCCGTGCCTGCCAGGAGCTATTTCTGAGCAGACAGCCAGGAGTAACCCCTGAGCGCAGCCGGGTGTGACCCAAAAACCAAAAAAAAAAAAAAATAAGACAAAACAACACCAGAAAAGGTGCTGCGGTGGCAGGGTTTGTGTTACCCCACCTTTTTTTTCTTTTTATTTTGTATAGGCAAGCAAGTGTTGAGGAAGGAAGGAAATTCCATGGCCTAAGAGATTCAGGGTTTCTCCATTCTTGAAACATATTGTCATGGGAACAACTACTGTGGAGACCTGTTTTTATTTTTAAAAAATTCACTGTGAGATTAATACTGGTGATGCTCAGGTGGTGGCAAAGATCTAACCTGGATCATCCACATGATGAATCTAAAGAACTAATTTGGAATTACATATGGGAAAACTGTGTTAAAGGGAGATCAGGGTAGGTATACTTGTACAATGATATCACATAAAACTCCAGCTCTGTGCCATGAGTCTCTCTTTAGGAGAAGTTTTCAAGCAGAGGTTCAGCCAGTGAAAAGATCTGGGAACAAGTCAGATGTGTGTGAGGTATAATGCAAAGGGCACATGTTAATGGAAGAGAAAATGCAAATGACAGACAGGGATGTGTCCAACAAACCCACAGGGCCTTTGAAATGCCACAAGCTTTTACATGGAAATGAGAAGGCACTGGAGTGTTTGAACATACAAAAAGATACCATATCTCTACACCCTTCTAAAGATACAGTTAGAGGATACAGATAGACTCAAGGACTAATTATTTTCTGGACAAACTGTGGGTCTGGACCAGCCATGCTTAAGAGCCAGTGAGAAGAGGGGATAGGGAAGAACAGCCACCAGGCTCCACTTTTTAGTGTTAAAGGAGAGGAGAGAAGACATCACTGAAGAGGGAGATCTGTTTGGGGTATTTGGGGGTTCCTTGTGTCAAAGAAGCAGGTGAGAGTCACCTCGAGCCCAAGATGTTCATAGTACCTTGAAATCCAGGTGGAAGGTTCTTGAGCTGGGAAAGCAACTGGATGTGTCTGCACCACAAGCGTTCAAGAGAAAGCCAGGGCTAATAAGACAAATGTCCAACAAGTGACTGTGGTAACATCTTAGCAATGAAAAGGAGAGTGACATTGGCCAGAGCACATTTGGGGCTGCTCTGGAGTGAAGCACCACATAGGTGTAAGCCCAGAAGAAGAGAAGACTCATCCGGATGATGCCAGCTGTCCTATTGGGAACCAGCAGGACAGTAACACACTCAAGGACCTCCAGAAGGCCAGAGGGTTCTAGAAGATGAGCTGATTCACTGTTTCTGCTTATGTACTTTTCTACATTTCTGCTTTCATTAAAATATTTTTCTGAGTAAGAGAGGAGAATAATTGGGTATGGTGTATCAAAGCAGCTTAAACAGTTTTGTTGTAAATAAGAAGGAATTGATAAGGAAATAATAGTTCTACCAAACACTCTCTTGTCTGAATGGGAAGAATTGTACCCTATTTGCATGCCAGTTAACATGATCCTCACTGTAGGCAGGGAACTCTGATGGAAGAACATGGTTCGGGAGAAGCTCTGGAGCTGGAACAGGAGGCAGTGTCTGCTTGCCTGCCTGAGTTCCTATTGACGGAGAGGACTGGAAAACTGCAGGTGGCCCCTGAGAGTTCCTGCTTCTAGAGCAGTTCAGGAAGCCAAGCTAAGGGAGCAGGTGTTGAATTTGGAGGCAAAAGCCAAAGTCATGAAGTAATGTAAAGAAGGGTCCGAGGAGAGCGGGGAGAGATGGTGGCATCGGATGGAAGCAAAACACCAGCAGTCATGTCCTCGTGCATATGCTTTTGTAGCCTAACAAGAGGATGTGTGTCAGGACTGCAAACTTGCCCAGGAAGACCACAAGGCAAGATGTGGGACACAGTGATGGAGGAGAGGAAGCCATTTTGATAATGGGCTGTGGAATCTTGAGAGCAAGAGGAGGGGAGGGAGGATAGAGGTGAGAGCAGTAGAGGACAGCCACCGGAGTGGGTATGAATGAGTCCCAATGTACTTGCTGTGTATGGGACTGCCCTGCATGTTTGCACACACTTACTTGACTAACTCTGCAACATGTCCCAAAGAGGCCAGCGCTGTCCATTTATTCAGATAAGACCACAGATGTGACCACAGGTCACATTCCAGTGGCAGAGCCCACACCCTGCATCATTGCCTACTTCTGAGTTGGTGCTCAAGTAATTGTATATTTGGTGACTTATCCTACCCAAGTAGCCTGTTCCATAGAGGGAATTCTGGGTTTTATTCCCCACATGTGACTCTTCAGATAAAGAAGTAAGTGACTTTAGAGACCTTACCTCATTTTTTTCTCGGTGAAATAATAACCTTTATTTTATCTCCCTGGGATATATCTTTGTGACCTTTGTCTGACTCCCTTAGACTTGTACTAATTTATGGGAGAGACTTGTTAGTGACGATTTATATGAAAGCACTTGTTTCTTTTGAATTTGACTTTCATCTGCAGAGTAGCTATATATATATATATATATATATATATATATATATATATATATATATATATAAACTTTTTTTTTTGGTTTTTTGGGCCACACCTGGCAGTGCTCAGGGGTTACTCCTGGCTGTCTGCTCAGAAATAGCTCCTGGCAGGCACGGGGGACCATATGGGACACCGGGATTCGAACCAACCACCTTTGGTCCTGGATCGGCTGCTTGCAAGGTAAACACTGCTGTGCTATCTCTCCGGGCCCCAGAGTAGCAATATTAGTCAAGTACATTGTAAGCCCTTTTCTCCTCTGAATAAGGGCTTTGCAAATTCTGCAAAAAGGGGGGGGGGAACAAAGGATTTAGTTAAATACAGGTTTAACTGTCATCACTGTATCAAAGGCTTTAAATCTTCCCTCCTTCTGCTGGCATAGTTACCCAAGATAGTAACATGGCAGGGTTCTTGGCCAGTGTTTCTAGAAAGGACCCAAACTTCTCTACAATCTCCTTCAAGATGTCTAGCTTCCTTTAAACCAGCAAGTCTAAAGTTAGGTTCCATAACAGTCATTATGCACTTAAAATAAGATATGGGTTGTTATGAAACAAGGGTGTCATAAAACAGGAGTGTTAGAATCCTTGAATCTGGACTTGAATCACATTTTCTATCTTTCAGGGTCTTATTAACATAGGAGGGTTTTATCTTAGGGAAAAAGTAAGGTTGGTAAGTGAATTTGAGAAGGAGCAGAAAACAGTTGAAAACTTCTAAGCAACATTAAGACATCTGACCCCTGCAGTATGAACAACAGTTTTTTTTAATGGTATGTTTATTTTGCCAGTTTTCCTTTCCTTTCAGAGATGACTAAACATTAAGTTTCCAACCCCTCTTTTTGTAGCATTGTTTCTTAATACAAAATTGTAAATCTTTTCTTTCTTTTGCTCTACTTATCCTTCCCACCACATGCTAAATGAATCAGTGGCATTTAACACCTGCATATGTGATTTCTGGGTCCTCATTCTGCCCAGAAGACAAATTCATCCATCAGATGAATTCAATGACTACCTTCCTTTCTACCTGTTGACTTGTTTATTCTATATACTCATCAAATCTTGTACATGTAGCCTAGGTAGAGGGAAGAGGGGTGCCAGTCACATTGTAAAGAAAGCTTTATGATGCAGTGGGAATACATGTAGTATCCAGGGTGTATTAAAGTAGGGGGGATCAATTAATTGTAAACACCACTGCACGTGGAAGAGTGGTGATTGCAGTTAAAGAAATAACTACACTAACAACTACCATGACAATATCAATAAGTGAGAGAATTAGAATGCCTGTCTTTAATACAGGCAGGGAGTGGGAAAGGAGGAAGATGGGGGGCATTGGTGGTGGGAATGTTGCACTGGTGAAAGGGAGTGAACTTTTTATGACTGAACCCCAACTACAAACATGTTTGTAACTATGGTGCTTAAATAAAGGTTTTATTAGTAAAAAAAAAAAAAAGAGCGAACGAGAGAGAGAGAGAGAGAGAGAGAGAGGGAGGGAGGGAGGGAGAGAGAGAGAGAAGAAATGGGAATTGTATTCCCTAATTCTAGGGAAATCTAATTCTAGCCACTGAAGTACTAAATGAAATCATTTAAAGCTCTTACCATGTTTCCTATGCCCAGCATAGGAGAAATGCCTACATGAGATTGAAGGAAGGTCTCAGATTTCTATTAAAAAATAAAAGAAAATTTTAATCTCATTATTTCATTCCTCCAGTACTTCCCAAACCCTTACGTCAATGCCTAAATCTGGCATTGAGACCGAATCTAGGTGCTGCTTCTTACCTCCTCCATATGACTCTTTTCTTCATTCCAATATTACTCTGTCCATCTTTCAGGGACTCAAAAATAATAAATAAAGTGGGTGGGAATATTTCTCATGAGGAGGAGTCAGGTGAAAGGGCCTATGCGTGCTCATTCCCTCTTTCTTTTCTTCCACCAAGCCAGCTTCATGGTCTGCACCATTTCCTTTCAGACTGCATTGGCAACTTCATCTCCATAGACTTTCCAGAATACACATAACAATGGGTGACATCTTTTTTAAATAATTATCTTTATTTAAACACCGTGATTACAAACATGATTATAGTTGTATGATTACAGTCATGTAAAGAACACCCCCCTTCACCAGTGCAACATTCCCACCACCAATTTCCCAGATCTCCCTCCTCCCCACCCCCCCACACCTGTACTCGAGACAGGCTTTCTACTTCCCTCATTCATTCACATTGTTATGATAGTTTTCAGTGTAGTCATCTCTCCAACTGCACTCATCACTCTATGTGATGAGCTTCATGTCATGAACTGCACCTACCAGCCTTCATCTCTCTTGTCTCTGAGATACTGTTAAAAATGTCTTTTATTTTTCTTAAAACCCATAGATGAGTGAAACCATTCTGCGTCTTTCTCTCTCCCTCTGACTTACTTCACTCAGCATAATAGATTCCATGTACATCCATGTATAGGAAAATTTCATGACTTCATCTCTCCTGACGGCTGCATAGTATTCCATTGTGTATATGTACCACAGTTTCTAGCCACTTGATATCAGATCTGAAACTATAAGGTATATAGAACAACATGTAGGTGAAACACTCCAGGACATTGAGACTAAAGGCATCTTTAAGGAGGAGACAGCATTCTTCAAACAAGTGGAAGCAGAGATAAATAGATGGAACTATATTAAGCTGAGAAGCTTCTGCATCTCAAAGGAGATAGTGCCCAGAATACAAAGGCCACCCACTGAGTAGGAGAAATTATTCACCCAATACTCATCAGATAATGGGTGACATCTTTGATGCATTAGTCTGCATAGAAGGCAAGAAGACATGGTGGTAAGAAATATTCTGGCTTTATGTTGTGAGAAGGGCTGCACTTAAGTTTGTATTGCCAGTGAAGCCTCATTCCATCCTGTCTGCTACTCAAAGAATTAGTCATTAAGAAGTATAGCAATTTTCCTATATAGTAAATTATGATATTTATTCTGCAAGAGATGCTAAGAATGGAAGAGGAGTCCACTGCCCTCACTACAAAATAGTAGAATGAATTCCTAGCTGGATATGGCTGTTTAACTTTCAAATTTTGTCACTCAAAATTTTTTCTTTGGCATCTGTTTGCGTAAAGTATCTATCACATGATTTTGTTTTTAGGTTTTCATTCATATATATGTTGAGTTCTCCGTGTATGTGATATAATATGGACACTTGTAAGTCTTAGAAAGAAGGAAAAGGGATGATAAGTTGCCCCAAATATAGGTAATAAGGGTTTTCACTCTCCTTTTCACATGTATATTTGAGGTTTTTTAATAGACTAACACCACTAATGTAGAGATGATTTTCAAACCTTTCTTACATTGAAAATAGCTCACAGAATAGTATACAAGGTCATTGCTTAGCCTAGTTGTTTTAGAACATAGGACTCATTCAGGTAAGAGATCTCGGGTTCCATAGCTACCTCCCATACTCCTGATCACAGCCTGTCTCCTCACACAGTGACCACAGACGTGACTTCTGTGGCATTGCCCTCCTTGCAGTCTATGTGTTACTTTCTCTGCCTTCATTTGCACTTACAAGACTTTCTCTTTACATAAGGCATTTAGAACTATGATGAATATAACTGACATCCTTGTCTTTTCTTAGATCTCTAAAGGGAAAATTTTTGACATTTCATAATTAAGTAGGATGTTTTCCATGACTTATTTTTAATCATGAATACACGTTGAATTTGTCAAATTCTTCTTGTGCAAAGAAAAAAATGAGTGTTATCTTTAATCTGTATTATGCAAAGTTGCATTGGCTTGAAAAATTTAAGTTTGACTGTTTTGTTTTGAAGTACATTTCCAGTGATGTAGAATGCTGCACCCAGCTCTAAGCTTGGGAGTAGCTCCAAGCAGTGCACAAAGCACAGTACAGTGGTGGAGTTATCTCTTAGCCCCTTATTTTATTTTTTATTTAATACCTTTATTTAAGCACCATGATTATAAACATGTTTGTAGTTAGGTTTCAGTTATATATATAAAAAAAAGGAACACCCTCCTTCACCAATATAACATTCCCACCACGAATGACCCCCCTCTCCCTCCTCCCACCCCCTGCCTGAACTGGAGACAGGTAAAGTGTAAAAACCAACCTTGCATTCACAGAAAAATTCTAATTAGCTGTGTATTTTAGATGTCAAATTTGTTTCTGTTTTGATTGGAATTTTCACAGCTAGGTTAATAGAGAAACAATGACAGTTTCTCTTTTAAGGTTTTGGTAACTGTACAATGCTAGTTATGAATACTTCCATTTTTACTGTTTTCTGGAAGTTTGTATAAAAAGTAAAATATTTACTTTTTAAATCTTTGTTAATTCTCATTGATGAAGTTATCTGGTCCAGAGATTTCTTTACAATAGCATTTTAAAATCACAAAGTTTCTCTTATACTTATAAGTTGCATTTTGATGAGTCATAGTCTCTGTAATTTTTTAACTATTTTATTTTATTCAAACTGTTGTGATTTACAAAGTCCTTCATAGTTGGGTTTCATACATACAATGAATCAGGGCCATCCCACCACTAGTGCTGACTTCCCTCGACTATTTTTCTTCAAGTACATCCCTCCCTCCCAGCCTGCCATTCGAACAGGCCCAATTTACATTTAGTTTGTTCAAGTTTGGATATCTTGATTCCATTGCTGTTGCCTTTGGCTTGGATATTCAGCTTGGTCCTTTTGGAACATCACCAATGCAACTGAGACCTCTTGACCCATCCTTTATCTTAGTTTTTGTCATTTTTATCTAAATCATCAATATTATTAATATTTAAAGTATAAATGTATTTTTGTATGCTTGAGAAATAGATTTCCATTATTAGTATTTATCATATAAATACACACTTCAGTTACATTGTATCTTTTTTTTTTTTTTTGGCTTTTGGGCCACACCCAGTGACGCTCAGGGGTTACTCCTGGCAATGCACTCAGAAATCGATCCTAGGTTGGGGGACCATATGGGACGCTGGGGATAGAACCAAGATTTGTTCTGGGCCAGCTGCGTGCAAGGCAAATGCCATACCACTATGCTATCACTCCGGTCCCCATTGCATCTTTTTTAAATGTGTTTATTTATTGATTTATATTATCTTTATTTAAGCATCATTATTACAAATGTGTTTGTAACTTCCAGCCTTCCTCTCTTTTGTCTCTGAAAATTATTGCAAGAATGTCTTTCATTTTTCTTAAAACCCATAGATGAGTGAGACCATTCTGCATCTTTCTCTCTCTCTCTCTCTGACTTATTTTACTCAGCATAATAGATTCCCTGTACATCCATGTATAGGTAAATTTCATGACTTCATCTCTCCTGACGGTTGCTTAATATTTCATTGAGTATATGTACCACAGTTTCTTTAGCCATTCATCTGTTGAAGGGCATCTTGGTTGTTTCCAGAATCTTGCTATGGTAAATAGTGCTGCAGTGAATATAGGAGTAAGGAAGGGATTTTTGTATTGTATTTTTGTGTTCCTAGGGTATATTCCTAGGAGTGGTATAGCTGGATCATATGGAAGCTCAATTTCCTGTTTTTGGAGGAATCTCCATATCGCTTTTCAGAAAGGTTGAACTAGACGGCATTCCCATCAGCAGTGGATAAGAGTTCCTTTCTCTCCACGTCCCCACCAACACTGCTTGTTCTCATTCTTTGTGATGTGTGCCAATATCTGTGGTGTGAGATGGTACCTCATAGTTGTTTTGATTTGCAGCTCCCTGATAATTAGTGATGTGGAGCATTTTTTTCATGTCCCTTTTGCCATTTGTATTTCTTCTTTATCAAAGAATCTGTTCATTTCTTCTCCCCATTTTTTGATGGGGTTAGATGTTTTTTTTCTTGTAAAGTTCTGTCAATGACTTGTATATTTTGGAGATTAGCCCCTTATCTGATGGATATTGGGTGAATAGTTTCTCTCACTCAGTGGGTGGCTCTTGTATCCTGGGCACTATTTTCTTCGAGGAGCAGAAGCTTCTCAGCTTAATATATTCCCATCTGTTAATCTCTGCTTTCACTTGCTTGGAGAGTGCAGTTTCCTGTTTGAAGATGCCTTTAGTCTCAATGTCATGAGTGTTTTACCTACGTGTTATTCTATATACCTTATGGTATCAGGTCTGATATCGAGGTCTTAAATCCATTTGGATTTTACCTTCGTGCATGATTTTAGCTGGGGGTCTAAGTTCACTTTTTTGCAAGTAGCTAGTCAGTTGTGCCAACACCACTTGTTGAAGAGGCTTTCTTTGCTTCATTTAGGATTTCTTGCTCCTTTATCAAAGATTAGGTGATTTTATGTCTGGGGAACATTCTCTGAGTATTCAACCCACTTCATGAACCTCACCACAAAGAGTGATGAGTTTAGTTAGAGAAATAACTACATTGCGAACTATCCTAACAATGAGAATGTGTGAGGGAAATAGAAAGCCTGTCTAGAGTACAGGTGGGGGCGGGCTGGGGAGGAGAAATATTTGGGAACATTGGTGTGGGAATGTTGCACTGGTGATGGGGGGTGTCCTCTATTATGACTGAAACCCAACCACAACCATGTTTGTAATCAAGGTGTTTAAATAAAATATTATTTAAAAAATATGTTTGTAGTTGGGTTTCAGTTATAAAAAAAGAACTGTGCTTCCTTCGATAGCTCAGCCGATAGAGCAGAGGACTGTAAAAAAAGAACACCTTCCATCAGTGCAACCTTCCCACTACCAAAGCCCCCATCTTCATCCTCCTCCACCCTCCCCCCCACCTGTATTTGAGACAGGCATTCTATTTCTCTCACTCATTAACATTGTCATGATAGTTGTCAGTGTAGTTATTTCTCTAATGGCACTCACAGCTCTTTGTAGTAAGTTCCATATCATGGACCGGTCCTTCCAGCCCTCAACTCTATTGTCTCTAGGTATTATTACAGTAATGTAGTTTTTTTTTTCTTTTTTTTTTTTTTTTTTTTTTTTTTGGTTTTTGGGCCACACCCTGTGACGCTCAGGGGTTACTCCTGGCTATGTGCTCAGAAGTTGCTCCTGGCTTCTTGGGGGACCATATGGGACGCCGGGGGATCGAACCGCGGTCCGTCCTAGGCTAGCGCAGGCAAGGCAGGCACCTTACCTCCAGCGCCACCGCCCGGCCCCAGTTTTTTTTTCTTAAAACCCATAGATGAGTGAGACTATTCTGTGTCTGTCTCTCTCCTCTGATTTACTTCACTCAACATATTAGTTTCCATACCCATCCATGTATAGGAAAATTTTATGACTTCAGTGTTCCTGTTGGCTGCATAGAATTCAATTGTGTATATAAACTACAGTTTCTTTAGCCACTCATCTGTTATTGGGCATCTGGGTTATTTCCAGATTCTGGCTATAGTAAATAGCCCTGCAATGAATACAGACATGCAGAGGGCATTTTTTAATCATGCTTTTGTGTTCCTAATGAATGTCACTAGGAGTGGTATAACTGGATAGGAGCTCAATTTCAAGTTTCTTAAGGAATCTCCATGTTGTTTTCCATAAAGGCTGGACTATCCGACATTCCCACCAGCAGTGAATGATAGTTCCTTTCTCCCCACATCCCCACAGTACTTATTGTCCTTGTTTTTGTGATGTATGCCAGTCTCGGTGTCATAAGATGGTATCTCATTGTTGTTTTGATTTGCATCTCCTTAATAATTAGTGATTTCATTTGATTCATTAATCTAATGAAATTAATGATCAATGATTAGAGCTTTTTTTCATGTGCATTTTGGACTTTTGTATTTCCTCTTTTAGGAAGTGTCTGTTCATTTCTTCTCCCCATTTTTTTATGGGGTTAGATTTTTTTCTTGTTAAGTTCTGTTTGTATCTTGTATATCTTAGATATTAGTCCCTTATTTGATGGGTATAGAGTATAGGGTGAAGAGTTTCTTCCATTCTGTGAGTGGCCTTGGTATCCTAGTTTGTAGTTTTCTTTATATATATATATATATATATAATCATATATATATATATCTTTATCTGGTTTTGGTATCAGGGTGATATTATCTTCATAAAAACTATTTGGGAGTGTTTCTGTTTCTTCAATATCTAAGATTTACAAGGTTCTAGCAGAACTTAAGAAAATAAAACATCTAATCCCATCAAAAAAATCGGGAGAAGAAATGAACAGACACTTCCTCAAAGAAGAAATACAGATGGCAAAAGGCACATGAAAAAATATTCTCCACACCAATCATCAGGGATTAGAAATCAAAACAATAATGAGCTATCATCTTATACCAAAGAGACTGGCACACATCACAATGTACAATGTACAACCACTGCTGGTGTGGCTGTGGGGACAATGTTGACAGGAAAGTTGCACTGGTGAAGGGGGTTGCATTTTACTGCTGAAACCCAATTACAAACATGTTTGTAACCGTGGTGCTTAAAAAAGATAATATTAATTAAAAATAATAAGTAAGTAAAGAATGAGTTCTAGAATTATGTGACTCCAAATTGCTAGAGGACTTGGAAAGCAGAGGTTTCCTTGGAAATGGCCCTACCCAATTAAGTGCAAGTGTTACATTTTTCACAAAACATCTGCTGCTTGTAAGGCCCATCATGGCCTCAGTCCCTTCCTATTAGCCTAGTGACAGTAGCTGTAGTTCTCCAGAAAGCTCCTGGGTTTTCAGTCAATTCATCACTCATATCAGTTTCTCCCATGAGAGCCAACATTTGTGTGGGCAAGACCATCCCAGTCAGCAGCTCCTTGTAGCATATGTAGTCCATCCAAACCCATGCATTTTATTGCATGCCTTAGTCACAAAGCTTCCCTGTGACTCCATTCTGACATCATCCCCTTGGGCTCCTGCTATATTGCTTGCTACCTGCTAGGGTCAAATGACCCCATTCCAGGTCTCCGTTGCTCCTCACTACCAGGCTTTGTCTCTGATGGCTCTTCTTGGTTACCAAGAGAACAACAGGAGCTTCCAGGCTGTTCTAGGATGATTGACATGCAGAGAGGACACCAAGAAAAGACCACCATGTTCATCACTGGAGTCTTAAATGCAGTGTTTGAGTAGTGAAAAGAGACATCTTAAGACCCTGTCCCTGGAGCTATGTTTTAAAATGTGCTACATTCCTGAGATCACTTAACATTATCTTGCTCAATTTTTATAGGTATAGAATGTTTGGGGGTTTCTCCAAAAATAACATTTAAAAATTAAAACTAAAATTTATCTTTAAAGTAATAAATATAGGGGCTGGAGAGATAGCACAGCTGTAGGGCGTTTGCCATGCAAGTGGTTGACCCAGGACCAACAGTGGCATCCCATATGGTCCCCTGAGCCTGCCAGGGGGTGATTTCTGAGCACAGAACCTGGAGTAATCCCTGAGCATCACCGGGTGTGGCCCCCCCCCCAAAAAAAGTAATGAATATATTTGGGGGGCCATCTGTGTCCACATAATGATTTGATCAGGCAGCACTTAGCATTGCACACTAGGAACCTGGGCAGCAGTCAGATCTCTAGTGAGAGCCCTGACTCTGTAGCAGCAAACTATTCCCACCTCTCTCTCCCTCTTTCCACTCCATCTCCTCACTTCCTCCCTCTCCTCGTCTCTCTCCCTATCTCTCTCTCTGAACTTGTTTTAGATTGATTTTAGGTGGTTGGTAAGATAACTCCCAACTAATGCTTCTAGCATGGCATGATTTATTATGTATGAATAGCGAATTAAGAAAAGTGGAGTTACCCGAAGGTCAGCTGGTATGCTCCAGTTGAAAGGAATCCAAAGCCCTGCATGCAGCCACCTAATTTCTGCTGCCCTTCAAACACTCAAGTAGCTGTGGTGTGCCTGTCTAAACCTTTGCTCACACTACCTGGGGAATAGATGCTTTGCCTCCAGGAAGGAAGGAAGCCACTTTGAGCACATTTGCTTCTAAATGACTGTTTCTCACCAAAGTCTCTGCTATCCTACTGTTGCTCCCAGAACTGGAGGGACTGGCCTTTGATCGCCATAGTCACAGGGATGTCTTCTGTCGTGATGGATTCTTGGACATGTCTCTTGGAAGGCTCTCTAGAATCTCCCTTTGTGCCTGAACCTCACAAAACTCAGGATATTCTGGATATTTCACAGGTGTTTTTCTTCTGTTCTTACTCTTTTGGGCCCACACACGAGTCAAAATCACATACTGATGTTCAGAACTTTCTGCCCTTCTGCCCACCAGGTTTTCTGGGC
Organism: Suncus etruscus; assembly: GCF_024139225.1. Lineage (NCBI taxonomy): Eukaryota > Metazoa > Chordata > Mammalia > Eulipotyphla > Soricidae > Suncus > Suncus etruscus. Next base: position 641,380 of record NC_064856.1, read on the forward strand.
TGTGAATCATAATATCTTCCATCTACACAGCTCTTATCATCTCCCTCCTCCAGGAATATTTCAGTATTCTTGTACTTGGTTTGCAGAAATTTCAACTTGGTGTTATTCTTCCCTCCTTTCCTCTGTGGACTAATCCCCTGGAGTGGGGGTCACTCCAACCCTTTCTCTCATTTAGTGGTTCCCATATGAGAACTATTTCTTGGCACAAGACGCAGTTTCAGGCCTGAACTTAGGAGAACATGTAGCTCAGAAATTATAAAATGAAATGCAGGGAACATACAAAGCCCACACACTGCTTTAGTTTCATATCTTTTTTTTTTTTTTTTTTTTTTTTTTGGTTTTTGGGCCACACACGGTAACGCTCAGGGGAGGCCGAGGGATTGATCTGCAGTCCGTCCAAGGCTAGCGCAGGCAAGGCAGGCACCTTACCTCTAGCGCCACCGCCCGGCCCTAGTTTCATATCTTTTTTTTTTTTTTTTTTTTGTGGTTTTTGGGTCACACCCGGCAGTGCTCAGGGGTTATTCCTGGCTCCAGGCTCAGAAATTGCTCCTGGCAGGCACGGGAGGACCATATATGGGACGCCGGGATTCGAACCGATGACCTCCTGCATGAGAGGCAAACGCCTTACCTCCATGCTATCTCTCCGGCCCCCCTAGTTTCATATCTTAAAGGGTGTTCTGAAGCTGTTCACACTTGATCCTAGTCCATTGTGTAACTGTCCTAAGAGTTGTGGAGCCACTTACCAGCAACAGCAAAAGAAATATAAACCTTCTGAAAATGATATCAATTTATTGGCTACTATGGTCACATGGTCAGCTCATGCAGATGAATTCTACTGGTCTCTATTCTTGATATAAGAGCCCTTCAGAAGTATGACCACTTCATTCTTAAAATTAGTTCTTTCCCCTCTTTCACGCAGTGGGAGCAGGGAAGCTTACCAAGTCACTGTGTATTATTAGAGAGTTATCTGGCCTCCCAAATTTTATCTGCTATCCTATTAGCTGGAATCAGCAGTGTAACTACAGCTGAAGGGATGAGGTAGGAGGTGTCTATTTAAAATAGAACTCAGCCCTTCAGTGCCAAGACAAAAGTCAAGTATGCCATGATCATCCCCAGATGAATTGGGAACATTGTGACTGACCCGCTGACACAAGCTTCCCAGTGTCCCTGCCGAAGAGCAGATGATCAAATTGTACACACAGAGAACTTGGCATGAAATCATAAAACTCATGGACAGCTTTGATAGCAGATAAAACTTTTCATTAAGCTGCGAAGTGATTGATTTTATTTGCCAACAATCTGAAAGAATTTGAAGCAAGGGAGAGACTTACAACAGAGTCAATCCTAGATGCATTTGTAAATAATCTTTTATTTGTTCTCTGTTCTCAGGATAGACTTACAATGATCATTTATCATCATCACAGAGCAGGAATTAAGGGTTTATGCCCATGGTGGCTGATGAACGCATGGCCAGTAGATTGGTTCTAAGAGGAAAAGCCTGAAAATCAACACACACAAAGAGCCTCTGCACTACCTTTCATTAGTTAAGGAGGACAGCCGAGGAAAATTAGTTTCTAATTTCAGGTTCTACAGTGAACAGAACCATGCATTCACTTAGGCCTTAGGAACTAGAACTGGAACAAGGCCATGAGAAAGGGTCATTCACGGGCCTTTCCTGAGATCCTTCTTAGAAGGCATCAGGGTATAAACAAACAGGAGTGTGACTGAAGTACTAGTTAACTGTCATCCAGGAAGAGGTCCTGTCTCATTTAGATAGACTTACAAACTTGGGCCATTGATTCCCCTTAGCTAATGGAGCCCAAAGCCATGAGATAGGCACTCTTCCTTCAAGCACAGGTGAGCAGGGGAAAGAAAGAAACTGTCTTCTCTTAACCTTAAGAAATTGGAGCATATGTGGGGAAAGTCCTAAAAAAATAAGATCAACTATTTTAAAGCAGCAGTGTTGTGTTCAGGGGCCTCTGGTACCTTGAAATTAGTTTATGTTTCAATAGATTCCTTTCAAAGTGGCCTACTTTAGTAAATTAAAAATGCTCGTTTACACAGATCTTTTGCCTTTACTGGTTCCTTCTTCATCCCCTGTCATCTCTCTAGTACCATGCTTTTACCCCATTAGTAAAACCACATCTCCCAAATTACTTGCTATTGCATTGGAGATGGTGATTTGGTGAAGGCCGTGAAACCCCAAGAACACTGATAGGCTTTCCTCAGCTTCATCTTAGAACTAAAAAGGAGGATCTTAAATGGGCTCCCTTCAGTCAGACCACACCCTATTTTCTTACTAGGTGGCCTCTCATCTCAGTTGCTTATTTTATTCTCCACATGCTAGTTTTTACCAGACTCTAGTTCACAGTTTTTCAAATATGAAGATGAATGCCAGCAGCCAACCATTGTGACTTCATCCACCAGTAGAGCCCACAAGTGTCCTCACTCCACATGACCATTATTAAAGAGATGAGGAGAGTCCTTTATGTTCATCAGTTTGAAAAAGCAACCTCCTGTATGTTATCACTCGGTGCCATAATAAAGTTGCACCGGCATGGAGTTGGTAACAATTATGATTTTAAACTATTTTTATGTTCATTTTAAAGTATTTTTATGACTCAGCAATCGAGCACATGATTTGTGTGTGAGAGGTTCTGGGATCAATGGTAACACTACAAAATTTAACTAAAATAAAATTTTAATGAAGTAATTGAAAAATCTATTTGAAGGTATTTGATTCCTATTTCAACCCTTGATTTTAATTTTATAAATTTACAAGAGCCATTCTGATCAAAGCTTTGCCTGCTGCTAATGGGCATCATGGCACCAGAAAGCGAGGTGCCTGCCAGGCATTCTGATGACTTTGTTCATCTAGAGCAGTGATGGGCAAACTTTTTTTTTCAACTGAGCCAAATCTCGCCAAAACCACAATTGAAATTTATTTTGAGAGCCACACAGGGCGTGCACCGACAGAGTCTAGGAGCAGAGTCCTGACTCCTGAAGCGGCCACCCGGCACACAGAAGAGCCGCATTAAAAAGAGTAAAGAGCTGCATGTGGCTCGAGAGCCGAGGCTTGCCGACCACTGAATTCTAGAGGAACCAACCATGTTTCCACACACACTCTCTCATTCTCTCTCCTGCTCTCTCTAATATTTTCTCTAACTCTCTCTATCTTTCTCTCTCTTTAAAAAATGTATTTGTATTCTACTTCTCTCATTCTTTAACATTGTCATGCTAGGTGTTAGTGTAGTGTTTCCCTAACAGCATTCACCACTCTTTGTGGTGAGCTTCAAATTGTTCATTACACACACCATTTTGCCACAAAACAGACCCCTCTTCTCATTTTCCAAACCAAGCACCCCTCTTAAGCACACCCACATCCCTTAAGGTAACTACCATATTTTTCACAGAGCCAAGGAGTTAATTTTATTATCATCTTTCAGTTTTCTTTAGTGATATATATTGATTGCACAAACAAGTGAAGCCATCTCATAACCATGATTTGGTTCATTCTTTATTTTAGTTAACATGACTACCTTGACGTCTACCCATTTTGTCTGAAACAGCACAATTTTATCTGTTTTACATGTCAAAATAGTATTCCATTGATTATATACTATGTTCTCTTTATTCAATAATATGTTCATGAGCATTTAGGGTTATTTCATATTTGGTTATTGCAAATAATTCTGCTATGAATATAAGGGTGCACATATCCTTTTGAATTAGTGTTTTTCCATCCTTTGTATAAATATCTAAGATTTATTTGAGCAAGATTTGATGGGAAAAACACTACACTGGGAAAGAATGGAAGCACTGTAATTTTTCTACTTCTTTGTGGAGTGAATCCTAGATATACTATGCCTCCAAAGAATGAGATGCAATCCTAAAACCAGAGAATACCCTCTTAGTATATAAAGAAGACCCAGAGCCAAACAGCTATGGAGGATTTATTTTATTTTATTAAAACCATTGTGATCTACAAAGTCCTTTATAGTTAAATTTCAGCTATACAGTGAATGAATCAGGGCCATTCACCACCATCTACCAATGATCCCAGAGTGCATGCTATTTACCACCACCCTCTGCCCTCAAGGCCTGCCAGTATAATAGACCCATTGAAGTTTAGATTGTTAAAGTTTGGGTCTCTTGTTTCTATGGTTGTTGACTTTGGCTTGGATATTTAGTTCTGTCCTTTTTTCTCCACCAATGCAAATGGAGGATTTTTTTTAAAAGTCCTGGCAAACATGCAATATGCTTCAATCCTTGGCAAAATAAATGGTTATAATAAGACCTACTTACCTTTTCATCTAATATTTTATACAAGATGACTTTCATAAAATATTTCAAAGTCAAGGAAAGACTTAAGAGTTTTCTCTTAAGCAAGACTGGGAATTAAACTTGACTCTGCTCTGATCTGTATGTTGTACTTACCAGATGGAATTTGAAATGGTTGTGTTCAATATATTAAAGCCTAACAGAAAATAATTACAACACACAGAACATGGTATAGTTTCACAAGGTAAATTTCAAAAATTGAGGGAGTTGGAGACAAAGTATAGAAGGTGAGACCCTTGCCTACATATCTATTCAGGTTTGATCCCCAGCACCACATAGGCTTTTTCAAGCACCATCAGAAGTGATCCCAAGCACAGAGCCAAAAGTCAGCTCTGAGCACTGCCTGGTATAGTCCTCAAATCTTACCAAAATAAATAGATTTTTAACTAAAAGAAAATTCAAACATAAAAATGAGAGATGTAGTTAAAGTTATACTCTAGAGAACTTTATAGCATTAAAATGATATACTAATTTTAAATTCATTAACCTAAGATTATAACATAAAAATTAGAAATATTGATTAATAAAATGAAGGGAATGATTAGAATTAGAGAAGAAATTAACACTGAAAATATGTAAACAAAAGAGAAAATAAAATCCAAAGTCATTTGAGAGAATTATAAAGAATTAATAACATTTTTAATGATTAAACTCTTCTTTACAAATATTTTTTTACTTAAAGCATTGTGATTTACAAAGTTATTCATAGTTAAGTTTTAGACATATTATGTTTCAACACCACTCCCACCACCAGTGTCAGCCTCCCTCCACCAATATTCCCAGAATCCATATCATGCCACTAACCTTCACCCCAGCCTACCAGCATAATAGATCTTTTAAGTTTGGTATTAAAGTTTGGGCTCATGATTTATTTGTTGTTGACTGCACAGCTTGGATATTTAGTTCTGTCTTTTGTTAATATCGCCAAAGCACCTGAGTCCTCTTGGCCCCTCTCCCCCAATATCTGTCTTTCCCTTTCTCCACTCAATGTCTTTCCTTCATGTTAATCATAGCTTACTAATAAGCTAACACAAAGGACAAAACATACACCAGTTTCAAATGGCCTATCACTGGAATAAAAGCAGATCTGAAGTTGGTTCATTAATGCACTGATGTCTGGAACATTAAAAGGATAGTAAGGCTGGGGCTTAGCTGCAGGCCTGGCATGAATAAGACCCTGATGTGATCTCCTATGCATGAATTTCCAGGCACTTCCAGGTCATCCTCTGAGGCCTCCAAATATGTGGAGCCTAGGGGCCCTCCATACCTCTAGGCCCCAGTAGTGTCATCCTTATCACATCTGTTATCTATCTATGCTGGGTCAAGTGTAATTTAAAGTAGTCCCCTGAATCCCTCTATCCCCCCTTCAACAAAAGAAAAAATTTAAGAAGAATAAAAACTTCACACATTGTGTAAATTCAGTGAATTAGATGACATGGATCAATTCCTTGAAAACATCCTGCCAAGATTCATTCAAGGAATAGTGGATAACAGAAGCTGACTGATGTGGATGAAAATTATGATTCTTAACTATGGATGCATGTTGGAATTGCCTAAAAAACGCATGGGCAGCTGAGATCAGATTCCTCTCAACAGCATCATCAATTTGAATGGCCTCCAGCCTGCAAATGTTAGGGCTTTTGTGAAGAGCAATGCATTACCCTATTTCTCATACTACAGCTTCTGCCCCATGATCTGATGTCCTTTGAAAAGATTGGCATTTCTCTATCCTAAAGAAGCCTTTGCCTTTGATTCTTAAAACTTTTATTTACTCACTGAGTTAAAAAAGTATTCGTGTTTGGGTTGTAGGCTTATAAAGACTTGATAAGTCTTTGATAGCTTGAAGTCTCCCCAACTCCATGGCTTTACCAGTCATGTTTTTATCCATAGTTATTGAACAATAAAAGATCAATTGGATGAAAGTCAAAATATTCTGCTTTCAATGTTTTCATTGCCACTATTTCTCAAGGCTCTTCACATGAGCTGCTATTCTTACATTGACAAAGTGCCCCACAAAGATCATTCAGCCATTCTCTCACTGCAACCATTTGAGATTGGCTGACCATGGAAGGGGAAACTGAACAATGTTTTAATCAAATATCCTTTCTGATGAAAGTTCATCTCTATGTGAGGTGGTATATTAGAAGAGAGACTGAGCAGATACTTTCATTATTGTGGGGAAAAATAACGACCCCATCATTCATATTTTGAAAGCAAATTTAATCTCGCATTGGAGAGGAAGTTTATCACCATTGTGTATTACCTAAAATGTGCTCAGGAATACAGTAGAAGATATCAAGTTACCTTGTAAACCTCAGTCAACCCTACAGAAAACCCTTTGAAATTTATTATCTAGGGAAAAATATTCCTTAGTGGACTGAGTACATGTTTTATATGCAAGATGCCTCAGTTCAAACGCTGGCATTATGTGTTTCTTTGAACACTGCTTGGAGTGGCCCCCAAGAACAGAGCTGTAAGTGGACCCTTCACATTGGAAGATGTATCCCAAAAGAGCATAGATAGAAATAGAGTGTGTGGTGATGTGTGTGTGTGAGAGAGTGAGAGCAATGTCCCCTATCAGCCAGACACTGATCAGACTTTTTCATAGAGTGGGATCCTGAAGAAGGCAGCTCCCTGTAGTTTAAGGTGATGCCCCATTATCCATCAGCACTCCCTCTTTCCCTGCAGCTGGAGGGGGGTATTACGACTGAAGAGGGGGTGAAGGCAGAGCATCCATGAGATCAACTACACATAGGTGACAAATACTCAGTGACAGAGCAGTGAATGAAAAGCAGGTCACGAAACACTGTGAGTCTCAGCTGATAGAAGATAATTTTAACTTAAACTTTCTTCAACACATAGCAACATTTTCCTCATATCTTCTTTCACTCCATTTCCCTTCTTTCTGACAACCTTTTCCCTGCAAAAAGCACTGGCTCTGGGTGAGGTGGGAAATAAACGCTTATGATCAAAAATCTTTGATTTAGAGAGCTCTGTCCTCAGAGGACCTGGCCAGCTATCAGATTCTCTTTGTGAAATTTCTTGCTATCCACAAACTCCCTGGCCTGCTACAGCCTTCTGAAATGCTGATATCCCTAAATGTGAAGCATAACAAGTCATTAAAGTCCTAAATCTCAAAGAAAGAAAAGAAGCAGGCAGATGTTCTAGAAACATAACAAACAAGCAAAAAGCAGAACAGATGCTCCCCCAGCAGCTGAATTGCAGGCACCACCCAGAAATCCCCCCCCAAAGGGGTGCAGGTCTCTTCAGGAACCTGGGAAGAATAGGGGTGAGGGCAGGAAAAGTTAAGCTCTTTGCCCACCATGTTGTTTACCCTCCCCCAGAAAACCTTCACACATCCACTAGACTCTATAACCAGGATGCCCTAGATAAGATCCATAAAGATCATGAAATTCTTTGAAACTATTAAGGCCCTGAGGGATTAGATGCTTTGACCAAGGCCCCAACCAGCTAATGATCCAGTGAAACAATGCCCAGATAGCATTGCCAGATAGAAATTCAAAGAGGTCTTTCAATAATGCACATCCCCTTATCTAACATGAATCATAAAAGTGGAAGATGAGAAAATCATCTAATCAAAGCAGGTACTACTCAGCCATCATTTGCAGAACAGCCATCAGAATGAACTGAACAACAAATGTCACCTAATTCCAAAGCTGAGCCCTTCAGTGGAAGAAGGACAGAGTGCCAAAGGAGTGAGCCAGTCCTCACAGAGATGGAAAATCAATCACATTCACAGATATTCACATAGTGGCACATTTACAAAACATACCCCTTCAATCTTTACTTCCCACCATATTGCTGATCCCAATTCATTTTCATGCTGGTCAGTTACTAGTTCTTTGAAAAAATATTTCCAGTCTCAGGTCTGCTGAAGGAAGACTGTTAAATCTGCATGGGAGGTCTTAAAAGATTGGAGGACTTGGCTGAAGGTGGTCATAGTTTGCCCATTAGAAGAGCTAGACAAATAAATAGAGCCAGGTTCTTAGAGACTTGAATGGGTCCCAGTCACCAAGAGAAATAGGAAAGCTGAGGGCCATAACTTCAAAACCTGAACTCAAGGTTTGGGTTGCCTTGTGCAGGAGGCACCCACATCCCAGCCTACCTCGCGAAGAGCAAGATCTGAAATGGAACCAACATTCCCCAAGTACGAGGACAGTTTAGAAGGCTGTAGAAGAACCCTCATGTGACCCACATGAGAGTAGGAATGCCCAGGGTGTAGGACTTAAGTGTTCTAGGATTTAAGAGTCTCTCTGTGCTGAAACATCCTATGGCCAAGAGTGGGGAGGGGTGCTGTGCTGACTACGGACTCCTAGCTCGGGCTGAACAAGGATCAGTGGTAGAGTGAAGGATAGTGAATCCCACAACAGGACTGAGGAGACTTCCCACCTGATAGAAATATAAAGCATCTTGGATCTCAAATGGAAATGCTGGCATAGGAAATAATTAGACAAAATAATACAGAAATCTTATCTTCGTGAGGTTGGTGGTCAAGAGAGTGTGACCAGGCCTAAGATAGAGTGTCAGGTGGCCAGCTAGGGACACTTCCCAGTGGAAGTGAGAATTAGGATCCAGGTAAGTGACCCTCCAGCAGCAAGTGTATGGTGACATTTATCAGCCTTTAGTCAAACAGTCTGCAGTTAAGAGTCTGGAGAGGAGTGCTGTGTCCCACGCAAATCGTTCAGGTGTGGAGTTCTGAAAGGCCTTCCAGAAATGGCAGTGCTGAGTGAGAGATGTGACATAACCAATCCCTTGCCCGTTATGAACATCCTAACACTAAGGAATCTTCTGGGGTCCCTTGAAAGATGGGTGCATAGAGTCAGCTGTGGGAGACAGAGGCCATAGAGTCAAGTTGGGTTCAAGCTCTGTTCTTTTGAATAAATTCAGTAAGACTGGAGAAATCTCTATTTGGGGCATTCATTAAGAGGACTCTGGGTTATCCTAGCTGATTTTTAAGATTTCTTATCTGCACGAGGACTAATCCATACTATAGAGAGGGAAACTTCCTGCTTGTATTGATGCAAACCAACAATGTCATAAAATGTCAAAAATACTGAAGGTTCCAAGAAAAGAGAAAATGCAAATCTTTCTCAAATTTATAGAATACACAGAATAACCATTATGTAATAAGTTTTAAATTTCATTTGAAAAACCTTGATTTCTTAGAACTTCTATAGATCCAATTTTCTAAGAGTACTGTAACATGAGTTTAGAGCATCTAAACTTCTTCTCCATAGAATTATTTATACAAAATACTAGTCATTTCTAATTTAGAGACATATTAATAGCAAATCAGTTTTATTATACAGTTTCTTTCCTTAGTACTCATCCTCAAACATTCTGAATTTGCAGCCAACTGGTCAGACTTTTACAGAATTTCCTTCCTTTTTCCAACATTCATAACGCTCCAGTATCTTTCTTGCATAAATCACACACCTACATTTCTTTTTCTAACCTTCTTTTCTTTTTTCATCATCCAATTTGGTGGTCCTGCCACTCTGACTGTAACCAGCACTCACGTTGGAGCACTAGAATGCTCCATAGTCTGGCCATCTTGCAGTTTTGAAAAAAATTTCTTGAAATGCTTACACTGAAAAGAACAAACTGTCATTTATGATATTAAATATATGAAATTTATGATAATCATTTATTATTTATTAAATCGGCTCTATAGAATTCCCAATAAATTACAATTACAATAAAGTACCATGACATTCAGAGATCATTTTAATATTATCATATCCCAATAATATTTTCACATTTTATAAGGGTATCTTATGACCAACATTAAATTTAATACCTGGTAACAAAATCATTATGAAATGGAGTTATATCAATAATATCAAGCTCTCACAAAATTAACAATATTATTTAACCACAATAATTTGCAACTTTTCTGCACAATTTTTAAATTTTAGAAATTTTAAGGGCAGATAAATTTTTCTTCAGTAGTAATATGAAATATAATATATAGTAATATAAAAACTTAACTAGTTATCAGTTTACTCTTTGGCATACAGACAATAAGTCAATTTCCACAATCTAGTAAAAAATATTATTAAAAATAAAACTTCTTACTGGCTTGAATTTAAAATGGCCAAAGTTTTTCTTTTCTGATAGTCTTTTATTTACAGGTGATACCTGTCTAAATAATTGTCCTTGCTCAAAAAATTTCTGAGGCATAGGCGGTAAAAAAAAGAAGGGAGTTCAGTGTTCTTATCTTAAAGTTTTCTCTTTTTTATTAATTTTATTGTAGCCAAAGTGAATTACAAATCTTTCACAGTAATATTTAAGGTACATAGTGACAACGAATCAGGGGCATTCCCACCACTAGTGTTGTCCTCCCTCCACCCCTGTGCACAGCATACATCCCTTATCTCCCTTCTTTACCCCCCCCCCAGAATCTACCCACTTCGTAGATTGTTCTAGATTGTAGCTTGTTGTAGATTGGGTATTGCTTCTGTTATCGTTGACTTTGGGTTTGATGTTCAAGTCTGATCATTTTTTATTTCCACTAAATGTTCATGCAACTGTCTGAACCTGGTACCATCCATTTTTTTTAAATTTATGAGGTTGAACAAGATGATTCAAGTAATGTGATTCTGTTGTAGATATAGGAAAATAGAAAGAAAAAAAACTAGGAGGAGTCCCTCTAGTCAGAGGTCTCAAACTCAATTTACCTGGGAGCTGCAGGAGGCAAAGTCGGGGTGATCCTTGAGTGCAAAGTCAGTAGTAAGCCTTGAATATTGGGGGGTGTGACCCAAACAACTAAAACAAAACAAAACAAAAAAAGATTCCTCTAGGGCAGGGCCACAATTGTTGTACGAGGGCTGCCACGAGTTTGAGACCCCTGCTCTAGGTGTTATATCAACTTAGAAGAGGAAAGGGAAAAAAGAAGAAAAAGGTAATAATAACAAACAAAAATACAAAAAAGAAAAAGAAAAAACAAAAAAAGAACAAGCAAAAAACCAAAGCGAGCAACCACACACACACACAAAAAAAAGACAAAACAACAACGACCAAAAAAAATACTAGTCAAAAAACCCAAACCAAACCATCAACTACATAAAAAGGTTTGTGCTTATTTTTTTCATAGGCACAATAAGTATTGGGGAAGTTAGAAACAGAATTCCCTTGGCCAAAGAGATTCCGGGTTTCTCCGCCCTTTAATCAGACTGTCATGAGAACCACAACAGGCTCCTTACACACTCTTTTTCACACCCCAAGGCCTTTATATGGTGCCAGGCAACTTTCCGCTCAGTTGTGGATGATATACTCAGGCCTCTCTAACTTGAGATCTTGGTATTTACACAGGTCATAGGACGAAGCCTAGGAATAATCTTTCTTTATAGTTCTAGAAGTTCTGTTTCCTCACTGTTGTAATCAATTTTTTTTTTTTGGTTTTTGGGCCACACCCAGTAACGCTCAGGGGTTACTCCTGGCTATGCGCTCAGAAGTTGCTCCTGGCTTGGGGGACCATATGGGACACCGGGGGATCGAACCGCGGTCCGTCCTAGGCTAGCGCAGGTAAGGCAGGCACCTTACCTTTAGCGCCACCGCCCGGGCCCTGTAATCAATTTTTTATAATTTGTGGTCTTGGTTTTTGCACAGATCCTAAGACAAAGCCTGGGATAGAGTTTTTACATTATGATTCCAGAAAGTTTCTCAGCTTTTTCTCTAGAGGATTTTAACTATTACAGGTTCTTTTTGAGGCTTCTTCTTCCAAATTTGTCTCCTCCATGCCATCTAACAAATCATTATCATCAGAGAAAGTTTGTTTCCTAGAGCAACTTTGTCTCATTTTTCTGTGTACTTATTTGTCTTCTTAACTTGGTCTATCTCTACCAAGGTGTCCCAGGCACCCTGATGAGGTCCTCCTATCTGTGAATCTAAAAAAATTAAAAATAAGGAAAAGGGCAGAGAAAGATAGCTTTCCTTTCATGATGGCCCCACACATTGGGCTCCAATAATTACCTCGTGACCAGATACTACCAATCTCTCGGCTGCACTTTGTGAGAAGAACCGAGTCCTAAGCCTGATTTTGTCTAGGGAGAAATAGCTGCAGTATCATTTGATTTTTCTATATACCACCATTAAGATTTTGGACGCTTTAAACTATGGATAGATTGATAATAGATATAGATAATGGCTATAGATAAATATAATGTTATAGTTTATAAAAACAATAGAAATATTCAAAATTAGCTACATTTAGGAGTTTAAGCTAGTCCTTTCAGTTTTCATTGCATAATTTTATACATACTATATATTAAATTTGTTTTATGTAAAGCATTTTGTGGGCATGGTTCATTTGCAATGTTCATGCCATGTGTGAGCCTGTTTATTTATGGCTAGCTAATATCCCACCATATGGATATAATATGATTACTTTATTTTCATTTTAATGCATTCAGATTTCCTCCAAAATTTCTTTCCAGTTTCATAAATAAATGGTTTTATTTTCTTTATTTTTAACTCGGATATTTCCTTATCTTTACTCCTGTTAAGATAAATCTTTTATTAAGATCACCCAGTTGGTATGATTATACTAGTAGCCCTTTTGTGCGATTTTTTTTCACACTCCCCACCCCTGAGACTATTTATTTTTAAGTTTTGTTTATTGTTTAATTTGTTTTCTGTGAAAGTAACTGGAAGAAAAAGTGAGACCAAAAGAATTCATCACACATATTGCAGCAAAATAAAGGAATTTTCTTGTGCATCAGATGAACTGAAGTTGTAGTGAGCTCTTCTGAAAACAGCACAGGTGAACTCAAAGACACCGAGAAAGCACCTCATGACTTAGCATGGTCCTGAGCAGCTACACACAGCAGGAGAGTCCAAGATGTTAGTCAGTGTGGCCCCACCTATCCACGGTTAGTCATTTGAAGTATTCAAACATATACTTTTCTTCCTGAGAATGTTCCTTTGTCCCCAGGATTATTTTACAAAAGGATCTTCCTTTTCTCTTCTAGCTCTTAAATTTCTTGATCTCCTCTCCATTTGGTTCCAGAAAAAGACTGTAGTCTGGAGCTTCAGATATACACTAATCATCTTCACTCATAAGCATCATCGAGCTGTCAAAGCTGTTACCAACTGTTTAATCTTGACTGCAGTCACCTCAGTGATGATCCACAATTCTTGCTGCGGAGAGCTACACGGTGGTATTCAGTACATACTCCTGATTTGGTGCTCAGGGATCACTTCTGAGGACTATATGTGGTGCCAGGAGTCTAACCTCAGCCCATTACATTCAAATTATGTACCATATCCACTGTACAATTGCTCCAGCTTGATCATGCACTGTTTTAAGTTGATTTTAATACATTAATATTATTAAGGCAATCATTGACGTTACCATTTGTTAATTAAGCATATAATTTCATGCTTCTTTGAGCATGAGATATCCGCCACCCAGCTGATAATATCTCTTCACTATCTCTCCCTTTCCTAACCTCAGTTCTGCAGGTCCAGGGGTCTGTTTTCATTTGGCTTTTTATTTTATCTTCCTGTCTCTTTATAGCCCACATATTAGGTAGTGGCCTCCTCTGACTTATGCAACTTAGCATGGTCCTCCTCATTTCTTTTTTTTTTGGGGGGGGGGGTGGGGCCACACCCGGCAGCGCTCAGGGCTTACTCCTGGCTCTACACTCAGAAATAGCTCCTGGGGCCGGAGAGATAGCATGGAGGTAAGGCATTTACCTCTCATGCAGAAGGTTAGTGGTTCAAATCCCAGCATCCCATATGGTCCCCTGCAGGAGTGATTTCTGAGAATAGAGCCAGGAGTAACCCCTGAGTGCTGCCGGGTGTGACCCGAAAACCACAAGGAAGGAAGGAAGGAAGGAAGGAAGGAAGGAAGGAAGGAAGGAAGGAAGGAAGGAAGGAAGGAAGGAAGGAAGGAAGGAAGGGAGGGAGGGAGGGAGGGAGGGAGGGAGGGAGGGAGGGAGGGAGGGAGGGAGGGAGGGAGGCAAGAAAAGGAAGGAAGGAAGGAAGGAAGGAAGGAGGGAGGGAGGGAGGAAGGAAGGAAGGAAAGAAAAGAAAAGGAAAAGAAAAGAAAAGAAAAGAAAAGAAATAGCTCCTGGCAGGCTCAGAGGACCATATGGGATGCCAGGATTTGAACTACCATCCCTCTACATGCAAGGCAAATGTCCTACCTTCACACTATCTCTCCGGCCTCATCTCCTCTTCAGTTCTAACTGCATTACAGCAAAAGGCAAGATTTTTTTTTCCTTTTGTCTGAGTCATAGTCTATTGCCTGACTATGTCCATACTAAACCTTCTCAACCACCATTTAATAGCTAGGTTATTTCCAAATCTTGACCCTTGTAAATAGCACCACAATGAACATATCTATCTTGTGAAGGGTCATGCTTCTGTGTTCTCTGATATTTTGAGAAAGCTCTATACCGTCTTCAACAAGAACTGGACTGACTTAAAATTCCCACAGATAGGGAATGAGTGTTTTCTTTTTCTCCATATCCTTACTATATGGCACTGGTTGTTGCTAGCCTTTGTGATGGAAGGTTATTTGCATATGTGTGAGATAAGGAATGAAATGTTATGCATCATTAGACCCAGAAATGAAAGCCTCTCTAGTTACAGATACACAGAGAAGTCTGTCTTGGCTTGGGATGCTATAATGAAAGATAACAAAGTTGGCAACTTAGAGAACAAACCTGCTTTTCTCACAATTCTGGAGGATAGAAGGCTGAGATTGGGGTGAAAGTCAAGTAGGGGTCCAGTGATAGCTCTCTTTATGTTTTCCAGGGTTCTGTGTTTTCATCCTGTAGTCCAACAGGAGGGAAGTAATCCCTGGCGGGGGTGGGGGTGGGGGCTCCAATATATGACTTCACCGAAACCCAACTACCTCCCAAAGGTCCCACATTCAAATGCCCTAACCTTGAAAATGAGTACATTCACAAGTGGATTTATTCATTTGTTTGTTCACTTTCTGGAAACAAATGCATATGGTCAACTATGTTCTTTAGATAAAGTAAATTTTAAAAGTAAAGGAAGGTGGGGTCAGAGAGATAGCATGGAGGTAAGGCATTTGCCTTGCATGCAGAAGGTTGGTGGTTTGAATCCCAGCATCCCAAATGGTCCCCCGAGTCTACCACGAGTGATTTCTGAGTGTAGAGCCAGGAGTAATCCCTGAGCAATGCCGGGTGTGACCCAAAAACGGAAGGAAGGAAGGAAGGAAGCACGGACGGCAGGCAGGAAGCAAGGCAGGAAGGAAGGAAGGAAGGAAGGAAGCAAGGAAGGAAGGAAGGAAGGAAGGAAGGTGGTCTTCCTCCTTATGGGAGATGGGAGTAAATACTGTGAGTCTCTTCTGATTGGTGCCAGGAAGGAAGGAAGGAAGGAAGGAAGGAAGGAAGGAAGGAAGGAAGGAAGGAAGGAAGGAAGGAAGGAAGGAAGGAAGGAAGGAAGGAAGGAAGGAAGGAAGGAAGGAAGGAAGGAAGGAAGGAAGGAAGGAAGGAAGGAAGGAAGGAAGGAAGGAAGGAAGGTGGTCTTCCTCCTTATGGGAGATGGGAGTAAATACTGTGAGTCTCTTCTGATTGGTGCCAGAAAAGCCAAAGCAAGTAAAAATTTAGATTCTGGAGTAAAACTCAGTATCCTGAGAAGATACCTATTTAAAAACTCACTGAAGAAAAGTGGTGGTGGTGGTGGTGGTGGTGGTGGTGGTGGTGGTGGTGGTGGTGGTGGTGGTGGTGGTGGTGGTGGTGAAGAGATCATTATTCAAGAAGCAATGCCCTCAAAATAGACCTTGAACTTTAGATTACAGGTTACTTTGGGGATCTCCAAGCAAGATATTGTATATATATACACACATTCAGACCAGGCTGATAAATTTAGAAGCTTGTAGCATGTTTCAGATCTGTAGGCATCATGAAAAACAGAAATTAAGTATTTGTAAGGTTCTGAGCCAAGCCTTTTGTCAGTGCATTCGTGCCTGTTCTGCAGTTCCACCATTTATCTTTATTATGTGCGTTACTTTTTTATATTCTACTGAGGCCTCAGTGAACTGATCTGTTTGGCTTTTCGTGCCATCTTTAGCTTTTATAATTAAATTAGAAAAACCATAGCACATTGCCAATAGCCCCTATCCTCTTCCTCTCCTTCTGGAATTCATTTTGATTTTATGATAGCTTTACAATGTGCTTATATGTCACTTTCCTATTTTCCTATCTTGGGGTCTTTCTATGTCCATCTTAAGTTGGTCTTCATAGCTGTTGTAGCACATACAAATTCACTTTTCTGTTACACATAATAAAACTCTATTTAAATCTACAAATATTGTCAAATGTCAAGTACTTTGTACTTTTCCATTAAAACATTCCAGTTATGATATTCCAATTTTAAATTTCTTCATGTTTTAAATATGCTGTCTTATTCTTTCATTATGTATTTAGTTATTTTATTAGTCACGGAATTTATTTTAATTAATTGCTTAGAAATTTAAAGGCAGTAACATACTTTACATTATTGAAACCTAAAAGTAATTATTATATTTTGAAAATTATATCTGCTTACTATTTGCTCTCTTATAATTCTGTAATTTTCATCTTCATGATATTGATAATTTTTATTGTGAGTTCGCAAATGATTGAGGTTATTTGTTTTCTTATGATCTCTAGTTTATAAAACTACCATTGTCCATGTATATATAAATATTGTTATATATTATATTATAATATAAATATATGATAAATATCTTTTTATTTTCTGTGTCTTAAGTTCTACATATAGCTTAAATTTCTCTATAGTACTCATCCATTATGCTTGGATATAGAATCAAGGTCCACGCCCATTATCAGCCCTGAGATTCTGGAGTCATGATCCGTAACAAATGCAGAGCTTACTCCTGAGTTTTTTAATAGTAGTTTTAAATCCCCTTTTTGAAGCAGACTCATCTGCGCACAGGTCCTTCCCTGGCCAAATACCATAACTTCTCTCCCTTCAAAGGAATCAAAAGCCTGAACCATAGACCTGTCAACCTAATAGGAAATTGCCTTGGGCTCTGTATCATTCATTTTAGAAGCCTCAGCCCAGTGGAGCCAGTTTGCTGTCATGCTGGAATTTGAAATATGTTGCCCCTGTGGGTAACACAAACAATAGTAGCAAAGAAGACTTTTTATGAAGCAGGATTAGAATGGAAAATGTGAAACAGATTAAAATGAAACATGCAAAATTAACTGTGAATGAAGATTTAGATGATTCTTTCTCTCCCAGAGGCACTTGTTTTTGATATGAGCAATAACAGAGGTAGTTGGAAATCTCATGGGCCTGGAAAGGTTACCAAATGCAGCTGTCCTCCTGCAGGCTGGCTCTCAAGATCATAGTCACTCATTTAATGAAAAGAAGAGTAAACATACATTACAGGGCCCAGAGGGATAGTACAGCAGTAGGTTGTTTGCCTTGCATGTAGCTGACCCAGGACTAACCTGGGTTTGATTTCCAGCATCCCATATGATCCCTCGAGCCTGCCAGGAGTGATTTCTGAGTCCAGAGCTAGGAGTAACTCTTGAATGCCACTGGGTAAATAAAAAAAAAAGAAACAAAAAACTACATTACAGAAAGGGCAAGAATATTCCTGGAAAAAACAAATTCTACTCCCAGACCTTTACTACCTCTCTGAGCGTGCCAATTCCCCGAAACAGACTGTTGCATCTCAAAGCATGCTGCTAAGCCCCAACATTGCTGTGAAAGGAATCTTACAGAAATTGAAGCAACTCGAAAGTAGCATACATTCCAACAGAATGTTGGATCTAACTTCCAGGCAATATCACACTCCTAATAGGAAGATACAAGTTTGCCCACTGCACTAAAAGCATTTTATCCAACCTGTGTTTTGTCCTTCCAAATACTTGACTATCCACAGAAGACTGTGTGCATCTGATTGTTGGTGTCCTGCACATGTAATGTACAATGTATATAAAATATACAATGAATCAGATGATTTGAGACAGTACTATTTATATTCGGACTTAAGTTTTGCACTCTGGAAAATAAGTGAAGATTATTTCAGGCATAGTGTATATAAGTTATCTCATATGAGTATACATGCTTATATGTATACTCATATACAAATGACTTCTCTTACATCTTTAATAACTTTCATTTATGTATAAATGGAGAATATGAGAAGGACAAGTATCTTGGCAAATAGAGGGCTATTTATAGCTGCTTAAATTCAAGAAATGAAATGGGTAACAGTTGTTCCAGGCCCTTGATGTGGTCTCTCATGCTGCTTCAATAGGACAGTTTTTATGATATCATGATGATTATTCCTTCATAACCTCCAAACTACTCATGATAAAACATGGCACATGGGAAAGACAAGCACTAGAATGGAAAGTGGGATCGTCAGAACTGCTGGTTTTTGGGCCACCTGGGCTTTGAAAAAACACAGGGAGGTATGTTTTAGTAGAATCTACCCTTTCTGCTCTTTAGGAACTTCCATTTCCTTGGAATCCTTGGAAAGCCCCTATAAACTCACTTGAGTAGTTCCAGCTATTTGACCTTCCTGGCATAAGTTAGTTTTAACCAAGAGCAAATGCAGAAAGCAAGGTAAGCTTCTCTCTGAAAACCAATCTGTGGAAGAGGTGGAAAGACAGAAAGTTTCTCCCAAGGCTGCCTTACAGGGCTGCTGGCAGCTATGAGACCTAGAGGCAATTTCTCTCTTCCAACGTGGAGAATTGAAAGGTCTGAGTGTCCTGAATGCCCAGATCTATAGCTATTGTTTGTTGCTGTGTTGTCAAGACTGTGTCCCCAAGGGAAATAACATCTACTTGATATTAGGGACTTCCTGCCATCTCTCATCTCTGTAGGAAACCACTTATCCCAAATGGGCCCATGGAGAGGCCCATCCTCAGGGCCAGAGCCCCAGCAAGCGGGGTTGTGTTGTGTTTTACAAATCATGTTTGTTTCATAATCTCTCTTCTCTCTGCCATTCAGAGCCGAGTAAAAGCTAAAGATTTCTCCTCTTTGTACTGGCTCAGAAAAGGAGCGCTTTCAATAGGGAGGTTGTAAAGGCAGGCCTGAGACCAACTGCATGTGGAGAGAGATTCTGAATGCTGAGTGAATTGGAGTGTGAGCACCATGGTGAGAGGTTTCTGCCTCACAGGTCTGCTCTGAGTCAGTCTGCTTCTCCGCTCCAGAGTATGACGTTGAGCCTTTCTCTTGGGAACAGCTCTGAGCACGTTGTCAGTGAGTCACAAATGGTAGACAGTAATAAATCATGGGAATAACCTTTGCAGTAATGCTAGGAAACGTAATGCAGCCAGACAGATATTGGTACTAGAGGAAAAATGAGCCATAAAGTACTAAGGTGCTATAAATTGCCAGAGATGGTTCTAGCAACCATTTTCAGGCAACACTCAAATCTCAAAGGCTACTGTCCAATGCCAGCATTTTCTCTGAGGCTCTCCTGTGGATGGTGTGATATGTGGAAAGATTTGACCTTACCAGGGTCTGCCACTAAAAATAAGAACTGTAGGGGCCGGGCGGTGGCGCTGGAGGTAAGGTGCCTGCCTTGCCTGCGCTAGCCTAGGATGGACCGCGGTTCGATCCCCCGGCGTCCCATATGGTCCCCCAAGAAGCCAGGAGCAACTTCTGAGCGCATAGCCAGGAGTAACCCCTGAGCGTCACAGGGTGTGGCCCAAAAAAAACCAAAAAAAAAAAAAAAAAAAGAACTGTAAGAAAAGCAAAGCAGCAATATTATTTCTTCCTGAACTTCAAACAGGGTACTACTTTTCAGCCAAAGGAAATGAGGTCTTTGTCAAAAGTTTACAGAAAACTTAATCCAGATTTCAGAGAAATGCCTGCCCCCTTAAGGCTTCAGGAGCCCCAACAGAGATCAGAGCCCCAGTCCTTTGGGACATTTCCAGGCACGTTGGAAAGGGTTGAAGTTCAGCCTGAGGACTCTGTAGTGACCACCACAGACACTGGGATCATAAGTCTTCCTGTAAGAGATTCCAGTGTGAGGGAGGCTCTAGACCCCAAGGAAGAAGATGAGCTTCTCCAGCAATGTATTAGTCTCAAAAATTGCCACAACCTTTATAGATTTCCAGGGGACTTTCTTGCCTCACAAGTCAGCCAGTTTCCTTCCTGGAGTGGCTAGTTGCATTCAATTCATTGCATTCACCTCCCCCACAGTTGGGCTGCAGAGCAGGTGAGGCAGTAACTGTACCCACAAATCCACCCAAGCTTGTAAAGCCTTTTCCACTGTCAGGGAGCAGCCCACATCCTGGCAGACTGTTTTTCCCTTTTTAGGCTTTCTCTGCCTCAAGATTTTTCCTCCCTCTGTGTCTGTGTCTTGCAATGTGGCTGATGGGAGTGTGGAAATTAATGTAAATAGAATATAATTGTATTTGAGAAGACAGTCAAGTATGGCTCAGAGATAGGATAGCACAAACTCAAGACAAAATATGGTAAGGCTCAAGCTCCCCTCATCCCACCAAACACTGCATCCTGCCCAGAATTGGATCTCTTAAGACATCCCAGTGCTTGGTGGAAACAAATAGGTTTTCCCATCTAGAGCAAGGAGCTATGGTTGTAAATATTTTCTTTTGTGGATATGCTGATCTCTTTCATATTTATCAGCTTGTAGGTTCTCTATGAGGTCAGTGATGATTGTGGGTCATGAATGTAGGTCAATGACAAAACACATGCGTCAGGTCCTGGGTTTCATGCATGAGGTCCTGGATTTCATCCCAGTATATCCATCCATCAGTCAGTCATTCAGTTGATCAGTGTGCAAGCAAGTGTGATCTTATCCTTAAGAGAATATTAACTCAATACATGATAGTTAATAACTGGCCAAGCTGATACTTTCATATCCCAACAGAAATATTTCTGACCAAGTATGTCATGTTCTGGAACAGTGGGAGATCTGTGGCTGATGGCCACTGAGTTACTTTGACCTTCCTTTGTTATGAATGAACATGTTATGATTTCCATCCAAGCACTAAAACATGCAGCTCCTGCTGGGAGAAGTGCCTGGATGCAGAGAAAAGCAGGCCTAAAGTGCACAGGCGTGACAGGGACTGGAATTGGACCTTTACCTTTGTAGGGGACAGCCAAGGCTGTTATAGAGCTTGAATCTGAAAGAGAGGGTTGAATTGGAGATGAACAAAGAGAACAGAGAGGACAGAACAGAGAAGAAGACAAGCACAACAAAATGACTTACCCCCTGTGCATCTATCTGTATAAAGGAAATCAGTATCTTGCTTTCTTTTCTCCCACTTTTCTACTCTAGTTTGGTATTAAGATTTTTTTATTTTAATAAAATGAATCTTTATTCTTTATAAACAGTTCCTTTGTGTTCAATTACTTCTTGGTAGAATCATTGCTAAAATTATATTAGAGCATAAAAATATATTTCTTAAACTTTCTCCCAATTAATCTCCAAAAATATCCAGTAATCTAACGTTGGTGATCATCGAATGAATTCCTTTGACCCATATAGCTCTTAAGGTAAAAAGAATGATGCATGAGACTTCTTTAGTTAACCATTTTGTTCATTCATTTCATCATTTCTATTATTTGTACTTTTTTGGAGGGGTTTGGGTTTGGGGTCACACCCAGTTGTACTTAGGGGTTACTCCTGGCTCTACACTCTCAGAAATCACTCCTGGCAGGCTCAGGGACCATATGGGATGCTGGGATTCGAATCACCGTCCTTCTGCATGCAAGGTAAATGCCCTACCTCCATGGTATCTTCCGGCCCTTTTTTTTTCCTTTGGTATTTGTACTTTTTTATTATTTGTACACATTTGTATCATTTCCTTTTTGGGACTATTTCTATGTATAGGCTTGTTGATATCTTTGAGTGAGTAATGTTTGTGGAGTATTTTGCAATAGAATGGTTATGCAATCAATCTATATGTTCAGCTATGAGAAATATTGATATGTTCCCCAGGAGGGGATATTACTTTATGCTCTGGTCACGAGTGAATGAGAATTTAGGTTTTTACATAGTCTTGCCCACATTTTGCACTCTATCTCTTTTTATTTAAACTATCCTGGGGACTGACATATAGCCCTTTAGGGGGTACTTGATGGATATGCCTGCTTTCCCAGGAAGGAGGACTGTGATCAACTTTTCCCTTCTCCCAGTTTGTCAACTATTACATTTGTCACTTTGGAGTTAAGATGGTTAATCAGGATATATATGGCATCCATCTTACCTAACTCATATCCTCATAAAGGCCTCTTTCCTCCTAAAAAGTTTCACCCTTTTCCATCTAAGTATCTCATAGAGCCCTTTGATGAAAAAAACCCATAAACACACATTTTCTGTATCATCAACTCCAATTTACTTGACATAAGCCATGAGTTTTGTTTTTTTTTTATCAGCTTACCTTTAGAGTCTGTTTACACCTTGACTAGGTTCCCTTGAACAAGACAAAAGACAATCCCTTTGTCAGCTCAAGCTTGTCTTTAGGAAATGTCCATGTCTCCTTCATCAGATTAAATGAGGGCCTGGTTTGGTCCAGTAGAAATGCACTTCTCTTTTATTATTTTTAATAATTTTAATTTAATTACTGTGAGATATAGATTTTATATATATATAGATAGATAGATATAATTTTCAATCATACAATGTCCAACAACCATCCCTTTACCGGTACATATTTACCCCACCACCAATGCCCCTAGTTTCACTCCTGCTCTCTCACCTTCCTGCCTCAATGGCATTTTATCTCTCTCTACTTCTTTTTTTTCCTTTTTGACACTGTGGTTTGCAATATTGTTCCTGAAGGGCACATCTATGTTACTTTACTTCCTTTCAGCACCCAGTTCTTATTAAGAGTGATCATTTCCAATTATCAATCACTTCTCCTCTCTTTGTGGCAAGCTTCCTATCATAGATTGGTCCTCCTGGCCCTTGTCCTTATTGTGTTTGGGTATTATTATACTATATTATATATATATGTATGACATACATAAGATATATATCACAAATAAGTGCAATCATTTTGTCTACCTTTTTCTCTGGCTCATTTTTCTCAGCATAATTTTTCTCAGCATAATAATCTCTATTATATCCAGTCATGTATAAACAAATTTCAAGACCTCATTTATTGTTAGAGCTGTGCAGCATACCTTTGTGCAAATTTTCTTTACTCATTCATCTGTTCTCAAGCACTTGAGTTGTTTCCAGATTTTGGCTATTTTGAATAGTGCTGCAATAAACATAGACATACAGGTGCCTTTTATTCTGCTTTGTGGTTTTAAGTCTCTAGGGTATAGTATCAGGAATGGTGGTGCTGTGTTATAAGGGGGCTCAGTTTCTACTTAAGACATGTTTTAAAAATTTTTTTCCAAAAAGGACCAGTCAACATTCCTACCAGCAGTAAATGAGAATCTCTCTCCTTACACCCAATCCAGAGTGGGTTGTTCTTGTTCTTTTAGATGCATGCCAGTTTCTATGGTATAAGATTATATTTCATGATTATATTGATTTACATTTCTCTGATGATTAATGATGGGAACAATTTTTTATGTGCCTTAGACCATCTTTATTTTATCTTTGAGTAAGATTCTGTTAATCTCTTCTCCCCATTTTTTTGATGAGGTTAGATGTTTTTTCCAATTAAGCTCTACCAATCCCTTATATAACCTAGAAGATTAACTGCTTATATGCCTCAGGGTATGTCTCAAGATATTTAAGTCTATTACATTGATCTGTGGTTCTATCTTTATTCCAATACCATATTGTTTTAATTTATACTACAGTTAGAAGTTGGGTAAAGTGATGCCTCCCATTTCCCCCCCACTATTTCTAGAGTTCTGTTGTGCCATAGGAATTTACAGAGTGTTTGATCTATTTTTTTGAAGATTTTAATCCATAATGGGGATTTATTAAACCTATCCAATGTTTTGGGGAGTATTGCCTTTATAATTCAGTTACCACCCAATCCATGAGCAGAGGATGTATTTCCATTTTCTGTGTCCTCTTTTATTTCTTGAAGTCATATCTTATGTTTAATTTTATATTATATATTTAACCTCTTTAGTTAAGTTGGTTCTAAGGTACTTAATTTACAAGACACAATTGTGAATAGAATTGTTTTTTAATATCTCTTTTCTTTTATTATATGAGTATAGAAAAGTCACAAAATTTTGCACATGCATTTTGTGCCACTTTTCTATTTAAATTAAATGTTTCTAGAAGATTTTTTTTGTATTATTTAGTATTTTCTTTATATAGTATCATGTCATCATGTCAAGTGAGAGTTTGACTTCTTTTTTCCTATGTGGATGCCCTTGATAGCATTTTCTTGCCTAATTGCTATGGCAAGTGATTCTAGTACTATATCAAAGCTATATTGAATAGAAGTGACAAGAATGGGCAACATTGTCTTGTGCCAGATCTTAAAGGAAAGGCTTTTAGTTTTTGCCCCATTGAGTATAATATTTGCTGTGAAATTGTGGTAAATGGCTTATACTATAATGAGAAAAGTTCCATAGACTCCCATTTTGTTGAAATTGGTTTATTTTTCTTGAATCATTGCTGAGCCTTATCAAATGCTTTCTCTACATCTATTGATATGATTATATAATTTTTATTTTTTCTTTTATTGATGTAGCGTATTATTTTATTGACTTGCACATATTAAGCTATCCTTGCATCCCCAGAATGAATATTACTTAGCCATGGTATATGACCATGGATTCTATTTGCTAGTATTTTGTTAAGGATCTTTGCATCTATATTCATCAAGGATATCTACCTGCAATTCTCTTTGTTGTTGTTGTTGTTGTTGTTGTTATTGTTGTTGTGTATCTGCTTCAGATATCAGAGTGATGTTAACATCACAGAAACTCTTTTGGAGTGTGTCTGTTTTTCTCAATTTCCTGAAGAGCCTGTAAAGTATTGGCAGAGGTCCTCTTTAAGTGTCTGAAAAAATTCACTATTGAATCTATCTAGGACTGAACTTTTGTTTTTCTGAAGACTTTTTATTACCATTTCAATTTCCTCAATGCTTATAGGTCTTCTCATGTATTTAAAACCCATTGGTTCAACTTTGGGATTAATAAGGTCCAAGAATTTATTCAGTTCTCTTGTTTTGTGGCATAAAAATTCTCAAAGTAATCTATGATCATCATTTGAATTTCTGTAGTGCCTTGTGAAATCCCCAATTTCAGTTTTTTTCTTTTTGTTTTTTGGGTCACACCAGGCAGTGTTACTCCCGGCTCTACGCTCAGAAATTGCTGCTGGAAGGGCTCAGGGGACCATACGGGGATGCCAGGATTTGAACCACTGTCCTTCTGAATGCAAGGCAAAAGCCTTACTTCCATGCTATCTCTCCGCCTCCCCTTTCATTTCTGATTCAGCTTATTGGGGTTCTCTCTTTCTCTATGAGTCTTGCTAGTCTTGTTTATTCTTTTTAAAAAATTCTTTATTTTATTGACTTTTGGATTATTTAGGGGTTTTCCAGTTCATTGGGCTCTTTGTTCCTAATTTTGTTCTAAGTTTTGTTCTAACTTTGTTCTGAGTTTTATTATTTCCTTCCTCCTACCTACTTTGGATCCATGTTTCAATTTCTTAAGCTGTGAGTCAAATTGTTTAAGTGGGTTATTTCTTCTGTACTGATGAATGGTTACAAAGTTACAAATTTTACTTTTATCACTGCTTTTACTGTGTCTCACAAATTATGATAACTCGTCCTCATTCTTCTTTGTTTCAAAAGAAATTTTTTTATTTCCTCTTTTATTCCCTCCTACCTACAGTTTTTTTATCTTCTGTTTCTGTATGTAATCACTTGTTTTCAGTACATCATGGTCCAGAAGGTAGTTGACATAATTTCTACCCTCTTGGTAGAATTTGGACCTAGCATGTGGCCTATCTTGGAGAATGTCCCATGTGCATTGGAAAAGAATGTGTATTTGGCACAAACATACATACACACGCATGTAAATGTGTATTTATACTAGCCTAGTAGTATATGTATGTATAAATACTAATTTTCTTCCTCCCATTTATTTCTTCAAAGCTAGTATTTCCTTGTTGAGCTTTAACCTTATTGATTTATCAAAAAGTGATAGAGTAGTGTTGAAGTTTCCCACTACTATTGCATTGCTACTTATATCTTTATTCAATTTTATTAGCAAATGTTTAAAATACTTTGCCAGCCCTTCATTGGGTCCATATATGTTCAGGAATGTGACTTCTTCCTGATGTACATGTATCTTGATTATGAAAAAATGACCCTCTCTGTTTCTTATAGCCTTTTTAAGCCTGAAGTTTATGCTACCTGAAATTAGTATGGTCATCCCAATGTTTTTGCGGAATGTTTGCTTGAAAGATTGTCTTACAACCTTTGACTTTGTGTTTGCTCTTACTATCCAAAAGTTTTTATTACAGGCAGCATAATAGTGGATTTAATTTTCTTTTTTTTTTTACTGTTTTGGGGGGCCCACATGCAGCAGCGCTCTTGGCTCTATACTCAGAAATCATTCAGGAGGCTTGGGGACTATATGGGATCAAACCCAGATTAGCCACATGCAAGGCAAATGCCCTGCTTGCTGTGCTATTGTTCTAGCCTCACGAATTTAATTTTCTAATATATTTTTCCACTCTGTGTCTTAATTGGTGCATTTAGTTCATTGACATTGAGAAAGATTATTATCATGAAATTTTGTGTCATCATTTTGTAGAAATTTATTGTTTGTGGGTTTTTCCTGTTTTAAAATACCCCTACAGTTTTTTTTTCTTTAACTTTTGTTTTGAGTCTATAAATTCCTAAGCTGTTGTTTATCTTCTCTTTTACTCATTTTATCACCTTTCTCTCATACTCTCTTTCTTTATTTTCTCATGATTTTGATGATGGTATCTTGGTTTTGTTCTGCCTGTCTCTTTTGTTTGTTTATCTTTGGGCCTCTGGAATCTGCAGAGACTCTTGCTTCATTGACTTTGTTTGTTTGTTTGGGTTTTTGGGCCACCCCAGTGACACTCAGGAATTACTCCTGGCTATGCACTCAGAAATCGCTCCTGGCTTGGAGGACCATATGAGGTGCTGGGGGATGTAACCATGGTCCATCCTAGGCTAGCGCGGGAAAGGCAGACGCCGTACCACTTGCACCATTCCAGCCCTCCATTGACTATTGACTAAGCTATTACCTCTCCCACCAATCCTTCCCCTTTCTCATTCTCCTTTCCTAATATTCCTATAACTTGGAGATTATTCATCTTACTGTTATATATTACATTTTACATTCTCTTTCTTTATTTTTGTCTTTTGACTTTTGCCCCTTCATTATTGTTGAAGCCTCTTATTTGTTCTTGAGTTCCATGATAACAGTTCTTGGCCTTCCAAATTCTGTAGCTATAATTTATTGTATTTTTTAGATTCATTGGTTCTATTTGTATGGATACTTTCATATTCTGAAGCTGTTCCTTGCTCTGTTTGAATTTCTCTTTGAGCTATGCTTTAATTTGTATTATCAACTTAGGGTTGATTTGAGGTCCTTCTTGATGAACTAGGATAAAGGATTTGGGTTAATTTGAGGACTTGCCTTGATTTCTGTCTTTTGTCTGCTAGTATGGCTGGGTTCTTTTGTTTACCTATTGTTCTTAAAGTTTTGTGAGTGCTGACCACAAATTCCTAAGACTGGGTGCCAACCTTGTTTGCTTTCTGACCCAAGCAGACTGCTGCTCTGCTTCTCTGGTTCTGACTCTCATACATGAATATCAACAGGACAGACAGGGATAGAGTTAGGCCCCCATTCTAATGTCAGGGGCTCTTTGAGGGGTATTCTGCATTCAAGTGAGGCCACATGGGTTCCTACCAAGCAGGAGAATACATGAGGTGGGCAAAAGCCCCAACTTACACAGTTGTTAGAGGTTTGAGGGGTCCAGTGGGCAGAGCATCAGGTGTGGATGGGGAAAAAAACAATTCCTCTTGTCTAAGTTGGAGCAGAGCTATAAAACACAAGTCCCAGGCTTCCAATTTAACTGCTATGGATATGTAGACTTATGCATAAGAAGTTTCCAAAGCTACTGGTCCATTCAGAGGCATATTAGGTTGAGACTTTCAAAGTCTTTGTGGCCAGTGATGTTGAACAGATACACAGGACAACCTAGCATAGGACATCTTACATGTTCATGTTCCATACAGAACTTGAAGCATAACTTAAAACATAATATAAATGATGGAATGGCATTTGCTTTTCAGGTTTCTACCCCCAAATTCAGTGTCCTCCAGAGATAGAAATTTATTCCATCCCTGTAGCTCCCTCCTCCTTTCTTTCTCCATGTAAGGCCAATAGAACTGGGAAATGGAAATGAAACCAACTAGCATCTTCTTGAAAGGCCATGCCACTAAAAGTTCTATTTTCAGCACCGTAACTTCACAAACACATGACTCTGAATCAGAAGTGAACCCTGCCTACCTACACAGCCAAAAAATTTGAAGAGCCTGGAGAATTGGTATGAAATCTGTCAGGGTATAAAGATCTCTTTGAAATAAAGCATGTGTGCCCTATGCAGAGTGACAATGGCATCATAGCTCCACAGAGCTTCTGGAAAGTATAGATTCTGGGCAGCATTGTTGAAAATCAGCTTTCTTATCCATAAGTTAACTGTTGACTCACAGAGCAGCCAGGATCAGGCAACTCATGCATTGATTGCTTGGTGATTTTCTACTATGAGCAGACACCCAGACTCTAAGGCCAGGCACTCAAGGAATGAATGTATTCTACTCGTGCAACAGTTAGTGGATCAAAGAAGACAAGTCTATGCGGCATCATTCAATGATGGATTCTGATCTTGTTCAGTCCCAAGAGGCAGAAACTCCTGGCTGGGTCCTGAGTTACTGATTAAGGAGTGCCCAGTGGCTATTCACTTTCTTCTCTCTCTCTCTCCGCCTCCTCTCTTGCAGAAGAGTTCATTGTGGATTGTAATGGACATGTGACAGTGACAGAGAGAACAACAAAGTCCTGTTCAAATATCTAAGACCTCAGAAAGGGCAATTATATTAGCCATATGATAAAAGATCAGAGTGTTTGGGAGCACTGCTAAATAAAAAATGAAACTCAGCTCATTATGACTTAATTAATTCCTGATGTCCTAGGAGGTTCCTATTATGTATTCCCTTAGCTCTGCTTCATTAAAAAATTGACCTCAATGAGCTCCCTGCTTACTACCAAGCCAATCTGTTTTGATATATAAAAATTACAGAACAAGACACAAAAGCTGACCTTCAAGATTTAGATGTTAAAGACAAGAGAAGAGGCTGTAAAAGGCCAAGTCCTTTCTCAACCCTGCTTTGATCATTACACTTCACTTTCTGAGTTATATTTCTATGACTCTTTATTTTCCATTCTGAAAATTTGCTATCGTTCAGTTTAAGTGACCCAGATACTAGTTTCCATCCTCACCTACAAAATATAGAAATTCCTTGGCCAATACACGAAAATGGGAACTGGTGAAAAATGAGTGACTTAAAAGGAGCTTGAAAGTGAGTAAGGAAAAGCAGAAAACTCTTTCTTTATTCTTATTACAGACCTTTCAGCACCACGATCAACCAAGTAACTCTTACTCCAGCCACTTCTTGATGGCTAGAGTTGAATTACAGAGTCCCCTACTTCTGAGTCAAGGAAAAGAATGTGGCATCAAGAAGCCATCTATTCAGCTAGCTAAAGCCCTAGACAAGGGTCTCTTTCCCTCCTTCCGTCATTCCAGGGAAAGGGTTTCCCATGTTGCTTCAGAGTTGCCAATGATTCCCCTCTACTTCAATGCTCTTCTGGAGATACCTATCCTCAGAACTCTGGTCATATCACATTCCAGGGTGAAAAGAAGGAGGGCTGTATCATCCTTATAAGCCCCATATTTTCTCAGGAGAACAAAAATCTCAGTTTATCCATGCACATACACATAACAGAGTCCCTAAGATCTCCCCCGGGCATTATTTGTCTGGAGGGAAAGTGAGCAAACACAGTATCTTGACTTTAATCTGTCTTGGAGAGGGGCAGTCAGAAATACAGAGAAACAGATAGAGTGAGGAGGAAACTGAAGAAGTACTGAGGGTGGGCAATGAAGTTAACCACAGAAAACAATGTCAGGTATAATATCTGAATCCGACATGTTTCTAGGTATCCTGAGACCCAAGCAATATGAAAATCATTGAGCCAATGTATTCTTAAAGAATCAAGTTACTTACCAAGAATAGAGATTCAAAGACTAGAGAAAGAGCACAGGGGTTAGGGCACTTAGCCTTCTTCAAAGTTGACCCGAATTTAATCCTTGGTATGACATATGATCCTCTGAGCCCATCAGGAGTACTCTAACACAGTGAGAAGTAAGCCCTGAGTACCATACAGTGCCCCCAGAGTGGCCCAAACAAACAAAAATAATAGAGATTTTGGTTACACACCAACTTAGCTTACTGTTAAGTAAATCTGACCAGCTCCAGAGAGCATGGGAGAAAGACTGAAACACATTTCATATCCACCTGCCAAAGGGAAAAACATTAAGTAGCCAAATGACTTTGTGCCAGTTTCTCTCCAGGAAATGAGAACTATCTTCTCTTTCCCACAATCATACCTTATTGTAAATTAAGCCAGGTAAGTGTGAACATGTTTTAGGAACAAGCATGTTCTAAATGTATGAGACAGGACAACACAGGATCGGCGAAACATGCATCCTGTAACTTGCATGGGATCTCACACTCCAGATTCCTCAGCATAGTACTCAGTCAGGCATTTTGCCTTTGTTTTTAAGCTTTGTCTTGCTGAGGGGGGGGAGAAGGAGGGCCTCAGAAAGCCCTTACAGCTGCCCTGGGTCTGGGTGATCTATCCCAAACACAGCATCTCCAGGGCCAGGAAGGAACTGGGGCACCTGTTGCTTGATGCACACGCTCACCTTGGCTTCCTTTGTTTTTCCACCTCTTCTTCCCACCCCTGCCAGACAAACAAAGCCGTGGCCAAGGGGGATTTCCACCAGGCCAGCACCAGCTCTCGGCGGGCCCTCTTCCTGGCGGTGCTCTCCATCACCATCGGGACTGGCATCTACGTGGGCGTAGCCGTGGCTCTCATCGCCTACCTGTCCAAGAGCAGCCACCTCTGAGCTGCCTCCAGCCCGGAGTGATGCGTGGAAGAGCCCAGGGCGACAGTGCTCCAGGAATGCCACCCAGGAGGCGTAGGAGCTGGGCAGCAGTCGGTCGGCAAGTGCTGGAGATGGCGCCTGGAGTTTCATGCCCACAGTCTCCTCCTGGGTCCGCTCTTTCATTTTGTTTTCCAGCACTGTGTAGACCACGAGATACTTGAGCATCGATCACCCTTCCACCGGGAAGCTCCAAAGATCCTGACTTGGGAGGCAGTTTCCTGATGGGCTCAGTCTGGTGGACAGCAGTGCACTCTACCCTCAGCCTCCGCCGACGCCAGGAAAGCCATCGAATTAGCAATACAGCAACAGCCAACGTGGGGAGGAGAGGTTATTTCTGTTGAATCTGGTCCTAGAGGCAGAGGACAGGAAACAAGCCCCTCCATCTTGAGAGGGGGGAGAGAGGAAGAGAGAGAAAGAAAGAGAGAGAGAAGGAGAGAGAAAGAAGAGAGAGAGGACCCTGCTGGTAGGACTACAGCTGTCGCGGGTCTGCAGATGAACTTACCCTGAGAAGGCTAAGACAGAGGGCTCAGGACCTGTCCCCAGGCAGAATCTTATTCCGATTGTGCTCATCCCAGCCTAAGTACTCCAGGCCTCCTCCTACATGTGTCTGGCTGAGTGGCCCTGACACAGCAGCAATATGCAATCCTGAGACTTGGGACCTAGGCAGGGGCAGGCCATAGCTCCTCTCACGATACCTCGAAGAAGGACCCCCTGATTTGCTCCATATGCTTTGAGAAGGCTGTTGGAAGACATGAGGGGACTCTTCGGAACTCATACGTGCTCCCCTCGGTCTCTGGCTGTGAGACCAGCGATCTTCTGAAGGATAAGAGTCTTCTCTGTCAGCTCTGAATAGCTATTTTCTTGTCCTTTTTTAAGTGCAACTCTTGCTTCATGCTGCTTTGGTTATCAGATGAATGCTGACAAATAAGTAATCAGAGACATTTTAATACCATCTCTGTGCTGTTTGATGAGTGTTTATTGCTTAACAAAAATGGTCTTTTAGCTCTTTTGCCTATGACATTTCTTTCTGATCAGTATCAGTTCTTGAAGGGACTCTGAGCAGACTTGGAGCACAACTGACCCTTCCACTTAACCTCACCTTCTATACCAGGAAGAAACAGTAGGCTCCCCCAAGGTAGACAGAGCCCATTGCTTGGAGACTGTGGGTTCGCCTACAGAGTCCCTGCTGCTGGGGACCCCCATCCCAGAAACCATACTGAGTATGGTAGCTTGGGGATTCTTGAGAAGAGTGCAGAGCATGGTGGAAATCCCAATCCTGCTCTAGAATAAGGTTCCTGACCTCAGTTGCTCATCTACTGCCCTCTTCTGTCCCCTGCCCACCTACCAGCCCCACTCCCTTGCACCCCAACTATTATCACTTCATATCCTAAAATCTGCCACCATTGGCTTTCTGGGCCTGCCTCCAGTGAGCACACTGTGTGATACTGCCCCTCAAAGACAGAGTAACCTGCCTGTAGAGCACATACTCTCAATCCCATCCAGCCTTGGATCCGGTTGGACATACTTTTGAGCTCTGTGATCTTGGGCAGTGAGGGCATGCCTCTGGAGCTTGTCTCTGGGACAAGGTCTAAATGAGACCCACTCCCCAGGATGGCTAGTGAATGTGTGGGCATGACCTAGGTCCGGAATGTAGGACTAAGCATTTGACTCCTTCCCATAGCCCAAATATATAACCCAGGGCTTCTCCTTTGCTTGTTGTTTTGGAGTCACATCCTTTGATTCTCAGGGTTTCCCCTGGCTCTGTGCTCTGAGGTCACTCCTGGTGGGATTTAGAGGAACATATGTACACCAAATCCAGATGAGTCGAATGCAAGACAAGCTTCCTGCCCAGTAGGGACTTTTTCCAGCCCTTGCCCTGGAGCTTCAGAGTGGTTTTACTCTTGAAGCCTCTTTTCATCCCAAAATTGTTACTTCACCCCTAGATATCCAAAATTGAAATCTAGTCAAACATCTCCTAATAATAAGTTAAAATTTATTTTAAAAATAGGGGCCGGCGAGGTGGCGCTAGAGGTAAGGTGTCTGCCTTGCAAGCCCTAGCCCAGGAAGGACCATGGTTCGATCCCCCAGCATCCCATATGGTCCCCCCAAGCCAGGGGCAATTTCTGAGCGTGTAGCCAGGAGTAACCCCCTGAGCATCAAACAGGTGTGGCCTGAAAAACCAAAAAAAAAAATTTTTTTTTAAATAAATAAAATAGGGGCTGGAGAGATAGCATGGAGGTAAGGCATTTACCTTGCATGCAGAAGGTCATTGGTTCGAATCCCGGCATCCCATACAGTCCCCTGAGCCTGCCAGGAGTGGTTTCTGAGCGTAGAACCAGAAGTAAGCCCTGAGCGATGCCGGGTGTGACCAAAAAAAAAACAAAAACAAACAAACAAAAAAAACAAAAACAAAATTAAATAAATAAAATAGCCCCTACACTCAGTTATACATGTCCATGTGGGGCCTCAACCCACAGTTTAAGAGGGGTATGGGTCTAGACCACCCTCTTTGTGCCCTTTGTGCTATTTAGCTCAGTCTGCCATGACTTCTCATCATTAGTCACTGTAGAAAGGAGCACATGTCAGTGCCAGGGTCACAAAGCTCCAGGTTGCACATGTTAATGAGTCAATTCAGTTCTCTCTGCCCTTCACTGTGCTTATCGTCTCATTCCAAGCCTTCTGGACCAGTCATATGTCTACTCCCAGACTGTCTTTCCAGATGGATTGTCTTCAGTGTGAAAGAATCTTCTACCGTATGGAGATTAACAAATCATCACCCAGGACCAGCATGTGGTGCCACATGGTTCTGCTAGGTGTGTGTGTGTGTGTGTGTGTGTGTGTGTGTGTGTGTGTGTGTGTGTATTTGAAGCTTAGAGACAGGGGCCGGAGCAATAGCACAGTGGTAGGGCATTTGCCTTGCATGCAGAAGGATGGTGGTTTGAATTCTGGCATCCCATATGGTCCCCTGAGCCTGTCGGGGGCGATTTCTGAGCATAGAGCCAGAAGTAGCCCCTGAGCGCTGCCAGGTGTGACCCAAAAACAAAACAAAAAAAAAAAAATAGAAAGGAAGGAAGGAAGCAAGGAAGGAAGGAGAAGGAAGGAAAGAAAGGGAGAAAGCACGAAAGAAAGAGAAGGAAGGAAAGAAAGGGAGAAAGATAGAAACAAGAACGAACGAGAGATAAAGAAAGAGAAAGAAAGAAAGAAAGAAAGCAAGAAAGAAAGAAAGAAAGAAAGAAAGAAAGAAAGAAAGAGAGAGAAAGAAAGAAAGACAGAAAGAAAAAGAAAGAAAGAGAGAGAGAAAGAGAGAAAGAAAGAAAGAAAGAAAGAAAGAAAGAAAGAAAGAAAGAAAGAAAGAAGAAGAAAAAGAGAGAGAAAAGAGAAAGAAAGAAAAGAGAAAGAAAGAAAGAAAGAAAGAAAGAAAGAAAGAAAGAAGAAAGAAAGAAAGAAAGAAAGAAAGAAAGAAAGAAAGAAAGAAAGAAAGGAGGGAGGGAGGGAGGGAGGGAGGGAGGGAGGGAGGGAGGGAGGAAAGAAGGAAGTAGCAGCTCAGAGACAAGCCTAGAAAGAGATAAGGCATTGAAGCATGTGTTCTCCAAAGCTCACCTATCAGGTGCACACTGTTCCTATAATCAGCTTGTCGTCCTTGAGCGGTGGCCAGGTGTCATTGCCGGTGTCTCTGTTAGTGACCACTAGCTAGCCAGAAGCCTTTTAAGTGTTATGGAACTCCATGTCTCCTAGTTGTCAGTACATTCCCTGTGGAAGAGACACTGCTCTAGCAGGCCTTCTGCCAGCTCCAGTCCACGCTGTCCCAATGAGCTACATGAAGTCCAGGGCAGCTGATAGAACCTGAAGAGAAGAGAAAGCATCTCCCACTTAGCTATGGAGGTGGTGCTTTGAAGGAGAAGAGAAAGAAGCCTGTGGCCTACCTGACCCTTTTCAGCTCTAAAACCATTTTATCAATACATCCAGAGCAGGCCAGTAATTTTCCCAAAATTCTGTCTCCAGAAAATAGTAAATTCATGAAGCAATCAGACTGGCAGATTAGCTTTAATGCCTAGGTTTCTTGGCTACTTTCTTTTGGTGTGGGGCCACATCCCGAAGGGCTCAGGGGACCCTGTAGTGCTATGGATCAAACCTAGGCCAAGCACTCACTCCAACGTTCTGAGCTCTCTACTTCTACCTCTTCCCCCAATAACCATCCCCACACCTGGTGACACTCAGGGGTTACTCCTGGCTATGAGCTCAGAAATCGCTCCTGGCTTGGGGTACCAAATGAGACACTGGGAGAATCGAACCATGGTCTGTCCTAGGCTAGCACCGGCAAGGCAGACACCTTATCACTCCATACCACCACTCTGGCCCCTGACTTAATTTTGATCCAGAAAATATCAGTCCCCTGTCGCCACATGACTAGAAGGAGGAAGAATGGGGGAGCTAATGTAGGAATGTGTCCTCAAAACCAGTGTTTATGCCTGGTTGGTTGAAGACACCAACTCTGGAAACTCGATGCCCACGCTTGGCATGTGAGCACAGATCTCGACAATCCCATCTGACTGAGGGGAACTAAGTCTCAAGGGTCAGGACCTGGCCGGGATAAGGAGCCACAAGGCAGAGTCTGAATCCATGCAATGCTGAGGAAGGTTTAGTTCCCTCACTAACTCTCCCCCGATCAAACTGAGGAATAGCTCTAGAAGCCTTTGGGTGAAAGGGGGGGGGGCCCTCACTCATGGCAGGGGTCGCATGAAGACTCCGAGGGAGCAGAGATATCTGGAGAAAGAATACATCATCAAAAATATCCACCCCAGTTCAAAACCATGTAAGAGGCCAGAGAAAGCCAATGTGCCCCAGAGAAGGGTTGCATTGGCAGTCAGCTCATGATGCAGAAACTGAGTTCCACTGCTGGTCAATGGAGACCCAGACATTTGGTCCTCAGAGTTCTGAGGTCAGAAGACACCAGAGGCAATTTTCTCTGAGTTTGAGTTGACCTCCTCTCTCTGTCCACATCAGTCTTCACTCCCTCTATGTATTGGCCCTAACCTCCTCTGATTAGGATACGTCCCATTGGGGCTCAGCCACCTAATGGCCTCATCTTGGACTATTGGCCTCTTTAAATGCCCCAAGTTCAGCTACATCTGAATTGCTCAATATACAGATTGAGGAGGACATAGTGTAGGCCATGATTCTGCCTGAGTGCTTGTATCTTTTGTCTCTGCCTTTTGTCTGCACACATGTCTGTGTCACCAGAACTCACACTGAATCTCCTTTATCTTTGCTGTTTATTTGGACCACACTTGGCTCAAAGGCTATTCCTGGCCCTGTATCAGGAGTCACTATTAGCCATGCTCTGGGACTCTATGTAGGCCATATGTTTAGTTCCAAAATGCCTTAAGCCCTGTACTGTTTCTATGCCTCTTCTTTTTACCTCACTTTTTTGCCCATCTCCCTATCTGCCTGGATCCATGGATGCCAGCCTTGAGATGTTAGATGAACACATAGTTAGTGTGTGATCCTGTGCTGCAAAATTCCCTCCATAACTGGTTATGTCAGCTGAGCTCTGAAGGTATCCTTTAAACCATGTGGGTTAATTGGGGTAAAGGTATCTGAGATAAAGAAGGAGCCAGGCTGAGTACAACCTTCTGTTCCTTCTTCCTCCAAGTCTTCTGCCCAGCTATCATTGATCCCAATAGACAGGGGCCAAATGAAATCTCAAAGAACTGCCAGGAATTTGCTCCTTGCCCTGGGGAGAAGTGGCACTCCTAAGACTGGGTTGGGTTAAAAGTTTGCAGGGACACAGGTGTGAAGTGCCCAGGCATGAGCTGAGAGCATGGTGGGGACAAACAGGCGTTGAGGGTGCTGGCCTGTGATTAATACACAAGCAAGTGACCTCTGGGGAGACCCAGAAATGCGCACCAGCCAATTTTGGGGGTCTGTGGAGTGGGTGGAAGTTAGATATGAATCCCTTCAGTGTCAAAGCATGGACTCAGCTGATGCTCTCTGGCTTTTGAGCCACGGCCCTGCTTGTCCTGGTATTACCATCATTGGTGGTAACAAGAGCAGCATCTAGCACAGGTGTCCTCCAGCAGTAACCATGGAGGTAATGAGTGGTGATGGTGTGCCCCTGGTCTTTCTTGCCCCTTCTGCACACCTGGGAAGACAAGGATTTTAGGAAATTGAAGCTCAAAGAGTTGTGAAGATACCTATAGTTGAGCAGACAGAGACCAGCCAAAGATACACCTATAGTTTCTATGCATTCAAAGACCAAGACCTCCATGGACCTCCATCCCAAGCAACCATGCTGCCATTTGTGAAGTGCCTCTCCAGTCTCATTCTGTCCAGCACACCCTGCTTACCTCTCTTCTGAAGAGGAGACTCAGACCAACTTTAGTACTTACTTTATGGCAAGGACCTACCTTCCCTGAGCTTATAAACCCTGCTAGGGTTCTGATTGTCATTTGAGCAGTCTCTGTTTTTCACTCTGGCAGAATCTTCATGGAGAAGTGAACACTGCTATCTAGCAACGGCAAATTCTATATTTGTCCCTCCCCACCCCTGGGCTCCAAATTGATAGAAACAATGAAATAGGCTTAGAAAATCTGCCTGAGGGACCGTAGGGATAGCACAATGATAGATCCTTTGCCTTGCATGCAGACAACCTGGGATGGACCTAGGTTCAATCCCTGGCATTCCATGTGGTCCCTCAAGCCTGCCAGGAGCGGAGCCAGGAGTAACCCCTGAGTGCCACCCGGTGTGCCTCCCAAAAGTGAAAAATAGAGAGAGAGGAGCGAGAGAGCGCGACACAGAGAGAGAGAGAGAGAGAGACCGCGAGAGAGAGAGAGAGAGAGAGAGAGAGAGAGAGAGAGAAGAAGAAGAAGAAGAAGAAGAAGAAAACAGAAAAGAACAGAAAAAGAAAAAGAAAATCTGCCTGGCATCCACAGCAGGCTAGAAATGCCTGCCTCACTCTGAGCGTGGGGCTAGAGTGATATATAGAACAGCAGGTAAGGCACTTACTTGCCTTGCACACTGCAAACCCAGGTTTGATCCCCAGTACCCTAGATGATCCCCCAAGCACTGCAGTAATAATTCCTGAGTGCAGAGCCAAGAGTGCCCCGGAGCATTAATGGGTGTGTCCCTAAAACAAAAGAGTGGGGCTTGTGTGTTTTCCCCTCTCAACAGAACCACCACAGAAAGGGGAAAGTTCATTTAACTCTCAGTGTTTGAGGAGTCACAATTTACGTAGAGCTGTGTTGATTTACACTGTTTTCACTCTCTCATTCCCTGTGCTTGATTCTTTCTCGCATTTCACTGGCTTATGTGTGAGAGGAATCCCCTCTGAACTAAATCCGGCTCAGTAATCCTAGGAACAGAGCTAGATTTTTTGACAGCACAGCTGGGAAAGCTCTTTTCCCTTCCAGAGAGAAAAATTAGTACTTTTGTTTTTCCAGTTCAATAGAGAAAATATGATTTCTGGAAAGTAAGTCAGCAAAACCCTTACCCCTGGGGGGCAGGCGTTGGGGAACTTGGAAGAGGAAAGATACCTTGAGTGGATGGCCTGGGATCTACTTCCTGAACTTCTTCATAGCCCCGGGTGCTTTTTGCCCCCTTGTCCTCCGCCCAAGCTTTTAATGTCCATTGAGTTTAGGTTTTCTAATAAACAGCTCCTTAGCATCCCAGGGGCCCCAGGGCAGAGGTGGGAGGCTTCCTGGATCAAATTTGCAGGGTTTTGTCTGCTCTTCATGTCTACAGAGACAGAGGCTTTGCACCACCCTGGATGCTGCTATTCTGAAGTGTCAAAGGTCAACTCAGTATCCTTCCCTACTTCACCCCTGTCCCCAGGAGACTATCTTGCTTGCTGTTGCATGAGAAAAATCTCCTTCAGGTGGGCACATGCTAATGTGTTCAATAACAGTCAGGGGACTCAGAGGGACCAGGGAGGTAGATCCTACCAATTCAATGTTTTTGAGCCACACTCTTTGAAAAATTTCAAGGGCTAGCTTCTTCTAGCCTAGTCTTCTCTCACCACTGCTGCAGCCCATGGGGGACTCTTTCTCATCTCCTCCCCAAAGCATTTAACATTAGATACCTCATCCTTTCCCAAATAATGTGTAGTGCACATGAAAAGTCAATGAACCTTCTATGTCATGAACTGAAAAAGATACACTCCTGGGCCTTGTACTGCTCCAGGCTCGGAGGTTTGGGTAAATGGATGAGAGAAGAGCCTAGGTCTTTGTGGTGATAATGATAGAGTAACTGATAGGTGTGGTCAGGTCACTGAAGCAAAAAAGGCCAATGACAAAATCCGAGTGCTCTGGGGCACTCGATGAGAGTGAGGGACACTATGTTGAAAAGGGGTCACAGTCATTGAGAATTCTTCCAGCAACACACAATTGCAATCAAGCCTGGAAAAAATGGATGCATTTTTAGCAAACTCCAGAAAAAATCAGGAGTGATCTCAGATACTTCTGCCACTGATGAGGGAGTGATCCTCTGTTAAGAGGATCCAGTCCCGGAGTTGGTTGGGATGCAATTCAGGAGGTGACTCTGAAGTGCTCCAAAGATGACAGGTTTCACCAGTAGGTCAACAATTTTAAGACAGTGAGTTGCTTAGGGCCTGGCTCGGGTGTATCTTTGAGCCTAACTTGCCATTGCCAATGAGAATGACACATAGATACATATGAAATCTGCGAGTTGTCAGCTCTCAGCTACAGCCCAAGGTAGATCAACTGCTATTTTCTCTTTCTAAAACGGACCCCTCTGAGTGTTTTGACTTGAAGATAGTTGTGGGAGAAGAGACCTGTGAGAAGTGCAGGTATACAGGCCAGGAGAGAGGTTGGGCTGTGTGGTGTGGCAAACACCAGCGTGATAGTGAACAAACAGCTCTGATCCTAATTGATGCTGTGGATGATTGAAAATGGTGATGATCTAATTTCCAATGAAAGTCTCAGACACATCTTGAAATAGTTTCTAAAACCATGATCATGCGGGAGTCAGGGCCCCATCACCTAGAGCAGCAGATAGTCCAGCATTGTGTGTGACTACAAGGGAGTTGGCTGCAGTTGGAGTCTTCACCGACAGTACCACTGGGTTCCAGCTTCCTGCATTTCCCAGTCACCCATTCATTGGTTCCAGCATTGGTAAAGTATAAGGCTCCAACCGTCCCTTAGCAAGTGTTTCAGTTGCTTCTTTGACTCTTCCCTTATCTAGCATATACTTCCCACCCCTTCAAAAGCACTTTCTTCCCTCATCAGTGGCAGAAGTATCTGAGAATCACTCCTGCTTTCTTTCTGAGAGTTTGCTAAAAATGCATCGATTTTTTTTTTTTTCCAGGCTTGATTGCATTTGTTGCTGCTGGAAGAATTCTCAATGACTAATACCCTATTCAAATAGTGTCCCTCACTCACTCTCATCAAGTGCCTCAGAGCACTCTATTTTTTGCTTTCATCTAGTACAGGTCAATTAAATGCCTTTATAAACTCTGCCAATAAAGTCTAGAATGATGTGGAGAGAAGAAACTTCATTTTGTGTTCTGTTAGTTTTAATTAAATGCAATCAGATTTTATGGGTTGCTTGTCCTCTCAGGTGAGTGATGTGTGGTGCTAAGAGTGAGAAAATGAAGGTCGTGGGCCTTGATTATAACTAAGTAAAATATCCTGCATCGCCTTAGTGGAAGACTATCTTCAAGGCCCTTTGGATGATTTCCCTCATGGCTGTTGGCTGCCTCGACCTACTCGCATTGTGAGTGCTCTTGGGCAACCCCTTATCCTAGAGTTACCTTAGATTCCTGGTTTCAGCCCTGGCTTTTCAGAGTGTGATCCCTACCTTCCATAAGCCCCACAAGAGCAAATACAGAAAATTGATTTTAAGGTCTCAGCATGCTAGAAACAACATCCAAGGGAGGGAATCTTCGTGAGATGGTCCTTCCAACATCTGAGAGCTCAATGGAAGC
Organism: Suncus etruscus; assembly: GCF_024139225.1. NCBI lineage: Eukaryota > Metazoa > Chordata > Mammalia > Eulipotyphla > Soricidae > Suncus > Suncus etruscus. The sequence continues at coordinate 682,791 of NC_064856.1, forward strand.
AGTTGTCATTGATTTTCTGTCCTGACACAGGAGACTACAGCACCTGGGGACGAGCACAGAGGTGTGGGGTCCCTTGTCTTTGCTTTTCCCTCCTTTATTATAAAGATGAACCATAAGGCTTGGGAAGAGGCTGTTCCCATGCAGGGAGATAGGTCTCCTGTTGCAGAGCACAGAATCTTCTAAGTCCAGTGCAGGGCCTGCAAAAGCTTATTGACCTGTGCAGGTTAGAGCAGGTGGAAGAAGAGGCTTCCCCTACCCCTCTTGGGGTCTGCCTGCCCACACCTTTTCCAGATTTTGCTCAAGGACTGGCCAAACTTAAACAGTGAGGACAAAGGGGACAAGCCTTGAATTCCTAGCTTCCAGTTAACCAGTTAACTGACCTCTAGAGTGTCTCTGCAACCATCTTGTCTCAGTCATTGTTTGCCACAACCCAGGGATGAATCACATACTGGGACAGGCTTACTCACATAGAGCAGAGCCTCTGGGCTCTTGAGCACATGGCATGACAGTCACACAGAAGACCACAAAGACCTGGCAGAGGATTTACCTGGATGAAGAAGGAGGGTCTTGCAGGTAAAGTTACACATAGTATCTGGGGTGGGGTCACAAGATTTGACAGGTGCCATGAGAAGACAAGGAATCAGTCAGCATTTGGGGCCAAGCACTAGGGCTGCTGGACAAGACTGAAAAAAATACCCTCGGGTCATGGTGGAGATGTAGGAAGCAGACCCCAGACCATCCACTGGCTGAAGACATCTTTGCTCGTCTACCTTCCCTAATATCCAACCTCCAGGAGCTCGAGTTCTGCTGATAGATTTCTTGGAAAAGGAAGAGGTAGAAGATGCCCGGGCTTTAGTGATGAGCTTAGCTGGGTCTGGGTGCAAGGAGAAAGAAGAGGCCAGGTGAATGCAGAGCAGAGTTCCAGGGTTGCTGTGTACACAATGTTCACGCAGGCAAAATTACACTTTGGGGAGGGACAAAAAGAACACCTGGGAGAGGAGAAAACACTCAAGGTATACAAGAGGAACAGTGGCCTAGGGCCCTAGCACTCCTGTAAAATTTTCCACTCAGACAGATGATATGGAGGGTAGAAACCAGGCTGGAAGTCCTTCAGCTCATGAGTGCACCCTGAGCTCCATCCTATCTCCAGCACACAGGAGGTCCCTACCATAAGCAGCCCACAAGTCCTGGAATGCTCTGTGTGGATTTTTGAACACTGGAAGAAACCACCAGGATTTTGGGAGTGGAGGGAGCACTGTGGTCAGGGATCACTCAGGGGGAACATGCACAGTGTTAGGGATGGAACCAGTGCCAGCCATGTGTAAGGCAAGTGCCTTAGCCCCATACCATCTCCCCAGCCTCCATACATCTGGACCTTTAACTTGGATGACTCCGACTTTTGGTTTGAGGGATGGAGGGTCCGAGGTTTGACTAGTTCCTAGGATAGTCCCCCAGGCAGAAGGTACCCAACTGTGCAAGTCATGGCATCCCAGGAAGAAGCAATGCCTGGACAGAGGTAGCAATTCTGCGTGCAATTCCTGCTGTGCCACCCTGCAGCTGGGGTCCAAGAGGCTCCTTGATGTCTGGATTCCTCTGTGTAAAGTTTTTTTCTAACCAGGCAGGAAGAGAACGGTCAGAGCTGACAGCAGGCTTGCCCTGTGGGGAATGTCTGACCCTGTGTAGCCCACGATCACCTGACATGACAAGGTCTAACAGTCCTATTTAGTCTAGTGGAAAACATGCTTGACAAGACAGCAGGGAAATACAAATGATCGGATCAGGTCTCGCTCTAATTAGGAATGGCGAACAGTGGGAAATGTGGCATTATTTACAGAGCTCTGGGCCCAGCTGTTAGTAATGCCTCTACTAGTGTCTGCACTACCAACACCACCATTACCACCTCAATCCCCACCCCATACCCTGAGCACAACTGCAGCTGCCACAGAACGTTTCTTCCATTGGCCTGGTTCCTACACACTCCGGGCCAGCCACAACAAGCCAGAGACCTCAATGTCTTCTAAAAGGAGACTCCGCAGAGAGAGCTGTGGAGCTGCTCCATCTGGGCCAAATTCTCCTGAGAACCATGAACAGATCCTAGCATGAGACTGAATCCCATCCGGGTCATGCTGGATGCTGAGTTGCAGTGGTGCAGGCAGCGCAGCAAACATAACTTCCACCTTTCTCTGCCTGGCACAAGGCCCAGCAAGGAAGCAAGGTCATCCCCTGACTCTGCTCCCAAACACAGGCACCAGCTCAGCCACCGTGCTTCCATGCTTCCATCACACCATGTGTGATCGAAAGCAGTTCATACGCTCTCTCTGAGCCTCCCTTGAAAACTATGGCTAAGGTCTGCACTCGCTTCACATGTGACTGGGACACAGATCAAGACACTAATGGCCCATTCCACACCTTCCACCCGAGAGCAGCCCAGAATCTCAACATCCTCTCAGGGCAAGAGGCTGGACAAGCCACAGAATTTGTGTGAGTCTCTGGTCCTCTGTGAGCCATGATGACAGCTTCACGGCTGCCCTGCCATCCCTGTGCTGGTGCAAATGACCCCTGAGAAATCTCTCAATGGAATGAATGCAAATGCACACAAGCACATGCACAGAGTCACATAGGCACACACCCACATGGACGCACACATGTGGACACACACAACACAACCAACAGTGCACACATTAAAATTTCCAACAGCGGCCTGGTTCCTCATCATGCGATTCTCTGTCACCCAAGGAAGAAAGTGAGAAAGTACCGAGGACACAACCTGAAGCTCATGCGGGCTTCTCTGCTCAACCGACTCTGCAGCCATGGCAACCCTCACAGGAAACTCCATCGATGGTAATGAAGGAGCACTTCATTTCATTATGAGTTTCGTGGGGCTGGAGCGATAGCGAAGTGGTAGGGCATTTGCCTTGCACGCGGCTGACCCAGGAGAAACCTCGGTTCAATCCCCAGCGTCCCATATGATCCCCCAAGCCAGGAGTTATTTTTGAGCACATAGCCAGGTGTAACCCCTGAGTATCACCGGGTGTGGCCCAAAATCAAACAAATAACAACAAAGAAAATAGTTTCAATGTCTTCTCTATGCAAAGACATAATTTACACATGCTTCTTTCCAGCTTCTTGAACTCAACATTTTGCAAGTTGGGCTCATCCTAAATGATGCCAGGTCTGGTGAAACATAGTCTGATCTGGGCAGGGGGAGGGACAACCTGGCCCTCTCAATGGCAGAAAGGCCAGAAGAGAGGAGGAGATTGACTCAGATGGGCATTTGCAAGACATTGGCTGGAGGAGATCCATTGGTTAGCACATTTAAGCAGGAAGCAGGCCTGGCTCTAGCCAGGGTATTGAGTGTGATGTGAGCCTCAGGTAAGAGTCGGACTGAGGGCCTTTGGCTATGCCTGACCCCTGGCCAATGGCCAGGCTCTAGGTCCAGTTGAATATATAAAACTGAGATGCTCTCGGTGGTCCAAATCCACCTCTTTCTCTGCCGCCTCCCACAGCCACTCATATCCTGGGAAGGGTTGGAGCACCAGAGGCAGGAAGAGGTTGAGTGCCTGTAAGTGCAAGCCCACTTGATGGCTAATGGCTCCAGCCCATCCTCTGGCCCAGTGACACAGATCCTCATACACACAACACACACACACACACACACACACACACACACACACACACACACCCATGCCTCCACTCAGCACCACACAGAAGTCAGCTCTGTAAAACATGCTCTGAACAAGCAATCTTCTGAAGGTGGCTGCACCAAGACATTCTTTCCCCCATGCAGGTTCATCCCAGACTTAGTCTTCTCTTTCCTGAAAACTGTGCCTTCCTTTTATCTGGACTCCAGGTAGGGCTCAGAACCCTGCCATGGCTGTAGTGGCCACATGTACCAAGAAGAGAACAGTTGACCCCTCATGCCAGGTCCTTACTCATATCCCTGGTCCATGGACAGGAGAATTCAGCAAATGTCAGTTTAAAGCTGGTAAGGTCTGGGAGAGAAGGCTGTTGGGAGACTCCAATAAACAAAATGACCCATGAAGCTCTAATAACCTCTTCTGTTTGGTTCACGGCCTGTGGGATGCCCTGGATGATAAAAGGGGTACAAAAAAGAGAAGAGGACTTATCAGAGGGCAGTTAAGGCCCAAAGAGAGAAATGGAGGTATGTGGGGATAGGAGCTCATCTCCTTCAACACTGCCACCTTTCTTTATCTGAGTGCAGAGTGTAATGCACTCGGGCTTTCCTTCTGCATTGCCTCAAGGCTAAAGGAGCAGCTTACAAAACTGAACTGGTAGTTTGGGGTCATGTATCCAGATCTGTAGTTTGAGCTAGTTGTCTAAATGAGTTCATTACTCAGAATCTCCTCCAAATGGGCTCTGGCACCTCTCCCTTTTCCCCCTTGCGCAGGGAGAAAAGAAACTTAGATGCCAGTCCTCTCTGAGAGGTGCCAGGAACCTGGATCAAGGATTTATGCCTCCCCTGCAGACTATGGGTTTGGGATGTGTCTACTCAGGAGGAAGCCTCACATGTGCTAGAATGTGACTATGACAAGCAGATTCACAAGGGACTTACGAAACCCTTGTAAATAAATCACCATGCTTTAGTTAAAAGGGCACACCAGTCCTCCTTGATAGCCTTGTGGACACTTACACAAACTCCCTGGGAATGGATACTGGCAGTCGGGAAACTCAAAGAGAGTAGCCGTACAAAGCCCATCTTTACTAGGCTTCTTCACCCTTGCCTGCTCTTCTTTAATATGTGACCCAGGCAAATGGCAGCTGATTCTCTTCTTCACTGCCCCAACTAGCCATGTCACCTCATTTCTCTCATTTCACAGATACAGTGAGGATGCTGCTGTCTATTGGCTGCTGCTCATCTGCCCAAGCGAAATGGCCGTTTAATGACCGTATCTAATGACATCACAGCTGGTGAAAACAAATTGTAGGTGGCAAGAAAAGGGAGGAGTGAGGGCTCTGAGTGTTCTGTGCGGAATTTTACCAGCTCCAATGAGATAGGGTCACTGGAGCTGTTGTATGCTGTGGCTTACAGGGAATCTCTGAGGGAAAAAGAACAGGAAGAAGATGTTTCAGCAAATACCTGGGACTAGGCATGGGAACAAACACTGACTATGCACAAAAACACCCTGAAGATTGCAGATGTATGTGCCAGAGACCACTGTGACCTTTGTCTTTCAGTCATGCACTTTCAAAGGCGGATGGATGGCAACAAGGAGCAAGGTCAGCAGAAAGCACTTTTGATTAGACATTAGTTTAATGGCCTGGTTTCTATTTCTGGCTCATGAATGCTTTTTTGGTATGTTCTGTATTAGCTGAGAAAAGGTTGGATGGTCCCTCTGGGCTGCAGTAGGGCAGGCTGGAAATGGTGTCCCAGTACCAACACCAGCACTGCAGGAGACCAGATGGCAGGGAAAGAGAGTGAGACATGAGCCATTCTCCAACATGGAGCAGGTCAGATGGGACCCGGGAGGTCCTTATAGCTGGGTCCAAGAGAGACCTGGCTTCCAGAGCCCTTGGCCAACAGTCTGCCACCCTCTGACCACCAGAGGCCAGCAAGAAAATGGAAGAGAGAGAGAACAGGTGAGGACATTCAGGAGCATCTGGATCAGGATACTGTACCGGCTCACAGTCTCTAAAAGCAAAAAGCCCTCTTTGGAATGTATTTTTCCTCTTGGAAAGGAAAAAGGATTTCCACTTTGACACTAGCAGGCAAAAAAGCTGGAACCACATTTGAACTTGTTAGAGGCCGTGAGCCCGGATTCAGAGTGTCACTGAGTTTCTCAGAGCTGCGGACTTGGCCTGCCTCTCAACCATGTCAGTTTGCTTTTTGCCTCCTGTCAGTGTGACTTTAGATGTTGTGGACTATTGGGTACAACAAGTAGAGTATATGGGGAGTCTGAAATGGTCCTATTTATTTTGCTTTATTTCACTGTATGTATTGGCATATGAATCAGTAGCATCCACTTACATTTAACTAGCATTTTGACTTAATCGTTTCAAACATAGCTAGGAAATAATACAGGTGGTTAGGGCAGTTGCCTTGTGTGAGTAGGCCAGGCTTGATCTGCCATGCCACAGGGTCCCCAAACACCACCAACTGACCTGGGTGATCTCCAGTGGTAGCGAGCACTAGCCGCACAGCATTGAACCTCTGATAATCACCAGTGGAGCCCTGGGCATCCCAAGTACTACATGGAAGCACCACACAATGAGAGAGAGTGGCGGGGAAAGAGCGAGAAAGAAAGAGAAGGGGGTTTTCACCATGGATAAGAGAACAACTTGGCAACATGATTCAGAAACCTGCACCTAAGCAAACTCTGAGTAGATATGAACTGTGAGGATTTCTGATCATTCCAAAAAAATAATAGCATATTCACAACATAATAAGCAAAATAGAACCGGGATATAGAAACTTAATCTAGAACTCTGTCACTATAGAACTCCAGAGAGAAAAGAGGCCGTGCAGAGGAAAGATGGTGGGTGAAGGAATAGTCATAGCTATGGTAATATCCCTGACCAGCTTCCTCATCAGGATAATTGTACTATGAGTATAGAAGAAGGTGAGTGCTCTGGCTGTTAGGGGAAACAGTTTTTAAATAGTTAAGGATTAAAGATACAAAGCACCCCAGCTTTCTTTTTTTATAATTATCTTTATTTAAACACCGTGATTGCAAATATGATTATAGTTGTACGATTACAGTCATGTAAAGAGCACCCCCCTTCACCAGTGCAACATTCCCACCACCAATTTCCCAGATCTCCCTCCTCCCACCCCCCCACACCTGTACTCGAGACAGGCTTTCTACTTCCCTCATTCATTCACATTGTTAGGATAGTTTTCAGTGTAGTCATCTCTACAACTGCACTCATCACTCTATGTGATGAGCACCCCAGCTTTCAAGTGGACCAGAAGAAAAATAACACCAGCTCTGTCCATAGAATATTACAGGTCAAATGTGGGTAAGTCAAGGGTACAGAGGACTTTATAGATCTCAGCCTGAATTGCTCCTGTGCTTTGGAAACCCTGCCAAAATGAAGACCAAAGGAGAAGTCTAGTCTGGATCTGGAAAGACCACAGCTCACCCTAAGGCTCTGTGGCCCCTCAGGAAGATGCCAGCACTGCTCCCCTCCTTCTCCACAACTTCCTCACTCTGTGGCATCATTGCTTCTTTGGCTGATTAAATAAGAAAGCAAACCTCACCTGCTGCCATGTGTTTGAGATGGTGTGTGCCCTGGGGTCTATTCTGATCTTAGATATGGTAGAGACACACCGTAATATGGGCTGTTGGCTCAAGAACTCCCCCAAGTTGCATTTTCTCTCAGGGTACTTACCACGTTCCTTTCAAGATCACATTACTGCATCTGTAACATACTGGTGCTCTCTGTGTTTCTTCAAAACCTAGTTTTGAATCTCTTCCTTATCCTGTGTTCTGGGTACTGCCCAACTACTCCTTCCTCACTCTTGTCTTTTAAAGGCTTATGCATAATGGTCCAAGTTAGAAATTTCTGAGACCCCATCTAGAGACATCACCTGTCCATGGAGGCTGAGCTAAGTGCAGCTGGTCCCTCTGTCCTCTTGCCTTGAAGCTCATTCCTGGACCTGTGTTCAGGGATCACTCCTGACTGTGTTCAGGGAGACTATATCTGGAGATCAAACCTGGGTCAGCCATGTAAGGCAAGCATCTTAACCTCTTTCTATGACTCAGGACCATGGCCTTGGGAGCACAGATGGGGTGCCAGAACCCCCTCTACATTTATTTGGCTGCTTGTCAGTCCCCTTGGAACCACTAAAACATAATGAGCCCCTGTTTAACTGAAGCGTTCACCCACAGATGTTTGAGAGTAGAAGATGACAATAGATGGAGGGTAGGAGCAGTGGAGGGTTGAACCGAGGTATGAGAAAAGACAAGGACATTCCTCCCCTGCCTTCTGCTAGGTGGACAGCACAGAGGCATCATGGCATCTCTGGGGATATTGGGCTATCTGCACTCCTTTCTTAGCTTACCCTTCTTCTTCTTTGCCCTTCTCTCTTTGCCCAGCCCCTCCCATAAAAACAAGATCATATTCCATGGGTAGAGTGATCATTTTTAACTATCATTTTCATAGTGGTCCCTTATCTACGCTAACTGGTATTTTTTTAAAACAACTTTATTACATACATGATTGTGTTTGGGTTTCAGTCATGTAAAGAACACCACCCATCACCAGTGCAACATTCCCATCACCAATGTCCCAAATTTCCCTCCTCCCCACCCAACCCCCGCCTGTACTCTAGACAGGCTTTCTATTTCCCTCGTACATTCTCTTTATTAGGATAGTTCAAAACGTAGTTATTTCTCTAACTAAACTCATCCCTGTTTGTGGTGAGCTTCATGAGGTGAGCTGTAACTTCCAGCTCTTTTCTCTTTTTGTGTCTGAAAGTTATTATTGCAAGAATGTCTTTCATTTTCTTAAAACCCATAGATGAGTGAGACCATTCTGCATCTTTCTCTCTCTCTCTCTGACTTATTTTACTCAGCATAATAGATTCCATGTACATCCATGTATAGGAAAATTTCATGACTTCATCTCTCCTGACGGCTGCATAATATTCATTGTGTATATGTACCACAGTTTCTTTTGCCATTCATCTGTTGAAGGGTATGTTGCTGTTTCCAGAGTCTTGCTATGGTAAATAGTGCTGCAATGAATATAGGTGTAAAGAAGGGATTTTTGTATTGTATTTTTGTGTTCCTAGGGTATATTCCTAGGAGTGGTATAGCTGAGTCATATGGGAGCTCGATTTCCAGTTTTTGGAGGAATCTCCATATTGCTTTCCATAAAGGTTGAACTAGACGGCATTCCCACCAGCAGTGGATAAGAGTTCCTTTTCTCCACATCCCCGCCAACACTGCTTGTTCTCATTCTTTGTGATGTGTGCCAATCTCTGGGATGTGAGGTGGTACCTCATAGTTGTTTTGATTTGCATCTCCCTAATGATTAGTGATGTGGAGCATTTTTTCATGTGTCTTTTGGCCATTTGTATTTCTTCTTTGTCAAAGTGTCTGTCCATTTCTTCTCCCCATATTTTGATGGGATTAGATGTTTTTTCTTGTAAATTTCTGTCAGTGCCTTGTATATTTTGGAGATTAGCCCCTTGTCTGATGGGTATTGGGTGAATAGTTTCTCCCACTCGGTGGGTGGCTCTTGTATCCTGGGCACTATTTCCTTTGAGGTGCAGAAGATTCTCAGTTTAATATATTCCCATCTTTTAATCTCTGCTTTCACTTGCTTGGAGAGTGCAGTTTCCTCTTTGAAGATGCCTTTAGTCTCAATGTCCTGGAGTGTTTTACCTACGTGTTGTTCTATATATCTTATGGTTTCGGGTCTGATATCGAGGTCTTTCATCCATTTGGATTTTACCTTCGTACATGATGTTAGCTGGGGGTCTAAGTTCAATTTTTTGCAAGTGGATAGCCAGCTGTGCCAACACCACTTGTTGAAGAGGCTTTCTTTGCTCCATTTAGGATTTCTTGCTCCTTTATCAAAAATTAGGTGATTGTATGTCTGGGGAACATTCTCTGAGTACTCAAGCCTATTCGACTGATCTGAGGGCCTGTCTTTATTCCAATACCATGCTGTTTTGATAACTATTGCTTTGTAGTACAGTTTAAAGTTGGGGAAAGTAATTCCTCCCATATTCTTTTTCCCAATGATTGCTTTAACTATTCTAGGGTGTTTATTGTTCCAAATAAATTTCAAAAGTGCCTGATCCACTTCTTTGAAGAATGTCATGGGTATCTTTAGAGGGATCGCATTAAATCTATACAATGCTTTGGGGAGTATTGCCATTTTGATGCTAACTGGTATTTGTGGCAATCTTCCTACCATGGACTGGTCCTCCAGGCCCTCGTTTCTATTATCTCTGGATATTATTACCAATATATAATTTTTTAATTCAGATCCATAAAAGTACAGAGTCCAGAAAGGATGCTGCCCAAGCCCCTGTATTTACACAGGGAGACCACTTTAAACAAGATTTTTAAAATGAGAAATTATAAAGCACTCTGGTTATTTTTTTATAGTTTGGAAACTGAGTTTTGACAGTCACCAAAACTAGAAATTAACAGCCACATTCAAATTTTGGTGGCCTCTACGGAGTCTCTGTCCCAGTTGTTACAGTCTAGTCTCTGCCAAGCCAGGGACCCCATGGTGACTGCTGACTCACTCTCCATCTGTCCTCGTCCTGGAGCAACTCTGAGCATCTTCGTTGAGAAGGCAGGGGAGTCATCTGTGTCTTGGAGAGATTTCTTGGAAATGTTTTCAAGGAGTTTGATTATGTCTTGGAGATGAGGACAAGGCTAGGCTTCTCCCAGTAGGCTGATAGAAATGAGAGCGGTCAGGAACAAGCAGAGGAGGAGGGAGTATTTATGCAGTGACACTTTCCAGAGACACTCTCCAGCTAGGCTGGGAGTAATTTCTACCTCTGTGGGAGCTGCTGCTATTCGTGTGCCCTATGCTAGCTCAGTTCCATTTTCCAAACCCAGCAGGCCTCTCTCAGAGACCAGAAAGGCCACCATCTGTTTGTAGTCACCAACATGTTGAGAAAGAAACCAAACTCAAATGGACGGTGTTTATAAAAAGCCTATAGTTGTTTCACTACTGTGGAAACTCATGAACAATCTCAAATTCAGTGGAGACGACATGCCAGTGACCTCATGAGAGCCACTAACTCTGTCTAAAAGCCAATGAGGACTTCAGAACTTACACCAGTGGTACAGGTGCATGAAAACCTAGATCTTCTCTGTGCCCTGGAAACACCTTTCTGCCAGTAACAGGGACCCTGAGGTTCACATCCCCAAAATTGATAAAGCAGAGCTTTATCTTGTTTTATCTCTCCCGAAATATAAGTGTCCTCACTGGGTTCCATCTCACTTCAAGGCAGAAAATAACCTTGGGAACAGAGTCCCAGGCAGGCCTCCTCATCCAGTGACAATTGGGCTCAGGGACCAAGTCTGGGGACAGAGCCTACAGTAGAAGCAAAAGAGGGGCTAGGGGAAATGCCTCGTCTGGGACACTGAACCCCTCCACATGCTGATTCACATCCCACATTCTAATAAGACAGAAGCTCTTTCTTGGAGGACCTCACCAGGCTTCTCTCCTTATGCCTGCTGGTTTCATGTCTTTGCAGTCCAACATGTGTGTGTGTGAAAGAGAGAGAGAGAGAGAGAGGGCGGAGAAAGAGAGGAGAGAGAGAGAGACACAGAGAGAGCTCAAAAGCAAACTGGCTTCTCTGTAAATTCTGAGTCACTTAACTGGTTCTGACCTTCACAAGAAGCACTGTTTGGAGCTCTGTTTTGGAGGCAGGTGCTCAAAGGCCAGGACATGGCTGGGGAAAATGCGGACATGATTCGGAGATGAGCTTTCACCAGGGGACTGATGCTCAGTGCAGACAGGAGAGCTAAGCACTTAGGCTGGCCCACTTCCAGGTAGCTCTGAGCAGCCTGTTCACAACCTTGGTAAGTGGCACTCGGCACCCTAAACTATCTATTTCTCACTGCATGTTTCCCACATGCAGGGGCCTCTCTCCCCAACCCTTTGCCCTGGACATCATCTTCTCTTTCCCTAGTGAGTGACAGCAGACACTGCAAAGCTGAATCCTTCCACGGAGTTTTGAGGGGAAGGAGGACAGGGCTGAAATCTAGCACCTTCTGTGTTTTATTTGGAGCCTGCTTTTGACTGGTAGGTCATTGTGGATATAAGGGACTCTGTGGGGAGGACACAGGATTGATGAGGCAATCATTCAGGAGCCTGCAGTATTGGGGACCAACATGGATTCTCTGTGCCAGGCACATCCCCCACACCCCACCTGCCCCAGATGTAGACTTTGTTCTCATACTTCCTCCACTCCTGAAATCTTCTTAGAGATTTTCCAATCTGAATCCCCTGAGATGATTATGTTTTATGTGTTTTTGATCACATGTTTATGATTATGTGCATGTTCCCCTTAATTTGTTGGTCCAAATCCTAACCATGAGGACGTCAGAAAAATCTCAGTATGGGAGGAGAGAGGAGATACAGAGGTGAGGAGTGACATCAACAATGGTGTCTTTACACTTGGACTCTGATATGCATATGGGAAGAAGGAGGATGTGGTGATGTGTTCACAAAAGATGATGGAGTGAACTTGTCCCCAAAACTGGGGCAGCCGAGTATACTCTCTCTCTCTCTCTCTCTCTCTCTCTCTCTCTCTCTCTCTCTCTCTCTCTCTCTCTCTCTCTCTCTCTCCCTCTCTCTCTCTCTCTCTCTCTCTCTCTCTCTCTCTCTGGAGTTCAAAATAAGCATGTTCTCAATGTTAGAAATTAATCAAGCCCACCAAATACAAATGACTTTTTACTGCCATGCAAAAATTCCTCTAAAGACAATAGTGCCCCTGTTCCAATTGCAGCCCTCTGAACCTGCAATGGAGAGCTCAGAAGCAGTGAAAAGGAGTTCTATCCTTGTTGGCAGCTGCCTTCAGGAAGTCTTCAACTCTAAGTTTAAAAAATAGTTGTGGGTTTTTTTTTTTCTTTCCTTCATATAAGAATAACCCTTTGGGGCTGGAGAGATATTATGGAGGTAAAGCATTTGCCTTTCATGCACAAGGATGGTGGTTCGAATCCCGGCATCCCATATGGTCCCCTGTGCCTGCCAGGGGTAATTTCTGAGCATAGAGCTAGGAGTAACCCCTGAGCACTGCCGGGTGTGACCCCAAAACAAAAACAAAAACAAACAAACAAAAAAAAAGAGTAACCCTTTTATTCAATTAATAACACTGACTCAAAAACCAAATAACCAGGAATCAAAGTATTTTTTATTTCAAGATACTCTGGAATCCAAGATCTCAGAGTAGCTGTGAGTAACTTGACCTATGGTACAGATCAAGAAAACAACACATCTCAACTGAAATAGGAGGCCAGAGGGTTTTAGAGAGTGGTGGGAAGGATGCAGAAGAGAGAATTGCATATACATTTGATGTTCCTTGGGTGATAATAACGAAGGATACAATATTTAGATATATAATACATATAATAAGAACAGATAAAACAGAGCAAAAGAGAAAGTAATCATAATATATATTTATAAAGAAATAAGTATTTATTACTTCATCATATTAATGTAAATAGCACCTAGAGTAAACAACATTTATTTTTAACTTGTTACTTTCATACAAAGAGATAAATATATATACACATATGTATATATACACATATATACATAATGCATACACATTGTACACACACAAACACACACACACATATATATATACAACAGGTACTATTCAGTCCTAAAAAATACATCCATCCTCCCATTTGGAATATTAAAGATGGATGCTGAAGGCATTATTCTCAGTGACATAGGTCAGAGAAAGTCAAGTACCATATAACTTGATTCATATATAAAATCTTATGCAACTGAATTCAGAAAAACAAATTGGAACAATGGATTCTGCCAAGTAAGAATGTGAACTTGTTATGTACAAAGAACACAAACTTCCTGTTTAAAAGTGATTAATTCTGGGGGCTGGAGTGATATTACAGCGGTAGGGTCTTTGCCTTGCACGCAGCCGATCTAGGGCTAACATTGGTTCGATCCCCCGGAGTCCCATATGGTCGTCTGAGCCAGGAGCGATTTCTGAGCGCATAGCCAAGAGTAACCCCTGAACATCACAAGGTGTGTGTGGCTCACATATATATATGTATGTATATATATGTATGTATATACATATATAAAAGTGAATAATTCTGAAATTTAATGCATAACACTGTGGTGACAACAACCAAGAGTGACCTACTAATATGTGAGAGTTACTCAACAGATCTCGTGTATTCTTACCACAGAAAATAAATAAAACAGTAAAGTATGTGACATGCTGGAGATTTTACAGAATGAATCATAATGTTAGATCAATCTTATGTATCCCTTATATTTGAATGCAATTTACATTTTTTTCTGTTGAATTAAATAATAAGTACTTGTTTTGTTTTGTTAGGCTCTACCCAGCGATGCTTAGGGGTTCCTCCTGGCTCTCCACTCAGGAATTCTGCTTGCAGAGCTAGGGGGATCATCCATAAAGGATACTGGGTCGAACCAGGGTCTGCAGAGTGCAAGGCAAGCGCCATACTCGCTGGACTACATGGTCCATTAAAACGATTTAAAAGCCTTAATGGGGTGGCCGGAATTGGAAGGTTTTGAGAAATAAGCATAGTGGAAGTAATAATACAAATCCTAAAAGGGTCGCTGTCAGTGCCTCGGGCAATGCTCGTCCTCTTCGGCACTGCAAAGACTTCCCCTGACGCATTCCCTCATTCGCGAAACCTCTGCTGCCGTTGTCTGGTCTTTCGTAGGAACTGCGCACTGCGAGACGATTTCCTTTGATTGCACAGTAACTGAGCTAGGACTTGGAATCAACCTAGATCCAACAACAGAAAAGTGAACCATGAAGACGCGGTACATATACACAATGGAATATTACATAGCTGCAAGGAATGATGCAATCGTGCAATTTTCAACAACATAGATGGAACTGGATGATACGTTAAATGGAGCCAGAAGGATAAAAACTGAATGTCATCACTTATATGTGGTATTTAGAATAACTGTAAGAATAAATGCAACGGTTTAAATGGGAGTTGTCTCGAATATCCTTGTCCCCAGAGTCTATAAAGGAGAAGAAAATAAATTGAGTGGAGAATAAACACAAAAATGGAAGGATGGAGGCCAAGGGCCAAGTGGTCTCAGGTGCATTGGTGGTGTTCAAAAGGGCAGAACTAAATCTTCAAGCCAAAGGCAACACAATGGAATCAAGAGACCCAAACTTTCACCATCTAAAACTTCAAATGGGCCTGTTAGACTGGCAGGCTAGGAGGCAAGAGATGGTATGAAGGAAGGTCGACACCGGTGGGGGGATTGGCCCTGATTATATGTATGTCTAAAACCCAACTATAAAGGACTGTGTAAATAACAATGGTTTCAATAAAATAAACATTTAAATAAATCAATAAAGGTGGTGGGGGGAGGGAGAGACACAGAAGTGTTCTTTCTCCAAAGACCTGTGGATTCCCCCTCATTGAGCTCTGGTTCTCAGGGAAGAGGAAAAGCCACCACCAGAAGGTGAGAAGTTGCATCATGGATCAAGTGGTTCTAAAACAAATATTTAAAAGATCCACAATAGACCTTACAAACAGCAGGTCCAGGTTTGATTTCTGGCACACAACAGAGAACCCTAAGCTCCACTAAGTGTTATCCTTGAGGAGAAAGCCAGTAGATAGCAATGCATACTTTCAGTTATTATCCAACCCCCTTCCAGCTCCCCAACACCAACACATACACACCAAGAGCCACCAAAAATAAATAATGAGTAGAATAATTGAAGGAAATTAATAAATTAACTAAAATAATGTCTCTTATTGCATAGTCATATGGATCAGAAGAGATTTATTATTATAAATAATTCTATTCACATTTGTGTCTCAGAAAACATCTACAAAGAAAACTCTAAAATACTTTTAAATAAGTAATAGAAGCCACTAGGAAATGGATTTACATCCACTGCTCCTGGAGTAGAAGAATTGACATCATCAAAATGGCAACACTCCCCAAGGCATCATACGGACTCCCTAAAAGGAGATCCACGTTACTTTTCTTTTTTGTTTGTTTGTTTGTTTGTTTTGGGGGGTCACACCCAGCAGTGCTCAGGAGCTACTCCTGGCTCTATGCTCAGAAATCGCCCCTGGCAGGCTCGGGGGACCCTATGGGACGCTGGGATTTGAATCACCCTCCTTCTGCATGCAAGGCAAACGCCTTACCACGCATATATCTTACTTTGAAGTGAAGAAACAAAACGGGAACACATACAATATGTGGCCCGCGAGCCACAGTTTGATCTATAGAATACAAAATAATTTTTAAAGCATTAATGCAGGAAATGGGGAGATTGAGAAATAGATATTCTGGAATTAATGTTGCACTGGTGAAGGAAGGTGTTCTGTTTCTGACTGAAATTCAACTACAATCATGCGTGTCAGTATGGTGCACAAATATAGATTTTTAAATAAAAAGAGAAAAAAGAAAAGAAATAAGTAAATAAATATATAAATACAAATAAAATAAAGCCAAATGAACTATGAAAAAAGAAAGAACAAGAATTCTGTATAGGTTTTCCCCTTTCAGACTCCACCCCATTTACTATACTCTGCTTCCATCTGCTGGTAACTCTTAGGATATACATGACTCCTGATTTAAATTCTGGGAATTTCTTTTTAAGTAAAAACTAAAACTTAAAAAATTAAAAAAGGTTTTCCTTATAAGAAGAACCTGTAGATTTACTCACTCCTATACCATACACGAAGGGTCTCAAATATGGTAAAGCAGCTTTCAGGAGCACAGAGAACAGGCGGTGCTAAAAATAAATTTTGTTTTGTTTTGGGTCACACCCGGCAGCGCTCAGGGATTACTACTGGCTCAATGCTCAGAAATTGCTCCTGGCAGGTTCAGGGGTCCATATGAGATACCAGGTTTCGAGCCACCGTCCCTCTGTATGCAAGGCAAATGCCTTACCTACATGCTATCTCTCCGACCGTGTTAAATACGGATATTAAATACTTCTTAATATCACAGTACTTTGATTAACAAATGAAAAGAGCATCCTTCTTACAAGACACCTACAGCCCTAACTTTGTTAGGAATTTTCTCATAGGTGGGCTTTAAGTGATCTGGTTTCAACAGCAAAGGCAACAAGATAAAAATAAATCAAATGGGACACATCAAATTAAAGACTCCTAGATAAGGACTCCCAATTTGTTTGTTTGTTTGTTTGTTTTGTTTTGTTTTTTTGTTTTTGGGCCACAACTGTGGTGGTTGCTCAGGGGTTACTCCTGGCTGTCTGCTCAGAAATAGCTCCTGACGGACACGGGGGACCATGTGGGACACCGGGATTCGAACCAACCACCTTTGGTCCTGGATCGGCTGCTTGCAAGGCAAACACCACTATGCTATCTCTCCAGGCCCAGGATTCCCAATTCTTGCCACAGGCTGTGTTCTTTACACTGACTGTATAGAAAGAGGAGGTACAGTAAATGTACCCCATATACACCTCAACCCAGGCCCTTTGCCTGGTCTGTATTGTGAATTGGAGAACAAAATAAAAAAGACTCCTTGCTTGGAAAAAAAACACAAACTCAGACTAAACAACACCCACAGGACTGGGAGAAAGTGTTTGCACTCAAACAGTTAAAGGATTCATATAAAAAACAGGTTAAAGTATATATACATACACATATATAAAACACTTAAAAAGAGGTCAAAAATAGCAATAACAACAAATACAAAACCATCTAAAAACATGGAGAGCAAATAAACAGTGACTTCTCTGAAGAGGACAGCGAGATGCACAGACACATGGAGCAGTGCTCATCAGTTATTGTCAGGGAAACCCCAAAGAGAAGACAATGACAGATCAAGAGGAAATAAACAGCAACAACACTATAACTTGGAGCAATCTATGTTGGTGAATATGTATGTGGTTACAATTTTATTCCCTGCTCATAGAATTTATTTGGTTCCACCACACTAGAAAACAATTTGGAGATTTCTCAGAAAAGTCAGGATTGAGCTGCCACATGATCCACAATTCTACTTCCGAGTAGCTATGCTCAGGACCCACTACTAAGACATATGCCACCATTGCAATACTCAGCAAAACAGGTAAGCTGTGGAATCAACCTAAGTGTCCAAAGCCAGGCAGGTGAATTATAAAGGTAAAGTAAATATGCACCGTGAAATTCTACAGAGCAGTGAAACTTCTACAGAGATGACACTAAGTCCCAGGACAGTTATCTCTCTCAAGGTCAATGGACTAAATGCACCAGTTATGATACACAAAGTGGAAAAATAGATTTAAAAAAGTTGAATCTGACATTCTGCGGCCTAAAAGAAACACATGTAAATAGTCAGAACAAATATAGATTCAAAATCAAAGGTGGAGAAAACACCCTTAAAAAAGCTGGAGTGCAGCGGCGTTTGCCTTGCAAGCAGCCGATCCAGGACCAAAGGTGGTTGGTTCGAATCCCGGTGTCCCATAGGGTCCCCTGTGCCTGCCAGGAGCTATTTCTGAGCAAACAGCCAGGAGTAACCCCTGAGCACCGCTGGGTGTGGCCCAAAAACAAAACAAAAACAAAACAAACAAACAAACAAAAAGCTGGAGTGGCCATATTAATATCAGAAGACACAAACTTTAGACTCAAAAAAGTTATAAGGGTGGCCTGAGAGATAGCACAGTGGTGTTTGCCTTGCAAGCAGCCAATCCAGGACCTAAGGTGGTTGGTTCGAATCCTGGAGTTCCACATGGTCCCCCGTGCCTGCCAGGAGCTATTTCTGAGCAGATAGCCAGGAGTAACCCCTGAGCATAACCGGTGTGGCCCAAAAACCAAAAAAAAAAAAAAAAAAAAAAAAAGCTATAAGGGACAAAAATGGACTTTTTTTTTAATTCTTTGTTTGTTTGTTGTTGTTTGGGTCATACCTGGCAGCACTCAGGGGTTACTCTTGGTTCTACACTCAGAAATCACCCCTGGCAGCCTCGGGGGACCATATGAGATGCCAGAATTGGAACCACCATCCTTTTAATTGCAAGGCATACACCCTACCTCCATGCTATCTGACTGGCCCCAAAGATGGACATTTATACTAATTAAGAGATATGTACAACAGGAAGAAATTACACTTTTAAACAGATAAGCACCAAATGAGGGAGCCAACAAAATATTTAATACAATTATTGACAAATATTTTTATTTTGTTTGTTTGGTTTTTTGGGGGTCACAACCAGCAGCACTCAGGGGTTACTCCTGGGTCCATGCTCAAAAATCATTCCTGGCAGGCTCAGGGGACTATATGGGATGCCAGGATTCGAACCACTGACCTTCTGCATGCAAGGCAAATGCACTACTTTCATGCTATCTCTCCTGCCCCAATTATTGACAAATCTTAAAGAAGACATCAAATGCAACACAATAATAGTGAGAGACCTCAACACTGCCTTGTTACCCATTGATGGGTCAACCAGGCTGAATCTAACAAGAATATACTAGCACAGAAAGTGGAAGAAAGTGGAAGAAAGTATATATATATGTGTATATGTGTGTATATATATATATATATATATATATATATATATATATATATATATATACATGGTTTCTCACCCCCCACCCCCGAAAACTGAATATATATTTTTCCCCAATGCACATGGATCATTTTCCAGGATAGAGCACATGCTGGCCCATAAAACATATCTCTATAAAATCATGAGAATAGAAATAGTACACATTACCTTCTCAGATCACAAGGCACTGAAATTAGAAGTGAACTACAAAGAGACACAGAAGAAAAACTCTTAACTCCTGGAAATTAAATAGTGCACTACTTAACAACCAGCAGGTCAAAGAGGAAATCAAAACAATCCTGGAAACAAAAGACAATGAGAACACAAATTACGAGAATTTATGGGACACAGCAAAAGCAGTACTAAGAGGAAAATGTATAGCTTGTTAACCACACATTAAGAAGGAATAAGGGGCTACATAAATATTTTAATGATACAGATTATAAAATTAAAAAAGGATCAACAAAATATATCACAAATAGGTAGGCAGAAGGAAATAACAGAGCTTAGAGTGGAAATCAGTGAAGTAGAAATCAAAAAGGAAATCCAAAAATTAACAAAAGCAAAAGTTGATTCTTTGAAAAAATAAAAAAGTTTGATAAATACTAGGAAAATTCACAAGAAAAGGTGATATATAAACTTAATGAAGATAAGACAAGATAAAATAAATGAATAGGGGAAGATCACTACAGACACTGCAGAGATTCAAAGGGAAATCAGAGATTATTTTGAGAAACTCTATTCAACAAAGCAGGAGAACCTGGGGAAAAAGGATAAATTCTTGGACTCCTATAAACTTACATGATTAAACCAGGATAATCTAGCACAGGGGTCTCAAACTCAATTTACCTGGAGGCTGCAGGAGGCAAAGTCGGGGTGCTCCTTGAGAGCAAAGTCAATAGTAAGCCTTGATCATTGGGGTGTGTGACCAAACAACTAAAACAAAACAAAACAAAAAAAGATTCTTCTAGGGCAAGGCCACAAAATGTTGTACAGAAGGCCGTTTGCGGCCTGCTGGCCTCGAGTTTGAGACCCTTGATCTAGCACACCTAAACAAAACCATCAATAATGAATAAATTAATATGTTAATCAAAAGTATTCCCATTAACAGAGTCCATGCCCAGATGGAGTTAAGAACAAATTCTTTGAAACCTTTCAAGTGAAAGTAATACCAATCCTTTTCAGGTTCTTTAATGAAAATGAAGGAACAGGAACAAACTGACAAAAACTTTTTTTTTTAAAGGAATATAAAACTATTTATTGACCACTGTTTACCAGTATTTACAATAAAGTAAACAATATACTGTTGGTTAACATTTTGATTACTATAAAGTTATTCTTTTTCCTGGCTTTTCCTGAACCAGTAAACCAAATACTGAAAAGATTGAGCCTACATATAAGAACAAATGAGGGCAAAGAAAAAACACAGGGGGCCGGGCGGTGGCGCTAAAGGTAAGGTGCCTGCCTTGCCTACGCTAGCCTAGGACGGACCGCGGTTCGATCCCCCGGCGTCCCATATGGTCCCCCAAGCCAGGAGCGACTTCTGAGCGCATAGCCAGGAGTAACCCCTGAGCGTCACCGGGTGTGGCCCAAAAACCAAAAAAAAAAAAAAAAAGAAAAAACACAGGTCAAAAGTTTAGACAAGTATGTCCATCTATTTACCAACATCAAAACCAGTAGGTTTCTAAGAATAAAGTTTTTAGAAGTGTAATAGGGTTTTCAATGTAAAAAAAAAAAAACAACAAACAAACAAACCTATTTGTAAAGGAATGGCTCATAAAAGAAAACAATTAACTGTCTACTAAGTCTTGCTTGCTTAATAAAACAGGGATTTATTTAGTTTGCTCATTTGGGCAGAGAGGAAATTTTCCTAAGTTTAGGCCCTTCAAAACAATGAAATCCTAGAGACATGCATTTATTCATGATTGTAATATGTTGTTGCAATGTTGTTTCATTAATGTTTGTAAAAGAAACAAAACCATTTACATATGTATTTTATGTATACAGACCCACACAAAAAAATTAAAAAACTCAAATGAACAACAACAAAAATCCAAATGGCCCTTAGGCAATGTATGAGTTAAACACAAATCCACAATGAATAATGACTATGGTAATTTCCCCCAATAATTAGTAAAACTGTTCTCTAATGCAGAGAAAATAATACACCATGGCATCAATGTTCTTTTCTGATAAAGGAAGCAACTACAGAAAGCTTAATTTGTTCAAAGTAACCAGTGCTATTAGATGCAAAAAAAAAAAAAAAATACAAAATACACACACAAAAACCTCCCAACCCCCCCAAACTACTTTAAAATGAACATATCAAACTTGATTTCCATTAGAACGTAGTCATTTCTTCACACTAGTAGATCAAAACTAAAACCCAAATTTTTTATATATATATGTATATTATATATATACATATATATATAAAAAGCAATGCGTACAATTATTGAGCTTCGTCTTCAGGACAAGAATGCCAAGTTAGTCTCTCTTCGTAAAAAGCAATTACAATTTGAGGACACTTCATATTTGCCTCTTTTGCCAGCACCAAGTCTGCCTCATCTGAATCCTTCCATTTCATGAGAAACATCAGTTCCCCACTACTGTCTGTGGCACCAATTCTTCTCTCAGGATCTAGACCTCTGGCAAAGCCTCTTGGTTTGTCAGCAGCATCTCTTTTCTTCTTTGATTTGCTATCATCAGATTCACTGTCAGATAAAGATTTTCTTTTTGTGCCATCTTTTTCTTTACCAGCTTTTTGGGAATTAAGAAATGCTTCAATCAACTCTGGACAATCTAAATTTTCTTCAGGTTCCCAAGTATTGTCAGCATCGGTAAATCCTTTCCACTTCAGGAAATATTCCACCTTCCCATTTACTACACTTTTTTCCAATACTTTTTCCACCACAAATCCTTCAGGCTCTGCCTCTTCCATTTTTTTGCTCTTTCCATTCTGTTTCTTTCCCATTTTTGGCAGCGTCGTTTTGTTGGAGGCCATGTTGGAGCCGCAGCCTTGAAGGGTCTGACTCGCAGGGAGCCGAGGACGAGCGCGAGGCCGGCCGCGCCGAGCCAGCCGACCAGGCGCGAGGGAGCCGCCGAGGGAGCCTCCGAGCCCGCGCCCGCGTCCCGCGCCCGCCGCGGCAACGTCTCTCCGGCCCCGCGCGCCGCGCACCGGCTCAAGCCCGGCCGAGAGGGAGGGCGGCGCCAGGACCAAACGGACCAAACTTTGATGAAGCTAACATCACCCTGATAGCAAAACCAGGAGGAGATACTGCTAAAAAGAAAACTACAGAACAATGTCCCTCATGAACACAGATACGAAGATCACCAACAAAAATCTGACAAATAGGATCCAACGCCTCATCAAGAAGGTCATACACTATGAACAAATAGGTTTCAAAATAGGAATACGATACCTTCATCTAACACCATGCGCAAAGATAAAATCCAAGTGGATTAAAGACCTGGATATCGATCTAAAACCATAATTTACATAGAAAAGCACAAAGGTAAAACACTCCGTGACACTGAGGCCAAAGGCTTCTTTAAGGAGGAACCAGCACTCTTCCAACAAGTGGAAGCAGAGGTGAACAGATGGGAAGCTTCTGCACCTTAACGAAAGTACTGCTAAGGATATAAAAGACACCAACAGAATGGGAGAAACTTTTCACCCTGTACCCATCCAATAAGGGGTTAATCTAAAAAATATACAAGGTACTAACAGAACAAGAAAAATACATCTAACCCCATTAAAAAATGGGGAGGATACATGAACAATTTCTCAAAGAAGAAATACACATGGCCAAAAGGCACAGAAAAAAGTGCTCCACATCACTAATCATCAGGGAGATGCAAATCCAAACAATGAGATACCATCTCATGCAATAGAGACTGGCACACATCCCAGAGAACAAAAACACTCGGTGCTGGCAGGAATGTGGGGAGAAAGGAACTCTCATTCACTGCTGATGGGAATGTCGGCTAGTCCAGTCTTTATAGAAAACACTATGGAGAGGCCTCAAAAACCTGGAAATGGAGCTTTCCTAAGATCCAGCTATAATGCTCCTAGGGATATACCCTAGGAACACAAAAGTGCAATATAAAAATACCTTCCCTACACCTATACTCATTGCAGTGCTATTTGCAATAGCCAGAATGTGGAAACAACCAAGATGCCCTTCAACACGTGAGTGGCTAAAGAAACTGTGGTACATATACACATTGGAATATTACACAGTCGTCAGGAGAGATGAAGTCATGAAATTTTCCTAGACTTGGATGCACAAGGAAACTATTATGCTGAGTGAAATAAGTCAGAGGGAGAGAGACACAGAGAGAATAGACTCACTCATCCATGGGTTTTAAGAAAACTAAAAGACATTATTGTAATAATGCCCAGAGAGGAAGGCCGGAAGGACCAGCTCATGATATGAAACTGACCACAAAGAGTGGTGAGTGCTGTTAGAGAAATTGTTGCAAGTCAGCCCCTGAAGAGGTTGCCTGATGGAGGGATGGAGGATGAGATCTTTCCCCTCCAGCTCAAAGCATGTGTCTGCCACCCTGTCTAGCCGACGGTTCTGAGGTGAAATGGCAGGTAAACAGCTCGCAGACAGTCAGGCTTGTGGGAATATTAGCTTTATTCGGTGGACAAGACTGAAGTCCAAAGACTCAGCATAAGTTCCAGCCAAAAGCCTCTCGCCTTCCACAGACCCTTCTTTTTATCCCCCAGAATCAGGTACCACCCAATGGTGGGATCAGATACCACCCAATGGTGGAAGCAGAATCAGGTACCACCCTAGAGTGGGGGCAGAATGCCAGGTCACACCCTAGGGTAGGGCACAGTCACCGATCAGGGTAGGGTCAGTAACATAATAATCCCCTAAAATATTTACATACAGAACCAGAAATAACTACACTAGCAACTACCATGGCAATGTTAATGACTGAGAGAAGTAGAATGCCTGTCTCGAATACAGGCAGGTGATGGGAGAGTGGAGACATGGGTGATGGAAATGTTGTACTGGTGAAGGGGGGGGGGGGTTTCTTTTTAGGACTGAAACACAACTACAATCATGTTTGTAATCAAGGCGTTTAAATGAAGATATTATTAAAAATTTTAAATAAAAAGATTCCTCTCCAACCAGATAGGTACCACCAATACCCCTTAGGAAGATCTAAACCATTTGAAATTTCTAACAAATAAAAAAAAAAAAAAAGGTCACCAGACATGTGGAAAGATGTAAAAATCAATTAATTAGATGATTCGTAAAAGAAGGATTCAAGAGACCCTGGACCCCAGGATCTCTGTGGGGCTGCTGGGCAGGGATCCACAGAGCCTGGTGGAGGCCGGTGGAGGGAAACCAGCGGGGGCCTTGGCAAGCACGGCTAGAAGATGGGTCCCACATCTGGACTGGGTCCACCAGGTCCGTCTCCTCCTCTGGCTTATCTCAGATCCGTCCTGCAGGGTGCAGGGACCCAATGAGCTGAGCTGAGCAGCGGTCAGGGGAGAGCAAGCAGCTAGTGCCATGAGGAAGGGGACATTTTTATCCACCGGGCTGGAACAGTCCCTGCTGTCTTCATGACTGTATTCACAGAGGAGCTGGCCCTGGACACTGGGCCACGCTAGGGACATCTGTGGTTGGCAGAGCCCAACAACTACAAACGTAGCTGACACCTAGCGCTGCCTCCCTCTCAGCACCACAAACAGCGATACCGCCTGATGGGTGGTGATGCCAGGGCTGAGACCTGGTGTTTTAGGATTTGGGACACTCCACTCGAGGCTATCTCAAGGAGACCTCCAGGCTCACTCCTAGATCCATCCTGCATGCTCATGGTCTGTCCAGTACAGAAACCAGGGCCCCCTGCATGGAGAATCTGCACTTAGCTCTCAGAGTCACCAAAGGGGCAGTAGGGACAGACCTTCTATGCCTCCCAAAGATGGGGTAGGAGGGAGAAAGGGAGGGAGACAGAGAAACAGAGAACATGAAGTGAATGGCTTAATCCATCATTACTCCAGAGAGACTATGGGGTGTCGCTGGACTTTTACAGAGGACAGAAAATACAGCTGATGGCTAACAGATGTGTCATGGAATACACGAGAAATAGGTTTGGTGAATTTTTGCAGCATTATCAAAAGACCTCATCACAACAGAGAAAAAACAGCATTGACTACTTTGAGTAGAGAGCAGAGCAGGTAGGGCGGGCTTAACCTGCCAAAAGCCAACTGAAGTTTGATCCTGGAAGCCCAGAGAGCCCTGATAGGCCTGATTCCTTAGTGAAGAGCCTGTCTTTAGGCCTCCCAAGTATGGAGATTGGTCCCCCCAAATCAAAAGACCATAGAATTTGACAGAGGAAAGCAATTGCAATTTATTTACTTTGGAAACAATACATGCATAAACATGAAATAAGCCCAAATTAAAAACAGCCCGACAAGGGGCCAAAGACAAGGAAGGTTGAGCCCTCGGAAGGCATCCTGCGTGTCTGTCTGAGGGACCACAGATTCAGCTGTGGGTCCGAGATTTTCCTCTCCCAGTAGCTGCCCAGGCAGGTCCTCCTTGGACTCGGGCTGCTCGTCCAGCACTGAATCGGCTGTTGGCTCTGCAGCCAGTGCCAGCGATTTTCCTGACGCTGCTTTGGAATGAGCCGGATCCACATCCACGGCCTGAGCAGGAGCTGTTTCAGGAGAGGAGAAAAACGTCACCCGCATGGCCTGCTGCATGTGGCTGCCCAAAGGCAGGTCCATCCCCGGGGTTCTTGGCGAGTCACTTCTCAGATGAGTTCTGGGCCTCACAACACCTTCTTTCCCACACCAGCCCCTCACACACCACCAGGTGCTCCTTCTCCCTTCCCCTTCTTCCCTTCCAGCATGTGCACATAGACTGGCTCTTACCATTTGGCTCTGCTAGTGCTGGCAGGGGCAAGAGAGGAGGAGGTGCTCCTTGCCCCCTTTCAAATTGCAACTCAGAAAAGCTCTGGCTCTCTGTGCTGCTGGAGACATCCACCCAGTCTTGAAAATAAATGGATGGCGAGTAGACAAAACTCTCAGTGCTTTCCTCTGTCGTACTCTCCTCTGTCGTACTCTTCTCTGCTATCGTACTCTGCAGAGAAAAAAAATCACCAAGCCTGAGCTTTGGGACCACTCACTGTCATCCTTGTTGTGTTGTACCCTTGATCTCTCCTCGTTCATTGTGGACCTGGGTCTACGCAGAATCCCCACCTCCCCTACAGATATGAACCCCTTAACAGTAGATGAGTCTTTTGACAAAGCAGTGCCTCCAAGTTCCCCCAACTGAGAAGCAACCTCACCCTTCCATATGAGTTTGAGGACAGGCCACATTGCTTACAGCACCAGGTCCTCAGAGGTGAACATGCACAATATTCAATTTCTCTATCCCTCTCACTTTCTCTCAATCAATTCATAAACACACACCGACTCACTCTCTTAAGTAATTACACAGAAATTCATTCTTTTACTTATCTTTGGCACAAAAAAAATTCATCAAAATACAAACTCGACACACACAAAGACATACACAGAGATTTGCACCCAGGCACACTTGGGAAGAGATAGAAGCTATATCTTAGACATCTATGTTGTGGCCTCCCTGGCCTCTCCTGCCACCCTCAGTTACCTTTGGTCCTCGTGAACAGAACCAAGGAGGGCAGCAATGGATTCTCATCCAGTGCCGAAGTCTTCTGAATCTACTACGCTTTGGCTTTGGGGGGTCAGAATCTCGAATTCTTGGTAAACAACAAAACATGTCTGCTCACTGCTTAACACAGCCAGCCAACATGGGAGCTATGTTTACAATGCGGGGGGTCTGGGGTAGCCAGGTTCAAGCTAGATCAGGTTGCCTCATAAAGGAGACAAGGATGTGTCATGGCTGGTTACAGAGCTTCATCCTCATAATAGATGATCCCTCTGAGCTGGCACTGGTCTCCCTCATCCCACAGCCCAGGTACATATGCAGATATACATACACATATATGTGTATATATATACACATATACACATGCATAGCCCTTGGGAGGGGAAAAGATGCCTCTGGTGTGAAGACACAGCTGATTCGTGCCCAAAACCTCTTTTACAAATTATGGGAGCTTGGATAATCTTTCATAGCAGGAACACTGCCCATGGCTTTCGGGACTGTTGAAGTATCTTTTCAGTGATGTTATGCATATCTATGTGTGGGAGGGAGTGCGTGCTAGAAAGAGAAAGAAACAGAAAAGCATGTACAAAGGGAACTGCAAAGGAACTCATTATGTCCATCTATTCTGAGATGGGAGGTTGAGAAAAAGAACTGTTTCCCTTCTCTATCCTCAATAACCCATAAAGACTAAGTAACAGGAGTATATGGGATTAAGTGAATAAATATTCTCTAGTCAAAATGAAGTGCTTAGACCAATATCCCTGATGAACACAGATGCAAAAATCATCAACAAAATCCTGGCACATAGGATCCAACGCCTCATCAAGAAGGTCATACACCATGACCAAGTAGGTTTCATTCCAGGAATACAAGCATGGTTTAACATATGGAAATCAATCAAGGTAATATATCATATCAACCAAAGGTAAAATAAAGATCATATTATCATATTAATAGATGCAGAGAAAGCATTTCATATGGTCCAACACCCCCTCCTGATTTAAAAAGAAACTCTCAACAGTGGGAACGGAAGGGCCTTTTCTTAATGTAGGCAAGGTCATCTATCACAAACCCAAGGCAAAACTTTTTGTTTGGTTTTGTTTTGTTTTGTTTTGTTTTTGGGTCACACCCGGCAGCGCCCAGGGGTTACTCTTGGCTCTATACTCATAAATCGCTCCTGGTCAGGCTCAGGGGACCATATGGGGTGCTGGGTTTCGAACCACAGAACTTCTGCATGAAAGGCAAACGCCTTACCTCCATGCTACCTCTCCAGCCCGCCACATCTTATTCTCAATGGAGATAAACTAAAAAGCCTTTCCTCTAAGATCTGGCACATGACAAGGCTGCCCCCTCTCACCAATCCTATTCAACTTAGCACTGGAAGTACTTGCCATTGCAATTGGGCAAGGAAAAGATATCAAGGACATTCAGATAGGAAAGGAAGAAGGCAAGCTCTCATGGTTTGTAGATGGCATAATACTCTATTTAGAAAGCCTAAAGTCTCTACCATTAAGTACTAGAATCAGTAGATTCATAAGGCAAAGTGGCAGGCTACAAAATTAACATGCAAAAATCAATGGTCTTTTTGTACACCAAATGCTAGAGAAGAAGTGTCCATTAAAAAAAAAAACAAACAATCCTTTCCATTAGTGCCACAGAAGCTCAAATACTTTGGAGTCCACTTAACTCAAGAAGTGACGGACTGGGCCTGGAGAGATAGCACAGCGGCATTTGCCTTGCAAGCAGCCGATCCAGGACCAAAGGTGGTTGGTTCAAATCCCGGTGTCCCATATGGTCCCCTGTGTCTGCCAGGAACTATTTCTGAGCAGACAGCCAGGAGTAACCCCTGAGCACCGCTGGGTGTGGCCCAAAAACCAAAAACCAAAAAAAAAAAAAAAAAAAAAAAAAAAAGAAGTGATGGACTACTTCAAGAAATGAAAGAGGACACAAAGAAATGGAGACACATACCCTGCTCATGGATTGGGAGGATTAACATAATTAAAAGCCAATACTCCCCCTAAGCATTGTACAGATTTAAGGCAATCCCTCTAAGGATACCCATGTCATATACATGACATTCCTCAAAGACGTGGATCAAACACTCCTGAAATTGATTTGGAACAATAAACACCCACGAATAGCTAGAGCAAGCCATGGGAAAGGAATATGGGAGGCATCATTTTCCCCAACTTTAAATTGTACTACAAAGCTGTGATCATTAAAACAGCAGGTATCAGAATACAGACAGACCTTCAGATCAGTGAAATAGACTTCAGTATTCAGAGAATGCTTCCCAGACTTACAATCAATCTTCGATAAAGGGGCAAGAAATGCAAAATGGAGCAAGGAAAACCTCTTCAACAAGTGGTGTTGGGTCAACTGGCAAACTACTTGCAAAAAAGCCAACTCAGACTTCCATCTAACACTATGCCCAAAGATAAAATCCAAATGGTTTAAAGACCTGGATAGAAGACTTAAAACCATAAGGTTTATAAAACAACATATAGGTAAAACTCTTCATGATATTGAGGCTACCGGGATCTTCAAGGAAGAAACAGCACTCTCTAAACAAGTGGAAGCAGAGATAAACAGATGGGACCATATTTAGCTGAGAAGCTTCTGCACCTCAAAGAAAATAGTGCCTAGGATATAAAAGCCACCCACAAAATGGGAGAAACTCTTCACCCTATACCTATCGATAAGGGGCTACTCTAAAATATATACAAAGTACTAACAGAACTTAACAAGAAAAATACATCTAACCCCATTAAGAAATGGGGAGGATACATGAACAATTTCTCAAAGAAGAAATACACATGGCCAAAAGGCACAGAAAAAAGTGCTCCACATCACTAATCATCAGGGAGATGCAAATCAAAACAATGAGATACCATCTCATGCAATAGAGACTGGCACACATCCCAGAGAACAAAAACACTCAGTGCTGGCAGCAATGTGGGGAGAAAGGAACTCTCATTCACTGCTGATGGGAATGTCGGCTAGTCCAGTCTTTATAGAAAACACTATGGAGAGGCCTCAAAAACCTGGAAATGGAGCTTTCCTAAGATCCAGCTATAATGCTCCTAGGGTAAAAGTGCAATATAAAAATACCTTCCCTACACCTATACTCATTGCAGTGCTATTTGCAATAGCCAGAATGTGGAAACAACCAAGATGCCCTTCAACACGTGAGTGGCTAAAGAAACTGTGGTACATATACACATTGGATATTACAGTCGTCAGGAGAGATGAAGTCATGAAATTTTCCTAGACTTGGATGCACAAGGAAACTATTATGCTGAGTGAAATAAGTCAGAGGGAGAGAGACACACACAGAGAGAATTGACTCACTCATCCATGGGTTTTAAGAAAACTAAAAGACATTATTGTAAAAATCATCAGAGAGGAGGGCCGGAAGGACCAGCTCATGATATGAAACTGACCACAAAGAGTGATGAGTGCAGTTAGAGAAATAACTACACTAACAACTACCATGGCAGAGTTAATGAGTGAGAGAAGTAGAATGCTTTTCTCAAGTATAGGCAGGTGTTGGGAGATTGGAGACATGGGTGTTGGGAATGTTGTACTGGTAAAGGGTGTTTTCTTTTTATGACTGAAACCCAACTACAATCATGTTTATAATCAAGGTGCTTGAATAAACATATTTATTTATTTATTTATTTAAAATTGTGGTGAAGAGGAGAGTACCTGACAGGTCATCCAAATGCATGATTGACTGGACTGAGCCTCCATCAGTGGACACTCATTTAGCCTCTGTTGTGGGAATTTTGCTCATATTTTCATTGGTGCCTGGCAACTGGGAAGTTTGAGAGAGTCAAACATTCTCTCAGCAACAACAGCTCCATCAGGATAGCAGCAGCATCTCAGAGGTTTTTCCAAGAATCTCAGACTCAGAACTTGAGGGCTTTGATAAAGAAGCTGCCTTTTATCTACTCTGGGAACCTTAAGGTACTGGGAAACTGGTTGGTGCAGATGCTACGCAGAGCCTGCCCCAACCATCTGCAGGAGAGCTCGGCGACCTTGTTCCATAAAGGGCAAAGGAACTCTGTGGCGTCTGTGCTGGCCAGACTCGGCCTCCTTTGAAATGCCCATGTCGCCCGCAAGGCATGAAACACTCCTGCCGACTCCCTGTGAGGGAGAAGAGTGTGCTTGTTGGCAGGACTGGCTCTCACACTTCTCACAGGCAGTCTGCTGAGACTTCAGTTTCCCTCCTGTCATCCCAGGGCTGGTTGTCACAGACCCAAAGTCTGCAAATCTGATGGTGGCACTTTTCACATTGTGTTTCCATTGGTCTGTCCACTTGAGGTGTAGGGGCATATCTGACAGAGCCTGGCTCTACTTCTCTAGAAACTGTTCACTTGATTCTGTTCAACATATTATTTCAGATGCTAATTTATTTCTATTTTTCTATTTTGGGGGGGTCACACCTGGCAGCGCTCAGGGGTTCCTCCTGGCTCTACGCTCAGAAATCGCTCCTGGCAGGCTCCGGGCACCATATGTGATGCCGGGATTCGAACCACTGACCATCTGCATGCAAGGCAAGCGCTTATCTCCATGCTATCTCTCCGGCCCTATTTCTACTTTTCTTTCCCTCCTCCCTCTCCTCTGTTGTGATACTTGTGTTTCGCAAACTTTATACAGTGCTCATTCACTTGGTTGTGATACTCACACTCTGGCTTGAACAGTTCTGGTGATCACATTATTTGTGTGGTTCCAAGGAGCACAGCATCCGTGACCTTGAGCCACATGCGCCCTTTCCAGGTATGCCACAATGGAAGACTGGCCTCATCCCTGCATGGCAGGCTTTGTCTACCCTAAGAAACTATCTGAAACGTGCGTGACATTCCAGAAGAGGAAGAGTGTGGGTACAGTAGCCATTTCTCCGGCATGGGGTTGTCAGGAAAGCTTCCTGGTGTGGTTTGCCTTTCTAGCAACTGCATATCTTTGGATTTGGATTGGGCCTGCAGAGGAGCCTGGTTTCCCTCATCTGTCTCTGATGTGTCACAAACTTATGTGTTTTATTACTATTATTAAAAGGACTTCACGTTTACACCTAACTGCTATATCCAGGTTTTCTTTCTTGAGGAATATAAAATAAAATCCCCAAATCCATCATTTGAACAGAACAGCTGTGCATGGTACATCATTACTTCTGTGATTCCAACTGTGAGAGACATTGAGAAGTTAAAGGAACAACATATAAAGATAGATTGGGGGCGTATGAGCAGGAGATAAAATGGGAAGAATACTTCAATAAAAACTTCCTATGGGGCCCGGAGAGATAGCACAGTGGCGTTTGCCTTGCAAGCAGCCAATCCAGGACCAAAGGTGGTTGGTTCGAATCCCGGTGTCCCATATGGTCCCCCGTGCCTGCCAGGAGCTATTTCTGAGCAGAAAGCCAGGAGTAACCCCTGAGCACCGCCGGGTGTGGCCCAGAAACCAAAAACCAAAAAAAAAAAAAAAAAAAAAAAAGCTTCCTATGGAGCCTGAAATAATCTAAAAACAATTTTAGTGAAGGTTTCCAAGAAAGGTCAGTATTCTACATCATATCCTGGAGCATCCTATCACAATAAAAAAAAAAGCTTATTGAAATAAAAACAATAACAAGCGGCCGGAGAGATAGCGCAGAGGTAAGGCATTTTCCTTAGATGCTAAAGGACAGTGGTTTGAATCCTGGCCTCCCATATGGTCCCCAGAGCCTGCCAGGAGGAATATCTGAGCATAGAGCCAGGAGTAACCCCTGAGCGCTACTGGGTGTGATCCAAAAAACAAAACAAAACAAAAAGAACAATAATTAAATTCATAAAAATACAATGAATTTTAAAGCAAACCTAAAGACGATCTCCACCAGTATCCCTAACGGGTCCAGCAGGCACCCCTTTTCTAGCTCACTCTGGTGCTGCTTTGCAGGCGGGATCAAAACCGATCACCCTTCAGTGTTGCTGGGATCTGCTCTTCAGGGTCTAAGGAGTTTTCCAGTAGGCTGCTCATGCTGCAGCATCAGGATCCAGAGTCTCAGCCATCATCATTTTCATTGATGATGTTATGGGGATCACTTATTTGGGGTGGGGTCATAGCAGTAGCAGGCTCAGGAGCTCTTCTGGCTTCTCCACCTTGACTGGACACTTTTGATGGGAGAGGAGCCAGTTTTCATTGGAGAAGGAGCTGGATAGGAAAGAGGAACCAAGATCACACATATGCCTGCTTCCAAATGCTTCTCCACCGACAGATCCCATCTTAGAATCTGCAGGCAGACTGAGCCCACAGCCGCAGGACGTCTCCCGTACTACACCGGCCCAGAGGCGGCTGAGGCCTAAGACGGATCCATTGGAGCACCAGTACCTGGAACACCTCTGTGGCTTCCCAAACTCCCTCCTGTCCATATGCTCAGACAAATCATCCTGGTCTCTCACCTTTATCTTTTGGATCTGCAAGTCTGATTCCCCTTCATGCATGATAATTTGTACAGTGGTTGTTCTGTTATTTTGTGAGAAGACTCTCCGGTCAATTTAGAGTCCCTGGCTGGGATCAAGCCTACAGATCAGCTCTTGAGAGCTCTCTGGGGAGACCTGGTTCAAGTACCTCAGGTACCAGGATTCTCTGCCACCCAGAACTGGGTGAGACCCTGTCCCTAAAATGGTTTTGTGCCCTGAAGTAAATAGAGGCCTACGAGGAACCACCGAAGTTATAGGAATGCACCTCTCATCATTGTCTTGATGTGAGTCTGGGATAGTCTCATGAAAGTCCCCAGATCATGGGTAGCAAATTTGGTGTGGAAATTAATTCTGACCATTTTCCTAAGAATAACATAACAATATTTTCCCCAAACAATAACCCCTAGCCCCTTCCCCATTGGAGTCCTGGCCCTCTGCAGGGGCACCTCAGGAAAATAGACCCCTACTCTCAATTCACACAGTCCAATGGCAGAGGAGCAGGAGCTGTCAGGAGCAGCTAAGTCTGGACAACATGATATGACCACAGGTTACAGTCAGGACGTTCTTGAGAAGGTTGTAGGCTCTCGCTGTAATCACAAAATATTCTCCAGGTATGCTCAGGTATACTTGAAATAGTCTTTCCCTTGCCCTGGAAACAGCATGTTTGAGAAGTTCTGTACAGAGGCAATTCTGACCACATGGGATCCTGGTAACATCTGTGGTGTTGTGATTACCACATTGAGGTGGGGAGTTACATGCTGACATTCAAGATTAAGGCCAGGCATGTTGCTCAAACTTTCAGGTACACTTAGGGGACCTCATCTTTTGTTCTCAGGTATCATTGGGAAGGATTTTCTCCCTCCCAATAGGCTGAACCCTGTTCTCAAAATGATTTGCTGCTTGGGGAGAGGTGGAGCCAGTCATGAATCAGACTCATATTAAGAACCCCAGAGAATTGGGGCACTTAGTTTCCCTAGGTTCCTGGTACCCTGAGTCCACGACAATCTCTTGAATGTCTCCATCTCTTCAATGGACACTTGGCATGAACTCTGATTCTCATTCTCAGTCAGAAACTATGCCCCCAGACCTTCCAATCCCCACCTGACTCCTGAACTCCTTCAGAGGCTTCCTCTAGGCACCTCTCTCTCTCTCTCTCTCTCTCTCTCTCTCTCTCTCTCTCTCTCTCTCTCTCATACACACACATGCAAAGGGGAAATGTGTGAATAAATGAGAAAGAGAAATAATGCATTTGAAAAAGAAATATTTGCTCCGATTAAGCTCCCTGCACATGGGCGGCTCCAGTCTAACTCATATCTTTACACTTGCAAGGCCAGCACTTAAAGGATAAGGCTGATTCCCCTCTGTCCCTTACTGTTGTTTCTGTGACATACATGATCACCATGAGCTATTTCTGACTCCTTCATCCACTCTCAGTGGAACTTTCGGAGCAATACACTCTTCAGAGCCAGAGCCCCCAACACTGAGTGGTCACGTCACTAACTCCAGAACACATGACTTTCCAAGGAGAGCTGGGCCCTCGCTGAGCACATCTAGACTCAGTGCTTAGTCATCATCACTCACAAGAATGGCAATTTCTGGGCCCAGAGAGATAGCACAGCGGTGTTTGCCTTGCAAACAGCCGATCCAGGACCAAAGGTGGTTGGTTTGAATCCCAGTGTCCCATGTGGTCCCCTGTACCTGCCAGGAGCTATTTCTGAGCAGACAGCCAGGAGTAACCCCTGAGCACCGCCGGGTGTGACCCAAAAACCAAAAAAAAAAAAAAAAAAAAAAAAAGAATGGCAATTTCTATTTGGGGAGTGGGTCACATCTGGCAGTGTGGCACTCAGGGGTTACTCCTGGCTCTGCACTCAGAAATTGCTTCTGGCAGGCTCAGGTGACCATATGGGATGCCAGAAATCAAACCAGGGTCCATGCAGTGTTGGCCATGCACAAGGCTAACGCCCTACCACTATTCTATCGCTCCGGCCCAAGAATGACAATTTCTTTTTTTTTTTCTTTTTTTTTGGTTTTTGGGTCACACCCAGCAGCACTCAGAAGTTACTCCTGGATCTATGCTCAGAAATCTCTCCTGGCAGGCTCGGGGGACCATCTGGGATGCCAGGATTCCAACCACCATCTGTCCTGTATTAGCTGTATGCAAGGCAAACGCCTTACTGCTGTGCTATCTCCCCAGCCCCTAGGTATTGACCTGAAGTCCCAGCAAGACCCTCTCCCAAAGGAACAGATGAGACATAAAGGCTGAGAGAAGGAAAAAGGCTTTTTATGATAAGGGTTAGGGTAAAATATTGGAGTGGACACTCCTGTACATCCAACGGTGGAGATTACCCACCCACTCTGTGCGCCTGTTTCCCAGCTCGATCTGGGGCTGTTGACATTCCCAAATATATATGTGTATAATACAAATAAAATATAGCCTGTGAAAAGATATTGAAGAAAGGTCATTATGCCAAGAGAGTGCACTTGAAGCCACCTAATGTTAAAAACAAAAGTAGCAGAAAGATCAACTAGCAACAAGAGTTTGGTAAACCTTTTGACAATGACTTAATGACCTCATTGAGAGATAATAATTTTCATAAATTTTCTTGTACTTTTTTTCATCTTTTTTTACCTTCTTTTATTTCACTCCCATTTACCTGGAAACTAAAGTATTATGATCAACTACGTAATACATGGTACTTAAATAAAGTAGTATATACATATGAGTATATTATATATTTAAACATTTTATATATTTATATATAAGAAAGTTACATCTCTAGCAGAAGACAGTAAGAGGGGGCTGGATACAATAGAGTGGGTTGGGTGTTTGCCTTGCATGTGAGTCAACCAGGTTTGAAACCTGGCACCCCATATGTTCCTTGAGCACTACCAGAAGAGGTCCCTAAGAGTAGAATCAAGAGATAGTACTGCACACCTCCAGATGTGGCTTCAAAACAAACAAAAATAACTAAAATGTAAAGCACAGTGTCATAAAACACCTCTTCGACTCTCCCAAACACAGGACAGGTCTTGGGGGAGCAAAATAATTCATCAGGATTTTCTTCTTGTCTGCCCCTCAGATTTTTCTAGAACACTCAGGTCTCATATGAGTTTCCAGACTCCACTAGGCTTGAGTCTCCAGAAATGATGAAGTTTGCCCTCCCTGGTAACCAGTTATGCCAGATCATCTATCTGAACATGATAGTTTATACTTGAAAGACGAACCTGACTTCAGTCTTCCAGAGTTCTCACAAGAGACTGATGAAGATCAGAATTGACCTATCTCAGCATGCTTATATACTTGGAAAATAATAGACAGAGATATGACCACACATACATGCATATGCATGTAAGCTTATGTCTGCGGATTCATGTTCTGTGTAAAAGTCTACAACTGGTCACACTCCAAGAGAATTCCTGCAGACAGACTGCACCATGTTATACTGGGAGTGCTGGTTAAGAAGCAACTCTCGGACATGCACTCAGGGAAATTTTCCCCATTTACAGACCCAGAAGTGGTCACAAGCATGGTTGAAGTTTCTTTGACCTATTAAGAGTGGCACTAAGGCTGGCAGCATCAGGCCATGTGGGGGTACACACAAAGAGACACTGTCAACAGGGTACTTACCTGACAGTTTCCCAAACTGAGCTCAATTCCCCACACCCTATCTCTTTTATATTAGGGAGAATTCGGGGGAAGGGGGAGATAATTGAGATGATCTGATTGCTCACTGGTAGTCCAGCCATAGGTAAAGGCAGAGATATGCGATATATTTTTTATACTTCTCAAATCTATACTTATCAAAAGTTGGTATATATTTAAACCACTTGTGTTAGTGGAGCTTATGACTCCAAAATGAGGAGTCATAATGAGTCAAAATGAGGATTTCAGGAAATTCATTGCTCGAGCAAGGAATTCAACCACCCAAGCTTCTGCTCCTAAGATGGAATGCAGCTCAGTGGAAGAAGACCAAAGAATGGGCCTCCGCCTTCTTCAGACCCCTGCTTTTATTGACAAGAATCAGGCCCTATCCTAGGGTGGGAGAGGAATACCAACTAGGGAATAATCCAATATACCATCACCAGATCACACCCTAGGGTGGAATACAAATATTAATTAGAGTAGGATCAGTAACCCAAAATACTTGTGATTTTTTAAAATTACTTAAACACTGTGGTTACAAGGTTGTTCATAATACATTTGTGTTTTTATGTTTGTTTTCATTTTGGGGCCATACCTGATGGTCCTCAGGGTTTCTACTGCCTCTGCTCTCAGGGTTCATTCCTGGTGGTGTCCAGGGGACTTTATGGGATTCCAAGCAACGCCTATAGTTGTGGTATCACTCCAGCCCCTCAATTGGATTTTTTCAGTTACCAAGTTGTTCATTGAACTTCAGTCATACATGTTCAACACCTTTCACCAGTGCACATTTCCTGCCATCAGAATCCCCAGTTTTCCTCCTGCTCTCCCTCTGCCCTCTCCCCTGCTTTACTCTGGGTCAGACAATTTTCCTTTCTCTTCCTTTTTTTCCCTCCTTTTAGACACTGTGGCTTGCAATACCGTTATTGAAGGAGTATCATGTATATCATTTCACCTCTTTTCAGCACTAAGTTCCTGACCAGAGTGTTCATTTTAATGGTCCCTTCTCTGCCTAACTGCACTCCCCTACCATTTATGGCATGCTTTCTACCATGGACTGGTCCTCCTGGCCTACACTTCTATTTTTTCTGAATACTATTATCAGATTATCTATTTTATATCCCAAAAGTTAGTGATTATTCTATATTTCTCCCTCTGATTTATTTCACTTAACAGAATACCCTCCATATCCATCCAGGTATAAGCAATTTTCAGAATTTCATTTTCCTAACAGCTGCATAGTATTCTATTGTGTAGAGGTACCCATTTCTTTACCCATTTATTTGTTCTCAGGCATTTGGGTTGTTTTCAGATTTCAACTATTGTGAATACTGCTGTAAATGAATATAGGAATGCAGAAGGCCTTTCTGGGCTCTAACACTGTATTCCTAGGAGTGGTATTGCTGGATCATATAAAAGCTCAATTTCTGTTTTTTTTTTTTTTATATATATATTTATTTTGTTTTGGGGCCACAGCTGGTGGTGCTCAAGGATTACTCCTGGCTCTAAACTCAGAAATCACTCATCGGGGGCCTGAGCAATAGCACAGCGGTAAGGCGTTTGCCTTGCACGCGGCCAACACAGGTAGGATCCCGGTTCAAATCCTGGCATTCCACATGGTTCCCCCCAGTGTGCCAGGAGCAACTTCTGAGCACAGAGCCAGGAGTAACTCCTGAGCACCACCATGTGTTACCACGGCCCCCAAAAATGAAATAGTTCCTGTCAAGCTCGGGGAGACCATATGGGATGCTAGGAACCCAACCCAGGTCCATCCTAAATTGGCCATTTGCAAGGCAAATGCCCTGCACTGTACTATAGGTTCAGCCCCAATTTCTAGGGCCTTTTGTCTTTTGAGCCACACCCTGTAACTCTCAGGGATCTTCTGGCTCTGCACTCAGCAATCTCTCCTGGTTCAGGGGACCATATGGGATACCAGGGATCATTCAGGGTCCGCGGCATGCAAGGCAAACTCCCTACCATTGTGCTATCTTTTTGGCCCCAATTTCTAGCTTTTTTATGAATATCCATATTGTTTTCCCAGAAGACTGGACATGTTGATATTCCCATAAGCAGTGAATGGGAATCCCTTTTTCCCCACAGCACTTTGAGATGTGTGCCAGTCTCTCTGGCGAGAGGTATTTCATTGTTGATTTGATTTGCACCACCATGATCACTAATAATGTGGAAGCATTTTTTCATGTGCCTTTTGACCATCTGTATTTCTTCTTTGATGAAATGCTTGTTCATTTCCCGTCTTTTTCCCATTTTTGTTGGGTTAGGTGTTTAGGCAATTTATTTCAACACATTTACTAAGCACATTTTTTTAAACATTATCTCTTGATTGATTGGTTTCTGGGCCACACCTAACTGCACTCAGGGGAATACTCCTAGGTCTGCACTCAGAAATCACCCTGGCAGGCTGGGGGACCATATGGGATGCCGGGAATCGAACCTGTCCCTACATCCCACATGCAAGGCAAACTCCCTACCACTGTGCTATTTCTCCAGCCCCAAACACATTTATTTGAGTAAGTGAGATATAGATTGGCAAAGGACAGAGACGACAAGGGGAAGAACACAATGAAGAGTGGCAACTGGCAACCAGTTCACAATCAGCTACTGAGAGACCAGTGAGAAGGAAGCAGCAGGCATGGGCATGGGCAAGCAGCTGAGCAGCAAGTGGCTCTTAGGGTTTCTGTCCCAAACCTAGAGGTCTTGCTTTGGGGGGGGGGGGGGGTGCTACAGTCAACAGGTATCCCCATAAGAGTTATTTTTTTTTTTTTTTTTGTGGTTTTTGGGTCACACCTGGCACTGCTCAGGGGTTATTCCTGGCTCCGTGCTCAGAAATTGCTCCTGGCAGGCACGGGGGACCATATGGGACGCTGGGATTTGAACCGATGACCTTCTGCATGAAAGGCAAACGCCTTACCTCCATGCTATCTCTCCAGCCCCAAGAGTTATTTTTTTATTTAAATACCATAATTACAAAAATGACTGTAGTTGGGTTTCAGTCACAAAAAGAACACCCCTGTTCACCAGTGCAACGTTCTCACCACCAAAGCACCCCATCTCCCTCCACCCACACCCCTTGTCTGTATTCGAGACAGGCATTCTACTTCTCTCACTCATTAACATTGTGATGGTAGTTCTTATTGTTCTAACTGCACTCACCCCTCCTTGAGGGAGCTTCATATCGTGAGCCAGTCCTTCCTGCCCTCATCTCTGGGCATCTTTGGGGTAAAAAAGGAAAGCACATCTTTGGTTGTAAAGAAGTCTGAGTATTTTTTCTTTTGGGAGGAGGCACTCAAGGGTTACTCTTGGCTCTGTGCTCAAAAATCAATTCTGGCAGGCTCAGGGAACCATAGGAGATAGCGGATATCAAACCTGGGTTGGCCTTATGCAAGGGCCTACCCACTGTGCTAGTGTGCCAGTTCATATTTTTTTTTAAAGGTAATACCAAAGTAGCTTCCTTTCCCATATGAGAATCACTTCATTGCTTAGAGGTCCCAGAAAGTGATGAGACTTGTTATCAAGAGATAAAAAGTTCAGTCAACAAAACTTGTATTACATGAATACATGCTTCCCAACCATTGTGTTCAAGTTACAGATCTACTGATAGCATAATCCTCAAGTAAGTATAAGGTTTTAAAAAGAAGAGTCATGGGGCGGAGAGATAGCATGGAAGTAGAGCGTTTGCCTTTCATGCAGAGGATGGTGGTTCGAATTCCGGCATCCCATAGGGTCCCCGGAGCCTGCCAGGAGCGATTTCTGAGCTTAGAGCCAGGAGTAACCCCTGAGCGCTGCCGGGTGGGACCCAAAAACCAAAAAAAAAAAAAAAAAAAAAAGAAAGGAAGGAAAGGAAGGAAAGGAAGGAAAGAAAGGAAAGAAAGGAAAGGAAGGAAAGGAAGGAAAGGAAAGGAAGAAAGGAAGAAAGGAAGGAAGGAAGAAAGAAAGAAAGAAAGAAAGAAAGAAAGAAAGAAAGAAAGAAAGAAAGAAAGAAAGAAAGAAAGAAAGAAAGAAAGAAAGAAAGAAAGAAAGAAGAGTCATTACCAAAAATGGGGGCAGGATGAAGGAAGGAAGGAAGGAAGGAAGGAAGGAAGGAAGAAAGAAAGAAAGAAAGAAAGAAAGAAAGAAAGAAAGAAAGAAAGAAAGAAAGAAAGAAAGAAAGAAAGAAAGAAAGAAAGAAAGAAAGAAAGAAGAGTCATTACAAAAATGGGGGCAGGATGAAGGAAGGAAGGAAGGAAGGAAGGAAGGAAGGAAGGAAGGAAGGAAGGAAGGAAGGAAGGAAGGAAGAAAGAAAAAAGAGTCATTACAAAAATGGGGGCAGGATGAAGGAAGGAAGGAAGGAAGGAAGGAAGGAAGGAAGGAAGGAAGGAAGGAAGGAAGGAAGGAAGGAAGGAAGGAAGGAAGAAAGAAAAAAGAGTCATTACAAAAATGGGGGCAGGATGAAGGAAGGAAGGAAGGAAGGAAGGAAGGAAGGAAGGAAGGAAGGAAGGAAGGAAGGAAGGAAGGAAGGAAGAAAGAAAAAAGAGTCATTACCAAAAATGGGGGCAGGATGTGGTACCAGACCCAGCTGTTTTCAGCGATTACTCCTTCCAGGCTCTTTGCTCAGGGAGCATCCTGGAGGTGACTAGGAGAACCATAAGCAGGGTGGCAGGAATCAAACAGGGTCCCCATGTGGGACCTCTATGGCACATGGAACCACTGCAGGCTCCTTCTCCCCACCCCGAACAGTACAGACTGGTGCAAGGCTCATGCTACTACTTAGGAGGGTAAATCCAGTCCAGAAGTATATACGAACCGTCTCTTCCTTATAGTTTTCTTTGTGGGGGGAGAAGAGGCTGGCGTTTGGGCTACACCTAGCAATAGTCAGAGCTTCCTCCTCGCATTGAGCCCGGGGCTCGATACCAGGGCGGTACTCAGGAGGGGAGCGTCGCGTGCCAGGACTCGACTGCACCTGGTGGGCCGCACGCGAGGCCAGCGCCCTCCCGCCTTCCTGGCACCGAGAGCCGCAGCAGCCCTTCCCGGCCTTTCTATTCTGTTCCTGGGGCTCCCGAGGCTGCCCTGGCTGCGACAGCCTCAGGCCTGAGCGCCGCTGGCGTGTTTCCAATGCCCGGCGTGGTCAGCCGCGCGCTACGCCTCGCTGGAGGAAGCAGCAGCCTGCGCGGGGGCCGCGTCCAGCTGTGGCACATCTGGGGCCGTGCCCGGCGCCTCCGCCTGGCAGACGGGACGCCGAGCCGCCGCGGGGCTGCTTCGAATTCGGTGCTTCGCGCAGGGCGGGGACTTCCGGTCTCTCGGCTAAGCCCCGCCCAGCTCCCGGGCTGGCCGGGGCCGCAGTCTCGCGAGACGCGGCCGCCGGGCGGGCGCGGGGAGGCGACGTCTCGCGAGATTCCGGGGCGGCCGGAAGTGCGCTCGCGTCGGCCGGGCGCCGGGAGCCCCGCGCAGGCGCGGTGGGCCGAGGTCCCGGGGCTGGAGCATGGGGCCCGGGCGCGTGCGGGCCGTCTTCTTCGACCTGGACAACACGCT
Source organism: Suncus etruscus (assembly GCF_024139225.1). NCBI lineage: Eukaryota > Metazoa > Chordata > Mammalia > Eulipotyphla > Soricidae > Suncus > Suncus etruscus. The sequence goes on from NC_064856.1 coordinate 725,265, forward strand.
GGTCGACACGGCCGGGGCGAGTCGCCGAGGCGTGCTGGAGGTAAGGCGCCTGGGAACCCCTTCCCGCCCGTCCCGGACCTCCTGGGCCCTGGGCAAACGGCCAGCACCTGCTGTTCTGCGATCATCCTGCAGACGCGCCTGCTTCGGACTGACCTTCAGCGGGGATGACAGTTGGCCGTCCGTCATGCACAGGTGTTGCGGGTGGCTTTGGGGGACAAAGGAACAAGTCTCAACCCCCCCTCGGCCATCCTGGAAAATGCCTGGCATGGCTCAGGAACCGACGCAGCAGGAATACTCATGTCCTACAGCATCATTTCACTTTTCTGCACAGAGTAGCCCTTCTCCCCCAATTTCTCTCAGACTACAGCAAGGAATTTCTCTTGACAGGAAAGGAAAGCCAGTCCCAACCTCGGGACTGGCAGCATTCCAGGTCCATTGCCTTCCCTTGTAGAAAAGAATTTCAGGAAGGGACAAAATAGTGAAGCAAAATAGTTGCATTAGAAGAAATTGCCTTAGATGTGATGGGAGAAAAGGAGGAATATGTATTTAAAAGGAAACAGGGACTTGCCAAGGCAAGCAAGCCTTAGTGACTTTGGGGCAGATATTACATACAGATATTACATACACTTGAGTGGCACGCAGCTGATCCAAGTTTGATCCCCAGCGTCCCATAGGGTGATCCCTGATTGTAGAGTCAGGAGTAACCTCTGAGCACCACAGAATGTGGCCAAAACGAAAACCAAACAAAAATTAGGTGTTTTATCTTAAAGGAATGTGTTCTTCGGGCTATATCAGGCTAAACAATTTCTTTTCTTTCTTTCTTTCTTTCTTTCTTTCTTTCTTTCTTTCTTTCTTTCTTTCTTTCTTTCTTTCTTTCTTTGTTTTGTTTTGGGCCACACCTGAGGACGCTCAGGGGTTATTCCTGGCTATGCACTCAGAAATTGCTCCTGGCTTGGGGGACCACATGGGACACCAGAGGTCGAACCCAGGTCTGTCCTGGGTCAGCAAGGCAAACACCCTACTGCTGTGCTATCACTCCAGCCCTCTAGACAAGTTCTTAAATTGTATTATTTATTTTAAAAAAAACAACTCATTACTAGTCTCCCTCCCCTACCTATCTATCTGCAACACATTTATGTATAAGGCTCTGGAGAGGGGAGCAAAGCTCTGTTTTAAATAGTAAGATTGGATCACATTGTATACACGTTGTTTGAGAGAAGTTAATGGAAAATAATAGGAGGACTGTTTGATTGTTAGTCTGGATGAAAGTATTGGCTAAGAGCCTAGAATATTGAAGGCATAAGTGAAGGAATTAGAACTGGGGAAGAAATGATAATACAGCAGGTATGGTTGTTGCCATGTACGTTGATAACCACGTTGATTCCTAGCATCCCATATAGATCCCCAAATACAACCAGGATTAATTTCTTATTGCAGAGCCAGGAATAACCCATGACCACCACCAAAAACAAAAATAGAATCAGAACTTTAAAGCACAGTTACAAGATAGTATAGTGGATATGGCTGCTTGCCTTGCACAGCTGACCCTGTTTTTGTTTGTTTGTTTGTTTTGGTTTTTGTTTTTTGGGGGGGCCACACCCGGCGGTGCTCAGGGGTTACTCCTGGCAGTCTGCTCAGAAATAGCTCCTGGCAGGCACAGGGGACCATATGGGACACCGGGATTCGAACCAACCACCTTAGGTCCTGGATCGGCTGCTTGCAAGGCAAAACCACTGTGCTATCTCTCTGGACCCAGCTGACCCTGTTTCCCATATGTATCCCATATGGTCTTGAGCACCACCAGGAGTAATTTCTGAATGCAGAGCCAGGAATAACCCGTGAGCATCGATGGGTGTATGTATAATGGCCCCAAAGACAAAATAATAATAATATCAAATCACTTAAAAAAACTAACAATAGGGGCCAGAGATATAGCATGGAGGTAAGGCATTTGCCTTGTATGTAGAAGGTCAGTGGTTCGAATCCCAGCATCCCATATGGTCCCCCGAGCCTGCCAGCAGCGATTTCTGAGCACAGAGCCAGGAGGAACCCCTGAGCGCTGCCGGGTATGACCCAAAAACAAACAAACAAAAAAAACTAACAATATTGGAGGCTGGAGCAAAAGCACGTGAGGTAGAATATTCGCCTTACATGGGGCTTACCAGAATTTTATACCCAGTATCCCATATGGTCCCCCGAGCCTGCCAGGAGTAACCCCTGTGCACCACCAGGTGTGTCCCCAAAACCAAAATATTTTTTAAAAAGTAACAATATTATATAAGTAATTGTTAAAGACTGTTGAGATTACTTTTGCTTATTTATTTAGGTGATAAAGCTCTTACAGTCAAAGTATCATTTCAAAGAAGAGGCTGAAGTCGTCTGTGACAAAGTTCAAGTGAAACTCAGCAAGGAATGCTTCTGCCCACCCAGCACATGCATTGACGATGTGAGGACTGAGCACTGGGAAGAAGCGATCCAGGAAACAACGGGCAGCCCGGCCAGCCAGAACGCAGCTAAAGAATGCTATTTCCTGTGGAAATCTACACGTTTACAACACTTGACTCTCTCGGAAGATGTCAGAGCCATGCTCACAGAACTTCGAAAGGAGTTCCGGCTACTTTTACTAACCAATGGAGACCGACAGACCCAAAGGGAAAAGATTGAGGCTTGTGCCTGCGAGCCCTATTTTGATGCTATTGTTGTAGGTGGAGAGCAGGAGGAGGAGAAGCCAGCACCTTCCATATTTTTTTACTCCTGTGATCTACTTGGAGTGCAGCCTGCAGATTGTGTCATGGTGGGGGATACTCTGGAAACCGATATACAAGGAGGGCTGAACGCAGGGCTGAGAGCCACTGTCTGGGTAAATAGAAATGGAATGGCGCCGCCTAAGCCATCGCCCAGGCCTCATTATACGGTCTCCTCTGTGCTAGAGTTGCCTGCTCTCTTACACAGTATGGACAGTATGGATTCAGGCCATCATCTTGAAGCCTCTTAGGGGGTGTGATTACAAATTACAGGGTGTGAAACATGATCTAGTGCCAATACCAATGAAAGGTGTTTATAATCAGAAAACATTAAGATATATTACATATACAAGTTACTTTGAGTTAGTCTGAAGTCTTTGAGGAGATATGTTCATGACTTTATTAAATAAAGTTTATTAAATTTTGTTTTATTAAGAATCTTTTAGCTTCTTAGATCTATGAAGATAACAGGTGGGTAACTTAGATATGGGTGCATAAATACAGACTATGTACTCGCTTAATATATATACATTTTTGGAGTAGGGGAGTCACACCCCTGCATTCAGGAATCACTCCTGGCAGTGCATCCTATGAGATGTGAGGGATCAAGCTGAAGTCAGACGCAATCAAGGTAAGTTTCCTATCTGCCGCACTATCGCTCTGGTTCCTATGTGTTTTTTTTTTTTAATGTCTGAACTACAGGCTGGAACCAAAGTACAGCAGATAGGGTACTCACTTTGCATGTGGTCGACCTGGGTTCAGTCTTAGCACTACAAGGTTTGATTCTGAGCCTGTCAGAAGTACAGAGCCAGGAATAAGCCTGAGCACCACCAAGTGTCGGCCTCCCACCAGAATAAAGTGGGTTTTTTGTTGTGGTTTTTTTTTTTTTTTTTTTTGGTTTTTGGGTCACACCCAGCAGTGCTCAGGGGTTACTCCTGGCTCTATGCTCAGAAATTGCTCCTGGCAGGCTTAGGGTACCATATGGGATGCTAGAATTTGAACCACTGATCTTCTGCATGCAAGGCAAATGCTTTACCTTCATACTTCTCCAGCCCCTGAATAAAATGTTTTATGCCAGGGGTTGGAGAGATAGCATTTGGGGTTAGACACTTACCTTGCATGTTACCAACCCGGGGTTAAATCCTCAGTTCCACAGATGATCCCCAAGCAATGCCACAATCTTCTGTTTGCACAGAACCAGGAGTAACTCATGAGCTTCAAATGTGCGAAAAAACCCCAAACTAAAAGTATAAATTGTATGCACTATATTGTTCTTTTGTATGCCTATGATTCTTTTTCTTTTTTTTTTTTTTTTTTTGTTTGTTTGTTTCCTACATGATCTGTTTGAGGGATCTACCAAGTTTTGAAATTTTGGGGAAATGCTTCCCACCTCCTTACCCCCAAACACACACACGCAAATGCCAAGTTCAGTTCAGGACCTTAATAATGAATGATTCTATAGAAAGGCCTCAGGTGATCAGAACTCTCTCATCCCCCTGTGCACCCACAGGATGTTCCATGGGTGCCAAATGGGGCGGGCCACAGTGCAAGACTGGGAGACCTCAAGAAAGAAAAGGTTGGGGCCAGGAAGGTGGCGCTAGAGGTAAGGTGTCTGCCTTGCAAGCGTTAGTGTAGGACCCCCGGCGTCCCATATGGTCCCTCCAAGCCAGGAGTGATTTCTGAGTGCATAGCCAGGAGTAACCCCTGAGCATCAAACGGGTGTGGCCAAAAAAATAAAAAGAAAAGGTCAGGAGAGGCCACGGTGAGAAAAAGGTTCAAAAGCACTACACAAGACCATTAGACTGGCCTGTCAAGATTTTACCAGTCGAACCGGGCTAACTAAGCAAAAAATAATGGTCTGGGCTGTTAACTTGTATATAAAAATGAACAATGTAAACTTACTACATTTAGTTAGGGTCTGTGAACTATGACTTCTTCATCTTAAAATGATGGCTCTAGCTCATGCCTATCTGAACGACTATTTCTTTGACAACTCATTTCTTCTCTATTTGGGGGACAGAATTCTTTGCCATTTTGCAAATATTCCCTCTTGTGTTTCTTTTCCTTGATTTTTTTTTTTTAAAGGTGCCATACCCAATGGTGAGGAGAGGGAAGGCCAGTGGCAGAATCAGACTCCATACAATCAGGCACCATACACGCTAGACTTGAAGAACCCTACGACTTGAGCTGCATCCCTAATTCCCTTTTTATTGATTTTTCATGGGAGGTGGTACTTGTAGACCCTGAACCCCTTGCTATGATTCAGTCAACCTGCCACCTGAGCATTGCTCGGGGGACTTCAAAGTATATTGATTAAGTAGCTTGCAGCCCGTGTTCCTTCCCAGCCCCCACTTAGGAGCTTCTTCACTTACTGGTCTCAACCAGGTTTCTGCTAAAAATATTTTTTCTGGGGAAGATGTACAGCAGCAGTGCTTAGGGCTTACTCCTGGCTCTGTGTTCTGGATCACTCCTGCCTGGGCTCCAGGATGCCAGGGCTCAAACCCAGGCTGGCAACACACAAGGCAAACTCCCTGCCTACTGACTGTACGATCTCTCCAGCTTCCTCTGCTGAAATTCTTTTTTTTTTTTTTTTTTTTTGGTTTTTGGTTTTTGGGCCACACCCGGCGGTGCTCAGGGGTTACTCCTGGCAGTCTGCTCAGAAATAGCTCCTTGCAGGCAATGGGGACCATATGGGACACCGAGATTCGAACCAACCACCTTAGGTCCTGGATCGGCTGCTTGTAAGGCAAACACCACTGTGCTATCTCTCCGGGCCCCTGTTCTCTCAATTTCTACTTATAAAATGATCCATTTACTTACAGGCTGAGAGATTGCTCAGTCAGTGGCTAAAATACTACTAAGTTCAGTCTTTGGTGCTAGCACATGTGCCATGCACAAACAAGGCAACCCTGCTGTCTGTGATATCTGATGCCACAATGATTTAGTGTTCTTCAACTAGGTGGGTGCCACCTAGTTGGCAAATAAAGGTGCAGTCTCAGCTGAAGGAATGCAATTCCAGAGGCCCCACAGCTAAGGTGAGCCACCCCTTGCCAAGGCAACCTCTAAAGGGGGAATGGAGGGGATGGTTATAAAACACCTCTTTTACTTTTAGAAATGGATTTAAACAAGTGATTTTTCACAATGACGGAAGATAAATAGTTTTCAAGGTGTGTGCAGAGCTATAGTTCAGGGATACGTCATGGGTCTTGCATGTGTAGGTAGGGCTGGGTTTGATCCCCACCACCATTAAATGCAGAGAGCCTGAATGACAAATCAGTGTCTGTTAAAAGTTGGAGCCTGATTCAACCCTCAGCACTATTATGTAACTGTGTGTATATGTATATATCCTAGATGATGATCTGTGTCCAAAAGCACCTGCCTTGCAAACATAAGACCATGAGCTTGGCCCCCGTACCATCACAAGCACTAAGCATGGCCCCAGTGGCTTCTGTTGAGACACTAGCACTTCTGGTAATGGTAGAATGTGCGCCCTGGACACAACCAGGTTTTCGGTCCCTAGCACACTTGTGTGGGAGCACCACAGATAGTCCAGGCAAGCACAACTAGACTGCATGGAAGTGCAATGCTGGATGGTGACCCTTATGCACATGTGTTAAGTGAGCCCATGTGCAAGCCTGACAAAGTATGCCACCCTTGGCAAACAACACGATCCATGTGTTGACTCCTCAGTCATCACAGCAAAGAAAGCAAGGACAAGGGTTTTGTTTGTTTTAAGAAATTGTATTCTTGGGGCCGGAAGATAGCACAATGGTAGGGTGTTTGCCTTGCACATGGCCAGTCCAGGAGGGACACTGCGTGGTTCAAATCCTGGTATCCCATATGATCCCCTGTGCCTACCAGAGCACAGAGCCAAGAATAACCCCTTAGCACCACCGGGTGTGACCCAAAAACCAAAAAAAAAAAAAAAGGGGGGGGGATTGTATTCTTATTTTTTTTTTTTTTTGGGCCACACCCGGCATTGCTCAGGGGTTACTCCTGGCTGTCTGCTCAGAAATTGCTCCTGGCAGGCACGGGGGACCATATGGGACACCGGGATTCGAACCAACCACCTTTGGTCCTGGATCGGCTGCTTGCAAGGCAAATACCGCTGTGCTATCTCTCCGGGCCCGGGGGATTGTATTCTTAATATTAAAAATATCTTTTGCTTTTTGTTTTTTGGAGTTTTGGTTTTTGGGTCACACCTGGCAGTGCTCAGGAGTTACTCCTGGCTCTACTCTCAGAAGTCACTCCTGGCAGGCTCGGGGGACCATATGGGATGCCGGGATTCGAACCACCATCCTTCTGCATGCAAGGCAAACACCTTACCTCCATGCTATCTCTCCGGCCCCTTTTTTTGTTTTTTGTTTTTTATTTCTGAGCTATGCACTCAGAAATCGCTCCTGGCTCGGGGGACCATATGGGACGCCAGGGATCGAACCAGGTCTGTCCACGTACAAGGTAAATGCCCTACCGCAGCGCTATTGCTCTGGCCCCTTTTTTTTCCCTTTTTCTTTTGGGGGGGGGCTACACCTGGCGATGCTCAAGGGTTACTCCTGGCTGTCTGCTCAGAAATAGCTCCTGGCAGGCACGGGGGACCATATGGGACACCGGGATTCAAACCAACCATCTTTGTTTCTTCCTTTTTTTAAAAGAAAAATTATTAATTAAAAAAAAATTCTGGTGACACTCAGAGGTTACTCCTGGCTATGCGCTCAGAAATCGCTCCTGGCTTGAGGGAGCATATGGGATGCCAGGGTGTCGAACCCAGGTCTGTCCTGGATCAGCTGCATGCTATTGCTCCAGCCCCTGTTCACCATTTCTTTACAGGAACGAGAGTAACTACTATGGCATACAAGATTTCCTTTTGGTTTGATAAACATAATCTGGAATGACAGTGCTGGTTTCATAGCTTTCTGAATGCGTTTAGAGCCCCAATTGTATGTTAAGGTCATATAAAAGTTTAAAAATTATAATGGTTTATTGATAGGTATATGTCTTCTTTATTATATCTGCTGAGTTTCTAGACATTAGAAATATATACTTAATTTTTTACATCTTCTAAACTTGAAGTTTGTACTTGAAGATTTACAATATATAAAATAGCATTAATACACACTTTGAAAACCATGTCTACAGCACTTCACTGAATGTCCAGCAGAAGTCAATAAAATCACATCTCTAAAACCAACTTAATTTCCTCTGAGGACACTGAATGCAGTGGTTTGATTCCTCCCTCTAAAGATGATAAAATCATAGAAACAGAAATAAGAATCTGTCCTGAGTCTGTGCACTCAATATGCAAGAGGCTCACTTAGTGAAATGACTTGCAGGTTTCCGTGAGTCAAGTCAATCAAATTCTAGATCTATCAAACTCTATGTTTGCTCCTTAATTGGTAATAGGCTGAAGAAAATGGATCATCAGTGACTGGAGAATAGTATAGCAGGTAGAGTGTTTACCTTTAATACAGACAACGTGGGTTTGATCCACAGCATCTCATATAGTGCCCTGAGCCTGCCTGGAGTAATTCCTGAGCACTGTTGGGTGTGGCCAAGAAAAAAAAACTCAAGAAAACATCACCAGATATACTATAATATTCACATATAAAAACTAGGGAATTAGTTGGAAACCTGTATAACCAGTGTCTTGAACAATGACACTGGTGTGTAATAAAAATGGATCGCTTGGGAGCCGGAGAGATAGCATAGAGGTAGGGCGTTTGCCTTGCATGCAGTAGGATGGTGGTTTGAATCCCGGCATCCCATATGGTCCCCCGAGCCTGCCAGGATCGATTTCTGAGCATAGAGCCAGGATGAACCCCCGAGTGAAACCGGATGTGACCCAAAAACCAAAAAAAAAAAAGAAAAGATCACTTTGTGCCACTTGTTTCTTTCATATTTGCAATTTGCAACTTGAGTGGGAGAAGCTTTCTTCTTCCAAGCAATAAAGTCATCTATTTCACCTGGAGCTGGGCCAGAAATTATATCAAGACATGTAAATGGCCCAGGCTCTACCATTAGTCCAATCTCAATCTTTGGGCAAGAGGAAGATCATCTAGCATGCTGGTTGTCCCCCAGTCCTCTCATAAAGACAGAAGGGAGTGTCTGTCATTATGAGTCAGCTTTCCTGCCTACAGACCTACACATTTTCACTTGCAATGAGTTCAGGTAATTACAAGATTTCTTGAGAAGTCTCCTCTTCCAGCTGTAGTTTCTAGATCCTCTTTGATGGGCTGGCGCTCAGGCCCTTGTCTGGCATTCACACACACTGGCACTCATCAGTAGGATCCTGTCCACACCTGTAACTGCTTTGCAAAGGATTAAGTGGCTCTAGCTCAGCCTCTCTATTCCTTGCCCATCCATCCGTGTACAGAAATTACATCCTGTTCACCAGCTCCCTCGTCCCTAACTCCCTAACTTGCAGGTTCCCCACAGAAAATGCATAGCAACCTTTCTGACTGATGCCACTATGCCCTTCACCCTCAGGCAGTAGTTTATAATAATTTTATTGAGACCCATGTGAATTACAAGTCTTTCACAGCTATATCTAGAGTTATATTTAATGTACATAGTGGCAGTGAATTAGGGCTATTCCCCATCACCAGTGTTGACCTCCCTTCGCCCCTGTTCCCAGCATGCATCCCATACTTCCCCCCTTTGTCCCCAGTACTGCTAGTGTAATTGGTCCCATTTGTATATAACTTGGAGATCTTTTTTGTTTTGTTTTGTTTTTGGTTCACACCTGGCAGCGCTCAGGGAATATGCCTGGCTCTATGCTCAGAAATCGCCCCTGGCAGGCACGGGGGACCATATGGGATGCCAGGATTCGAACCACCATCCTTCTGCATGCAAGGCAAATGTCCTACTTCCATGCTATCTCTCCGGCTCCTTGTTGTAGATCTTGATTCTATTGTCATTGACTTTGGATTTGGTATTTAGGCCTGATTATTTATTTCCACTCAATGTTCATGTGACTGTTTGCTCCTGGTACCATCCACTTTATTTATGAGGCAGAACAAGATGATTCAAGTTCTGTGGTTCTGTTGGGAAAAAAAAAGCTGGGAGGAATCTTTATAGGAGCTATCAATAGCAATTTAATAGAAGAAAAAAGGGGCTAGAGTGGTGGCACAAGTGATAGGGCATTTGCCTTGCATGCGGTAACCTAGGACGGACCTTAGTTTGATCCCCCGGCATCCCAAATGTCCCCAAGCCAGGAGCAATTTCTGAGTGCATAGTCAGGAGTACTTCTGATCGTCACCGGGTGTGGCCCAAAAAGCAAAAAATAAATAAATAAAATAAAAGAAGAAAAAAAGGGGGGGGGAATAAAGAAGAAGCAACAACAAAATACACAACAGCACAATAAACAACTACTAAACAACAACACAAAAAAGAAAATAAAGGGAAGGAGGGCTTATGTGGCAAGGTTTTGTGCCTTTTCTGGGTGGAGGCATAGACAGAGTAAGTATTGGGGAAATTAAATTCCCGTGGCCAAAGAGATACAGGGTTTCTGCACCTTTGAAGTATACTGTCATGGGCACAACTACCGGCTCCTGAGAAGCTCATTATCGAACCCCAAAGTCTTTTTATGATGCCAGGAAACATTCTGCTCGGGTGTGGCTGATAAAACCAGTCCTCTGTAATTAGAGATCATGGTATTTGCACAGATTGTAGGATGAAGCCTAGGATATAGCCTTTCCTTATGGTTCCAGAAGTTCTGCTCAGTCGTACTTGTCCCAAGGTAGTAGTTTTAATCATCACCAACGGGATGGGATTCAGAGATTAAAGATGCTCTTTAAGAGTCATAAATTCCTTCTACCTACATCTCCACTTTTTCAATTCTAATTCTTGTGAAAAGGGTGAGGAAGCTCAAATATTAGGTTCAATATGGATAAATATATTAGGTTTATTCTTATTGGTTAGGTTCAAAATATGGTTCAATGTGGATAAACATCCTAAGTAAGCATCAAACTAGAGAGCTATGGGTAGGAACTTTGTTGAAGATGTAGAACGCTGATAATGAAGAAAATGTAATAATCAGAACAAAAGAAGGAAAATACACTTGCAGGGAAAATTCAGCTCAACACATTTCTTAAACCTCCGATGGTTAACAGGTAATCAAATGAAGATGCCAAAGTCCCCAAGGAAATGAATCGACTGTCCACTTGAAAGGGCTCTGAGGGGCCAAAGAGATAGTTCAAGGATGGAGTGCATGCTTTGCAAGGCCCTTAGATCCAGCACCAGTATCTCACAGCCCCCTAGCACCACCAGGTATAGGTCTGGTCACCCTGACACTGTATGTCCAGCCCAAATACCAAATTGTCAAATGCCCACTATCAGATGAATACCACCAGGCCCTAAAGCACTGTGGGGAGCCCTTGCCTTCAAACAAAACAGAACGAAACCAGGATATGGAAAATGGGATGGTGAAAAATAAGAATTGAATGGTTAGGTTTGGGGGACATTCAAAAACAGGTTCCGCAGGGCCACTGAATATAGAGCCCGTGTTTGCATTGCATGAGGCCCTGCATTTGGTCCTAGTATCACAAAACAAAATTGAAAACACTAACTTCTTCCCCAGCCCCCTCACCACTTTTCCCAAGAAAGTAGACTGTGAATATGAGACTCGGGAATATGGAGGAAATTATTATTTATATTTTAGGAAATATAAAAATTATTTTAAATATTTCCATTTTTTTCTTTTTTTTAAAATGGGGTAAAGGTATTACACATATGCTGATGAAAATGGTTGCATGAGAATGTATGGGGATCAGAGATAGCACAAGCTTACTTGTACGTGGATGACCCAGATTCCATCCCTGGCATCCCATATGGTCCCCTAAACTGCCCTGAATGCAGAACCAGGAGTGATCCCTGAGCACTGCCGGGTGTGCCCCAAAACTAAAGAAGATCAAAATGGAAGGAGGCAGTAAGGAAGAGACTCTAATTCACTGGAACTAGTGCCCTGATAAGAAAAGACAACAGGGAAGCAAGCTCAGACAATAAACCTTTTAAGGACACAGAAGATGTGGCCTCAGGAGAAAACTGTCAACATCTTCACGAGACTTTCAACCTCCAAATGGAAAATAAGTTTCTGTTACTTAAGCTCCTCAACTGTTTTTCTATGGCAGCCTGAGCTGAATGACATCATGGTTTCATGTACCATTCAGTCAACAATTACCAGAAATAGAGTAACAGGAGTGTGTTTTAGAGTAGTGCTTGTTGTATGTGTGTGTTGTGTGTTGTTTTAGAGCAGATTTGCTGACATAGGGCTTAGCATGAGCAAATTCATCTTGCACCTAATCTGGGAGTTTAATAATTGCCTGCTTTTGATTAGATACAGAGCTAACTGAAAATGTAAAACTAAAAATTTTAGTATTTTTGCAATTGTTGCCTATGTTGGCCTGTCTAGTATCTCCAGATCAGATTTTTTGGGGGGAGTGACACCTGGCAGTGCTCAGGGGTTACTCCTGGCTCTACACTCAGAAATCGCTCCTGGCAGGCTCCAGGGACTATATGGGATACCGGGATTCAAACCACTGTCCTGCATGCAAGGCAAACACCTTACCTCCATGCTAGCTCTTTGACCCCAGATTATTTTATTTTTATTAAGACACCATTATTAGGCCCAGAGAAATAGTACAGCAGATTGGATACTTGCCTTGCACATTGCCAACCCAGGCCTGATCCCCTCTCCATGCACTGCCCAGAGTAATTCCTGAGCATCTCCAGGTATACCCCCCCAAAACCAAACAAAATAAAAGACACCGATTTACAAATTTTGTATAGTTGAATTTAGGCATACTGTGTTCCAACACCAGCCCCTTCCAGATTTCTTTCAGTATATGTGCTACCAAGACAAGCACCCATTCATATTCTTTTATATGGCCATTTTCTTTGTTTCCTTTAATCTTATAATCTCAGATCATTTGTTGGCTGACGAGCAGTTATGAACACATACTCAAATTTTGGAGAGAATTTAGTCCACAAGGAGAAATGCAATGATGACTAGAAGAAGAGAAAGACCCAATGTTTGCAGTGTATTGCAAAGCTAGAGCCCTAGTGTATCAAACCACCTGAGACAAAACAGGTCAAAGTGTCCCAGAGTTAGTCTTAACCTGCTTAAGTTAAGTGATTTAATTCACTATTTCAAGCAATTGTGGCTCAATTTTTGTTTTGTTTTGTTTTTTGTTTTTGGGCCACACCCGGCGGTGCTCAGGGGTTACTCCTGGCTGTCTGCTCAGAAATAGCTCCTAACAGGCACGGGGGACCATGTGGGACACCGGGATTCGAACCAACCACCTTTGGTCCTGGATCGGCTGCTTGCAAGGCAAACACCGCTGTGCTATCTCTCCGGGCCCAGTGGCTCAATTTTCATAGGTAGAAATAATATTGGCAAACTCAAGAGAAAATGCAGAGATTAAGGCACTTGCCTTGCATTCACTGGTTCCACTTCAACTTCTGGCACCACATATGGTCCTCTGAGCACTACCAGGAGCACTCCCCAATCACAGGCAAACAGCCAAACAACCAAACAACCAAACAACTGCCTGTGAAGCAAGGAGTAAAAGATAGCCAAGAGGGGCCGGAGAGATAGCATGGAGGTAAGGCGTTTGCCTTTCATGCAGGAGGTCATCGGTTCGAATCCCGGCGCCCCATATGGTCCCCTGTGCCTGCCAGGAGCAATTTCTGAGCCTGGAGCCAGAAATAACCCCTGAGCACTGCCGGGTGTGACCCAAAAATCAAAAAAAAAAAAAAAAAAGATAGCCAAGAGCTAGACCGACAATAAAGACCAAAAAAAAAATAATAATAATAATAAATAAATAAAAAAGGAAAAAAAATAATCTTAGACTGTTGTGTATGTAAATATTTTAGGGGATTATTATGTTACTGACCCTAACCTGATGGGTGATTGTGCCCTACCCTAGGATATGACCTGACATTCTGCCCCCACCCTAGGGTAGTACCTGATTCTGCTTCCACAATTGGTTGGTATCTGATCCCACTATTGGGTGGTACCTGATTCTGGGGGATAAAAACAAGGGTCTTTGGGGCCGGGCAGTGGCGCTAGAGGTAAGGTGCTTGCCTTGCCTGCGCTAGCCTAGGACGGACCGGACAGCGGTTCGATCCCCTGGCGTCCCATATGGTGCCCCAAGCCAGGAGCGACTTCTGAGCACATAGCCAGGAGTAACCCCTGAGCATCACCGGGTGTGGCCCAAAAACCAAAAAAAAAAAAAAAAAGAAAAAAGAAAAAAAAAAAAGGGTATGTGGAAGGCGGGGGGGGGGGGGCTTTTTGGCAGGAACTGATGCTGAGTCTTTGGACTTGAGTCTTGTCCACCGAATAAAGTGAATATTTCCACAAGCCTGACTGTCTGCGAGCTGTTTACCCGCCATTTCACCTCAGAACCGTCGGCTAGACAGGGTGGCAGACGCATGCTTCCAGCTGGAGGGGAAAGATCTCATCCTCCATCCCTCCAACAGGCAACCTCTTCAGGGGCTGACTTGCAACAATTTCTCTAACAGCACTCACCACTCTTTGTGGTCAGTTTCATATCATGAGCTGGTCCTTCCGGCCTTCCTCTCTGGGCATTATTACAATAATGTCTTTTAGTTTTCTTAAAACCCATGGATGAGTGAGTCTATTCTCTCTGTGTGTGTCTCTCTCCCTCTGACTTATTTCACTCAGCATAATAGTTTCCTTGTGCATCCAAGTCTAGGAAAATTTCATGACTTCATCTCTCCTGACGACTGTGTAATATTCCAATGTGTATATGTACCACAGTTTCTTTAGCCACTCACGTGTTGAAGGGCATCTTGGTTGTTTCCACATTCTGGCTATTGCAAATAGCACTGCAATGAGTATAGGTGTAGGGAAGGTATTTTTATATTGCACTTTTGTGTTCCTAGGGTATATCCCTAGGAGCATTATAGCTGGATCTTAGGAGAGCTCAATTTCCAGGTTTTTGAGGACTCTCCATCGTGTTTTCTATAAAGACTGGACTAGCCGACATTCCCATCAGCAGTGAATGAGAGTTCCTTTCTCCCCACATTCCTGCCAGCACTGAGTGTTTTTGTTCTCTGGGATGTGTGCCAGTCTCTATTGCATGAGATGGTATCTCATTGTTTTGATTTGCATCTCCCTGATGATTAGTGATGTGGAGCACTTTTTTCTGTGCCTTTTGGCCATGTGTATTTCTTCTTTGAGAAATTGTTCATGTATCCTCCCCATATTTTAATGGGTTTAGATGTATTTTTCTTGTTAAGTTCTGTTAGTACTTTGTATATATTTTAGAGTAGCCCCTTATCGGATAGGTATAGGGTGAAAAGTTTCTCCCATTTTGTGGGTGGCTTTTATATCCTAGGCACTATTTTCTTTGAGGTGCAGAAGCTTCTCAGCTAAATATGGTCCCATCTGTTTATCTCTGCTTCCACTTGTTTGGAGAGTGCTGTTTCTTCCTTGAAGATCCCGGTAGCCTCAATATCATGAAGAGTTTTACCTATATGTTGTTTTATAAACCTTATGGTTTTAAGTCTTCTATCCAGGTCTTTAAACCATTTGGATTTTATCTTTGGGCATAGAGTTAGATGGAAGTCTGAGTTGGCTTTTTTGCAAGTAGTTTGCCAGTTGACCCAACACCACTTGTTGAAGAGGTTTTTCTTGCTCCATTTTGCATTTCTTGCCCCTTTATCGAAGATTAATTGATTTTAAGTCTGGGAAGCATTCTCTGAATACTGAAGTCTATTTCACTGATCTGAAGGTCTGTCTGTATTCTGATACCTGCTGTTTTAATGATCACAGCTTTGTAATACAATTTAAAGTTGGGGAAAATGATGCCTCCCATATTCCTTTCCCATGGCTTGCTCTAGCTATTCGTTGGTGTTTATTGTTCCAAATCAATTTCTGGAGTGTTTGATCCACGACTTTGAGGAATGTCATGGGTATCCTTAGAGGGAATGCCTTAAATCTGTACAATGCTTAGGGGGAGTATTGGCATTATAATTATGTTAATCCTCCCAATCCATGAGCAGGGTATGTGTCTCCATTTCTTTGTGCCTCTTTCATTTCTTGAAGTAGTCCATCACTTCTTTTTTTTTTTTTTTTTTTTTTTTTTTTTTTGGTTTTTGGGCCACACCCAGCGGTGCTCAGGGGTTACTCCTGGCTGTCTGCTCAGAAATAGCTCCTGGCAGGCACAGGGGACCATATGGGACACCGGGATTTGAACCAACCACCTTTGGTCCTGGGTCGGCTGCTTGCAAGGCAAATGCCGCTGTGCTATCTCTCCGGGCCCAGTCCGTCACTTCTTGAGTTAAGTTGACTCCCAAGTATTTGAGCTTCTGTGGCACTAATGGAAAGGGTTGTTTTTTTTTTTTTTAATGGACACTTCTTCTCTAGCATTTGGTGTACAAAAAGACCATTGATTTTTGCATGTTAATATTGTAGCCTGCCACTTTGCCTTATGAATCTACTGATTCTAGAAACTTAATGGTAGAGACGTTAGGCTTTCTAAATAGAGTATCATGCCATCTACAAACCATGAGAGCTTGCCTTCTTCCTTTCCTATCTGAATGTCCTTGATATCTTTTCCTTGCCCAATTGCAATGGCAAGTACTTCCAGTGCTAAGTTGAATAGGATTGGTGAGAGGGGGCAGCCTTGTCATGTGCCAGATCTTAGAGGAAAGGCTTTTTAGTTTATCTCCATTGAGAATAAGATTTGGCGGGCTGGAGAGGTAGCGTGGAGGTAAGGCGTTTGCCTTTCATGCAGAAGTTCTGTGGTTCGAAACCCGGCACCCCATATGGTCCCCTGAGCCTGACCAGGAGCGATTTATGAGTATAGAGCCAAGAGTAACCCCTGGGCGCTGCCGGGTGTGACCCAAAAACAAAACAAAACAAAACAAAACAAAAAGATTTGCCTTTGGTTTGTGATAGATGACCTTGCCTACATTAAGAAAAGGCCCTTCCGTTCCCACTGTTGAGAGTTTCTTTTTAAATCAGGAGGGGGTGTTGGACCATATGAAATGCTTTCTCTGCATCTATTAATATGATAATATGATCTTTATTTTACCTTTGGTTGATATGATATATTACCTTGATTGATTTACATATGTTAAACCATGCTTGTATTCCTGGAATGAAACCTACTTGGTCATGGTGTATGACCTTCTTGATGAGGCGTTGGGTCCTATTTGCCAGGATTTTGTTGATGATTTTTGCATCTGTGTTCATCAGGGATATTGGTGTAAGCACTTCATTTTGACTAGAGAATATTTATTCACTTAATCCCATATACTCGTGTTACTTAGTCTTTATGGGTTATTGAGGATAGAGAAGGGAAACAGTTCTTTTTCTCAACCTCCCATCTCAGAATAGATGGACATAATGAGTTCCTTTGCAGTTCCCTCTGTACATGCTTTTCTGTTTCTTTCTATCTCTTTCTAGCACGCACTCCCTCCCACACATAGATATGCATAACATCACTGAAAAGATACTTCAACAGTCCCGAAAGCCATGGGCAGTGTTCCTGCTATGAAAGATTATCCAAGCTCCCATAATTTGTAAAAGAGGTTTTGGGCACGGATCAGCTGTGTCTTCACACCAGAGGCATCTTTTCCCCTCCCAAGGGCTATGCATTGGCTGTGTATGTATATCTGCATATGTACCTGGGCTGGGGGATGAGGGAGACCAGTGCCAGCTCAGAGGGATCATCTATTATGAGGATGAAGCTCTGTCACCAGCCGTGACACATCCCTGTCTCCTTTATGAGGCAACCTGATCTAGCTTGAACCTGGCTACCCCAGACCCCCCGCATGGTACACATAGCTCCCATGTTGGCTGGCTGTGTTAAGCAGTGAGCAGACATGTTTTGTTGTTTACCAAGAATTCGAGATTCTGACCCCCCGAAGCAAAAGCGTAGTAGATTCAGAAGACTTCGGCACTGGATGAGAATCCATTGCTGCCCTCCTTGGTTCTGTTCACGAGGACCAAAGGTAATGGAGGGTGGCAGGAGAGGCCAGGGAGGCCACAACATAGATGTCTAAGATATAGCTTCTATCTCTTCCCAAGTGTGCCTGGGTGCAGATCTCTGTGTATGTCTTTGTGTGTGTCGAGTTTGTATTTTGATGAATTTTTTTTGTGTCAAAGATAAGTAAAAGAATGAATTTCTGTGTAATTACTTAAGAGAGTGAGTCGGTGTGTGTTTATGAATTGATTGAAAGTGAGGGCCGGAGAGATAGCATGGAGGTAAGGTGTTTGCCTTTCATGCAGAAGGTCCGTGGTTCAAATCCCGGCTTCCCATATGGTCCCCCGTGCCTGCCAGGAGCGATTTCTGAGCATAGAGCCAGGAGTAACCCCTGAGCACTGCCGGGTGTGACCCAAAAACCAAAAAAAAAAAAAAAAAAAAAAAAAAAAAAAAAAAAAAAGAAAGTGAGAGGGATAGAGAAAATGAATATTGTGCATGTTCACCTCTGAGGACCTGGTGCTGTAAGCAATGTGGCCTGTCCTCAAACTCTCATATGGAAGGGTGAGGTTGCTTCTCAGTTGGGGGAACCTGGAGGCACTGCTTTGTCAAAAGACTCATCTACTGTTAAGGGGTTCATATCTGTAGGGGAGGTGGGGGTTCTGCGTAGACCCAGGTCCACAAGGAACGAGGAGAGGTCAAGGGTACAACACAACAAGGATGACAGTGAGTGGTCCCAAAGCTCAGGCTTGGTGATTTTTTTCTCTGCAGAGTACGATAGCAGAGAAGAGTACGACAGAGGAGAGTACGACAGAGGAAAGCACTGAGAGTTTTGTCTACTCCCCATCCATTTATTTTCAAGACTGGGTGGATGTCTCCAGCAGCACAGAGAGCCAGAGCTTTTCTGAGTTGCAATTTGAAAGGGGGCAAGGAGCACCTCCTCCTCTCTTGCCCCTGCCAGCACTAGCAGAGCCAAATGGTAAGAGCCAGTCTATGTGCACATGCTGTAAGGGAAGAAGGGGAAGGGAGAAGGAGCACCTGGTGGTGTGTGAGGGGCTGGTGTGGGAAAGAAGGTGTTGTGAGGCCCAGAGCTCATCTGAGAAGTGACTCGCCAAGAACCCCGGGGATGGACCTGCCTTTGGGCAGCCACATGCAGCCGGCCATGCGGGTGACGTTTTTCTCCTCTCCTGAAACAGCTCCTGCTCAGGCCGTGGATGTGGATCCGGCTCATTCCAAAGCAGCGTCAGGAAAATCGCTGGCACTGGCTGCAGAGCCAACAGCCGATTCAGTGCTGGACGAGCAGCCCGAGTCCAAGGAGGACCTGCCCGGGCAGCTACTGGGAGAGGAAAATCTCGGACCCACAGCTGAATCTGTGGTCCCTCAGACAGACACGCAAGATGCCTTCCGAGGGCTCAACCTTCCTTGTCTTTGGCCCCTTGTCGGGCTGTTTTTAATTTGGGCTTATTTCATGTTTATGCATGTATTGTTTCCAAGGTAAATAAATTGCAATTGCTTTCCTCTGTCAAATTCTATGGTCTTTTGATTTGGGGGGACCAATCTCCATACTTGGGAGGCCTAAAGACAGGCTCTTCACTAAGGAACCAGGCCTATCAGGGCTCTCTGGGCTTCCAGGATCAAACTTCAGTTGGCTTTTGGCAGGTTAAGCGCACCCTACCTGCTCTGCTCTCTACTCAAAGTAGTCAACGCTGTTTTTTCTCTGTTGTGATGAGGTCTTTTGATAATGCTGCAAAAATTCACCAAACCTATTTCTCGTGTATTCCATGACACATCTGTTAGCCATCAGCTGTATTTTCTGTCCTCTGTAAAAGTCCAGCGACACCCCATAGTCTCTCTGGAGTAATGATGGACTAAGCCATTCACTTCATGTTCTCTGTTTCTTTCTCTGTCTCCCTCCCTTTCTCCCTCCTACCCCATCTTTGGGAGGCATAGAAGGTCTGTCCCTACTGCCCCTTTGGTGACTCTGAGAGCTAAGTGCAGATTCTCCATGCAGGGGGCCCTGGTTTCTGTACTGGACAGACCATGAGCATGCAGGATGGATCTAGGAGTGAGCCTGGAGGTCTCCTCGAGATAGCCTCGAGTGGAGTGCCCCAAATCCTAAAACACCAGGTCTCAGCCCTGGCATCACCACCCATCAGGCGGTATCGCTGTTTGTGGTGCTGAGAGGCAGGCAGCGCGAGGTGTCAGCTACGTTTGTAGCTGTTGGGCTCTGCCAACCACAGATGTCCCTAGCATGGCCCAGTGTCCAGGGCCAGCTCCTCTGTGAATACAGTCATGAAGACAGCAGGGACTGTTCCAGCCCGGTGGATAAAAATGTCCCCTTCCCCATGGCACTAGCTGCTTACTCTCCCCTGACCGCTGCTCAGCTCAGCTCATTGGGTCCCTGCACCCTGCAGGACGGATCTGAGATAAGCCAGAGGAGGAGACGGACCTGGTGGACCCAGTCCAGATGTGGGACCCATCTTCTAGCCGTGCTTGCCGAGGCCCCCGCTGGTTTCCCTCCACTGGCCTCCACCAGGCTTTGTGGATCCCTGCCCAGCAGCCCCACAGAGATCCTGGGGTCCAGGGTCTCTTGAATCCTTCTTTTACGAATCATCTAATTAATTGATTTTTACATCTTCCCACATGTCTGGTGACCTTTTTTTTTTTTTTTTTTTGTTATAAATTTCAAATGGTTTAGATCTTCCTAAGGGGTATTGGTGGTACCTATCTGGTTGGAGAGGAATCTTTTTATTTAAATTTTTTAATAATATCTTCATTTAAACGCCTTGATTACAAACATGATTGTAGTTGTGTTTCAGTCATAAAAAGAAACCCCCCCCCCCTTCACCAGTACAACATTTCCATCACCCATGTCTCCACTCTCCCATCACCTGCCTGTATTGGAGACAGGCATTCTACTTCTCTCACTCATTAACATTGCCATGGTAGTTGCTAGTGTAGTTATTTCTGGTTCTGTATGTAAATATTTTAGGGGATTATTATGTTACTGACCCTACCCTGATCGGTGACTGTGCCCTACCCTAGGGTGTGACCTGGCATTCTGCCCCCACTCTAGGGTGGTACCTGATTCTGCTTCCACCATTGGGTGGTATCTGATCCCACCATTGGGTGGTACCTGATTCTGGGGGATAAAACAAGGGTCTGTGGAAGGCGAGAGGCTTTTGGCTGGAACTGATGCTGAGTCTTTGGACTTCATTCTTGTCCACTGAATAAAGCTAATATTTCCACAAGCCTGACTGTCTGCTGCTGCGGACTGTTTTATCCTGATGAGATAAATAGTTCCTAAGCATAACCTTAGTGAGTTCATTTTCCCACTGAGAATCAAGCGGGAGCACGAAGAGGCGAATATGGAATAATGAATTATGAAATATGAAATAAATGAGACCACACAGAATTACATGGTGAAAACAAGAGGTGAGGCCAGAGAGAGAGAGAGGCCAGAGCTTTATTGGGCCTTAAATAGATGGATATTTGGGGTAAAGCCAGGGAGAAAGGAAAAGGGGATAAACCAATGAGATCAGAGCTAGAATTAGCATGTGAAGAGACAGGTAAGGAGAAACCAGATACCTTTAAGGAAGTGAGTGGAGACAGAGATCACAAAGGAGCTCTCAGCAGGAGTCTTTTGGCGGGCTTTGGGCACTGTCCTTCTTTGTTTGAAAAACTGAGGCCAGGGCCTGGAGAAATAGCACAGCGGCGTTGGCCTTGCAAGCAGCCTATCCAGCACCAAAGGTGATTGGTTCGAATCCCGGTGTCCCATATGGTCCCCCGTACCTGCCAGGAGCTATTTCTGAGCAGACAGCCAGGAGTGACCCCTGAGCAATGCCGGTTGTGGCCCAAAAGCCAAAAAAAAAAAAAAAAAACTGAGGCCTGATTTCTAAATAATGGTCAAAAATAAAGAGAGAGATAGTTACAGCCACGTTTTAGAATTATGGTCAAACAATCCATACAAAGGGTCAACTGATTTTGACTGCTCTAAGCGGGCCTTTTTGGGAAATAATTCTTTTTCAGGAGTGCAACACTTTTCTGATGTGTGCCCTTCCTGAGTGGGGTGTAACACTTTACCAGGCATTTTGCCCCAGATTCTCATATTCTTCTAAAACCATAAAATAAAATTAAAAGATATATATATGTATATATATACATATATATACATATATATATACATATATATACATATATATACATATATATATACATATATATATATATATATATATATATATATATATATATGTTTTTGGTTTTTGGGTCACACCCAGCAGTGCTCAGGGGTTACTTCTGGCTCTACACTCAGTAATTGCCCCTGGCAGGCATGAGGGACCATATGGGATGCCGGGATTCGAACCACCGTCCTTCTGCATGAAAGGCAAACTCACTACCTCCATGCTATCTCTCTGGCCTCATTAAAATATATTTTATAGGGCCCGGAGAGATAGCACAGCAGCGTTTGCCTTGCAAGCAGCCGATCCAGGACCAAAGGTGGTTGGTTCAAATCCCGGTGTCCCATATGGTCCCCTGTGCCTGCCAGAAGCTATTTCTAAGCAGACATCCAGGAGTAACCTCTGAGCACTGCCGAGTGTGGCCCAAAAACCAAAAAGAAAAAAAAAAAAAGAAAAAATATATTTTATAAAATATATCTCTTTCATGCTAAGTCCCCTAGCAGATCATTTCATTATTTTGAGGTCTAAGGATGCTAGTAAGACTTATTCCTATTTGGTATCAGTGAGGGAAGGAATGCAATGGCTCAAAGACGTACGTTTCAGCACAAGATATTCCATCATGCAGCAACTACAAACAAGGCTTCCTGGATTCTGTGCACGGGGTGGGAGAATTAGGGGTTGATAGGCAAACAGAAAAGATAGTGCTTGCTCACCATTTCAAGGCTTTTAGGAGAGCAAACTGGTAAAAAGATGATCCAAATAAAGGCTGAGAGGTACTACATTCTAAAGTTGCCCACATCCTAGTTTAGTTTGTGTCATTTCTTTTCCTTTATTGTATGTGAATCCTTTTCTCTATCTCTGCTCATATTTCCTAAGTATTAGTATACTACATAAAGGGTCAGGGTGATAGTAAAATCAGTAGGGCATTTACTTTGCTCACACTGATCTCGGTTTGATCTCTAGCATTCCAGATGGTCCCCTGAGCCCATTAAGAGTGATCCCTGAGCACAAAATCAGGAATCAGCCCTGAAAACTGCATGGCTCCAAAACAAAATAACCAAATATCTCTGCTACTTTAAAAGAAAACAACAACCTTTTTTTTTTAAATATTGATAGACAAGAATCTGGGAGGACAAGAAAAGTGGAGAAAATTTAATGAAAGGGTGGCTTTTGTGTTGAGTGTTGAAAGCCAAAGGATAATAGCAATGGTTAAAGAGCATTGATGTGATCAGGCTGGAGAGACAGCTTGGAGGTAGGGCATTTGCCTTGCATGCAGAAGGATGGTGGTTCGAATCCAGGCATCCCATATGGTCCCCTGAGCCTGCCAGGAGCTATTTCTGAGCGTAGAGCCAGGAGTAACCCCTGAGCGCTGCTGGGTGTGACAACCCCCCCCAAAATAGTATTGGTGCTAGGATAGCCTATAGTCTGGTTCACTTTGTAAGAACTCTACTAGCTTAAAGTCTAGGTGAGAAACGACTGTGATAGGATGTGAGGCTGGCAAGGTGGCAGGGTCAGGCATGCAGCCAGTATGAGTTGTAGACTAAGAAATTTAGATTGAGGAGGAGTGACAGACTTACATTTTATAAGATTTGAGCAGTCGCTGCATGGAGGTGACAAGTCCAAATAAGTGAAGATGGAGGTTTTAGTGCTCTAGAATCCTGTGATAATTTTGGGTTGATTTAGGAGACCCAACATACAGGTTAGTGTGGCTGAGATGAAGGAGTGAGAACTCAGTAAGATGGAGATTCCACAAAGGAAGCAGCATGCTTTCATGTCCCTGGAGCAAGCCACCTGGAGTCCCAGAACCATCAAGATGAGGAATGACATTAAACTGGAAGGTCAAGGGTGTTGATGGCAAAGCAATTTCCTTGAATTGTGTTTTGGGACAGGGAACAGCACATGGAGTAAGATCTGGGGATGGGACAGTTAGGGGGAGTAAGAATCAACCGGTGAGAAACTAGGTGACCAACAACAGTATTGAAGTGTGGCAGATATAACAGGTTGGGTATGGTTCAAGGGTGAAGTTTGAGGGACCCAGGTGGGTGCGACAAACTTTGATGTGAATATACAAGACTGGGAAAAGGTGGAAAAAGTCTTGGATCGGGTGCATGAGTGCAGTTTTCAGGGTCATAGCTTGATCTATGAACAGCGTACTTCCCAGTATTTCATTTAGCCCCTTAAGTTTCATTATAGAGGATGCAACTACGGTCGGGGATTGTCGTGAGGGTTAAATGAGACTTGCCACAGAAAGGAGGTTTCTTGGGGGGCAAAGTGAGACTACAGCAGGTAGGGTGCTTGTCTTGAACACGGCAGACCTGGGTTTGATCCCCAACTTCCCATATGTCCCCTGAGTACCAACAGGAGCAATCCCTGAGTATAGAACCAGGAATAGTCTCTAAGCTCCATAGGGCAGGGCGGTCCAAAAACAAATGCCCAACCCCCCCGCAAAAAAAAAAAAAAAAAAAAAAAAAAAAGGTTGCTTAGGTCAAAACCATGGATTTGGATCTCCCTTTTCCTTCTCCAATCTTGTCTGTTGGAAACTTCCAGGTGTCACATCCCCCACATCTGCATTCTTATCATTCCACCCTGGTTCAGATCAACCTCGGCTCTCAGTCTAATTATTGCTGTCACTTCTTAATCATCTCCTTGCACGGACCTTCCCTTTCTTCCCACAGCTTTTCTCACCAGTGGCTAGAATGCTTTTCCCTTGGGTCATAGTTCCCTATGCAAGATATTCCCAGAACAGAAGTGGATCCTACATGGAGCAGAAAGACCCTGCCTGCATGCCTCTCATTCCTTTCTCCAGATTCACTCTTTTGGAGGCCATGCTCCAGTCCCAGGGCCAGCTGACTCCCCAGGTTTGGCTGCCTCCTTCCCTTTAGCCTTCATTCATTCCCAACTTCATTCACAGCACGTCCTCCCTCGGTGACCTTTTGCATCTCCTGTCCCATTCTCCTTTATGACTTCTCCTTGGCATTTATAAGTCTGTAACGTTTTTGATCACTTAAATATTCGGGGGGACATTGGGGGACCATACCTGGCAGTAGTCAGGGATCATTTTTAGTGACGTTCAGGGGATCCTAGGTGTTGTGGGGGTGCGAAGAAGAGGCAAATTCCCCTGTGCTACCTCTGCAGCCCCCACTTCACTCTTAAGCAGTCTTGCAGTGAGACAAGTCCAGGAGAGGCTTCCTTCGGCTGTCCTCTCAGCTCCTGGTACAGTGCTCGGCACCAGTAGATGCTCATTAATGAAGATGTATGGTCTGGGTATGCGATGGGAATATGCAACAGACAGATTTCTTATTTTTGGGTGCTGAACGAACCCGGACTGTCCTACGGTCAAAACTCGCGCTGTCACCAACCAAAGTGTCATCCGGCCACTCGCTTTCAAATCCGTGTTCAAAATCTATTTCTCTCTCTCCCTTTGCTTCGTTCGTGACTGTTGCTGGGCCTGGGGCTCGGGGAGGGAGTGGGGAGAGCGCGCGCCACGGCCCCGCCCACCGGGAGGCCCCGCCCACAAGGCCACCGCGCCCTCTATAGAAGCCACGCCCGCCGCGGAAAGCCACGCCCTCGCAGGAGGCCCCGCCCACGGAGGTAGCCCCGCCCCGCGAGGCCCCTCCGCCCGCCGTCTCCTCCCGGCTGCTCCGTCGTCCGCGCCGAGGCCCCGCCCACCGGGAGGCCCCGCCCACCAGGAGGCAGCCCGCTGCAGAAGCCCCGCCCCCGAAGGCTCCCAGCCTAGCACCACGCCCACCGCGGAAAGCCACGCCCTCGCAGGAGGCCACGCCCATACGTGTAGCCCCGCCCCGCGAGGCCCCTCCGCCCGCAGTCTCCTCCCGGCTGCTCGGGCGTCCGCGCCGAGGCCCCGCCCACGCTCGGGCCCCTGACCTCCGCCCTCCGCCCTCCGCCCTCCGCCCTCGTCCGCCCGCGGAGCCCGGGACAAAGAGCGGCCGGCCGGGCGGGAGTCAGTCGGCCAGGTGAGCCGCGTCCGACGGGGCGTGGGGCGGGCGGGGCGGGACGGGGCGGCGGTGTCGGTCTCGTCTCGGTCTCGTCTCGTCTCGTCTCGGTCTCCGTGTGGGCGGGAGGAGCCGCGCGCTGACAGCGTCTCGGGCCGGGGGAGCCTCGGGACGGGCGCCGAGCGGGAGGGCCGGACGGGGGGGACTGATGGAGCCAGCCGGGGGGAAGGAAAGCGCGGCTCCGCCGGCGAAGGGCTCCTGCCGCTTCCCAGCGAAACAAACCCGCCGAGCACCCGAGGGGCCGCTGGCCTTGCACGTGGCCGACCCAGGACGATCTGGGCCGCTCCCTGGCGCCCCACACGCTCCCCGAGCCTGCCGGCGGTGGCCCCTGGGCGCCAACACGAAGTGAGCACATAAGCAGATAATAAAGTGGAGAACCAGCAAATGCCTGCCCTATCGAACTGTCCTCCTCCAGAGAAACTTCCTGTGGGCTTAAGGCTGCAGGACTTCAGCCTGATTTGCATTCCCAGCACCCCATGCCATCCGGCCCTGAAGGGCCATTTCCAAGCACAGCTGCAAGGCCCAGGTGATCGCGAAGGCCTGAGTAGTGCAGCGGCCCCCTTCACAGAACCCTGAGTCCCGATGGACTGAGTGTTGTCAGGAGTCGCCTTATCACCTGCCTCACAGCCACTAACACCAAGCAGAACTCAACCCAATCCCAAACTGACTAAAAACTGCATTCTTCTAAAGTGCACCTGGTAGGGGAAAGGGACCATGTGGTAGAAATTCGATTCTGTCTTGGTGCTGTGCCTATTTGGACCATAGTCCTTTTCCTTTTTTTCCTTAGCTATTGTTTGTCGAAGCAGTGGCATCTTGCATTTGATTATGGTATACTGTGTGTGTGTGTGTGTGTGTGTGTGTGTGTGTGTGTGTCTCCCACCACCATCACCACTACTTTTTGGCCCACTCCATGTTATTCTCAGGCTTACTCTTGGTTCTGTGCTCAGGGATTACTACTGGCAGTGCTTAGCGTACCATAGTAGGTGCTGAGGCTTGAACCAAGATTGAATGCATGCAAGGCACTCTTATCTGCTGTATACTCTCTTTAGCCCTTTATGATCGTGGGATTTTTTTTTTCTGGATCCATTGACTGAAGAGGTGGGATAAAAGACCCCGTTCCCCCTTCCTAGCTTCAAGTCTAAAAGGTTCCCAGCCCCTCATGCTTACCTCTGCTCGTGCTTGAATTAATATCTAGCTGCTTGGCTCATTTCCAGCTCCATGCCTCAAAGGTATTTCCAACGGAGCATATTCCACGTTGCATTTCACCCCAGCTATTCCACATAGCCCTACCTCTTTGTTTCCTGTTTCAGGGAGTAGAAACCAGATTTTTAGCCAGTGTTGTTTTCAGAATAACTATAGGAGGAGTTTGGGGAATCATCTTGGTATGAATTAGTGTCTGAAGTAGGTATGAGATAGATACTTATGCTGCTAGCACTATTTTAAAATACTGTGCTGTGAGCTATTGCTTACTTTCATCTACTCTCCTTCCCTTTCCTTTCCATTCTCCTTCCTTCCTGCCTTCCCTCCCTCCTTCTTCTCTTCCCTCTCTCCCTCTCCCCTTCCCTTCCTCCCCTTTCATCTCCCTCCCTCCCTCCCTCCCTCCCTCCCTCCCTCCCTCCCTTCCTTCCTTCCTTCCTTCCTTCCTTCCTTCCTTCCTTCCTTCCTTCCTTCCTTCCTTCCTTCCTTCCTTCCTTCCTTCCTTCCTGTGCGACCTCAGGAGTGACCCCTGACAGTGCTTGGAGGACATGCTGGAGATGAACCAGGGTTCCCCCCCACTAATGCAAGGGAAATACCTTAATGATTAAGGGGTCTCAAACTCGCGGCCCGCGGGCCATTTGCAGCCCTCCATACATTTTGTGGCCCTGCCTTAGAGGAATCTTTTTTGTTTTGTTTTGCTTTAGTTGTTTGGGTCACATCCCCAATGTTCAAGGCTTACTACTGACTTTGCACTCAAGGATCACCCCGACTTTGCCTCCCGCGGCCCCCAGGTAAATTGAGTTTGAGACCCCTACATCCCTGCACTATTTCTACAGCCCCCTTAGCACTATATCTGGAGGTCATTTTGGGTTCTGAAGTCTGTGCCTCTTGGTACACTGATTTCACTTTCATAACTCAAGTAAGTAAGTGGGCAAGGCAACTTAAAAATAATATGAATCTCTGAAACTTTGTGTCTTTAAAGTCAATTAAAGATTTGAAAGCGGTTCCAGAGTCAGAGTGATAATACAGGGATTAAGATGTTTGCCTTGCATACAATTTATTCTGGTTTGCACCAACCCCAGCGCTGCTAGGGATGATTCCTAGCATAGAGTCAAGACTAAGCCCTGAAAACTGCCAAATATGACTGTAATATACTCCAATAAATAAATGGAAATAGTTACATACTTTTGTTTTTTTAGTATTCTGTATCCTACTTAACTTGGGGAAACTGCATGAGCCCAAGAGCAAAACATTTTTCTTTTTAATGTAGTTTGTTTTGTTTGGCTTGAACTGCAAGGAAAGAAATACCAGAATAGGGTTATTTCCTAACGGTGTGGTTTCTTGGACTGTTTCTTTTATCTCTAGTTAAGATGATTAGTGCTTGGCAGTTCTGAATCTGCTTTGAGGTCCATAGAGTAGTTAGTGTTGCATTGACCTTCACAGCAGGCTTGTTCTTTAGAACTAAAAACCCCAAATACTCCTTTCTTTTGGATTCTCTGGGCTCCCATTATGTGCAAAGAGAAGAGAGATCAACAGGGTTTATGGGGTGTGTGCTTTTCAGTCCTCAATTGCAAGGCTAGAGTATCAGATAAAAGTTGGGATAATAATGAGAAGAGAGTCAGGTTTGGCTTACAAGATTTACAGTTTTGGCTTTACTTTCTGGAGTGAAGGTAGTTCTATTTAGGGAAATAGGAGGGAAGAGAGAATGCTAGATACATGTTTAAAAGAAAGCAAGGGAGATCCCCTGCTGCATTCCTGGTGTGGGTAGCTTGGGCCTGCCAAGACTGAGTCAGCCCATTCAGTGGTCTTGGGAGGACATTACATTAGTGGCCGAGAGAATTTCAATATCATGATGTTGAACTGAATGCTGCACAATTCAGATAGCTGCTTATTTCAGCTCTGAAGGACCTATGTGGAGAAGTCAGTGTTGAGTTATCCTTAGATGTCCTAACCTATGAAGAGAAGACCTTATCAGCCACATTGAGCATATGTAGCAGGTGGTCAGTGCGACATTCACAGAGAAACACTAATGGGGTCCAGCCACAAGATGACGCAGGAGGAGGAAGTGCTATCTGAAATGCTGAGAAGACGAGCCTGGAGAGAAAAGCATGTTCACAAGACAGACAGGACTGGCAACTGACAACAGTGGCCCAACGGACAGATTTTTGGATCAAAGGAGCCATTTTGAACTCCGGTTAATGTGCCCAAAGAAGAGCATGGTTGTGAGACAAATAGGACCATCAACGGGTCGCAATGGCTCAGCAGGCAGCTTTTTGGATCAGAGGGCCATTTTGTTACCCCACCTTTTTTTTTTGTATAGGCACAGCAAGCATTGGGGAAGGAAGGAGATTCCCATGGCCTAAGAGATTCAGGGTTTCTCCATTCTTGAAGCATATTGTCATGGGAACAACCACTGGCTCCATACCTTCTCATTGCCATATCCCAGGGGTTTTTGTTGTTGTTGTTGTTGTTGTTGTTGTTGAGTTTTGTTTTTGTGGTGTCAGGAACCTTTCTTCTCTGTTGTGGATGAGAAAATAAGGCCACTATAGCAAGCAATCTTGGTATTTGCGCAGGTCTTAGGACAGGGCCTAGGATAGTCTTTAAGGTTCTAGAGGTACTGTTCCACCATTGTTGGTATGTTCAGTTTTCTGTATCATGTGCTCCATGTTTTTGCTCGTTCCCTAAGCTGAAGTCTAGGAAATTATGGTTCCAATGGTTCTGCTCAGTCTCTGTTGTCAGAATTGGGCCTCTGTACTAAGAAGTCTTGATTTTTGTAAAAGACCTGGGCTATAGCCTAGGGTAGGGTTTTCCTTAATGGTCTCCAGGTAGGTTCTGTTCAGTCACAGTTGTCAAAATCAGGTTTCTCTAGTTAGTGCTCTTATTTTCCATAGTTCAAAGGATGATACTTCTTCTAATTTCCACTTAGTGTTAGGTGATGTGATAGGACCTCCTGGTCTTAGGTCAAATTTTCATTTCCTCGCTGCCCTTGTTATATTAATACTGGCACAAGTATATCTCCCAACGCAGCTTAGTTCCTGGTATTATTGCATGAGTTTGTTTCAGTTTTACGTCTGGGATCTGGGATTTGAGAATGAACTAACACTGTCCAATCTCCTGGAGACCGAGTTGTATCCACATGACATATGTCCAGGATGGGAGGCACCCTTGTATAAAAAGTGTGAGTTCTTATCCTAGAAGATAAGATCTTGTGTCTGAGTCCATGATTTCCCCTTATTTACTGTGCCTATACAAAATGTGTGGTGTCCTTTAGTATTGCTGGTGCTATTCCAGGTAAGGATGACAGACCACACGTACAGTATCTGTGGTGTGGTCTGAGCTTTTATCCCAGGCAAGACGTTTCCTTGGTTTTTGACCAAGCAGCACTAAAATAGGTGAGGGTAGAGATAATATGTATATATAAAAAATAGATTATAGATAAAATTGATATATAAAAAAAAGGAAATTGAGAAAGAAAAATGGCGAAAAGGTATTTGAAAGAAGAAAGTGATTGGGGAGGCTATCTGTATGTTTAGGAATACATATCTTTTTTTTTTTTTTTTTTTTGGTCACACCCAGCGGTGCTCAGGGCTTACTCCTGGCTGTCTGCTCAGAAATAGCTCCTGGCAGGCACGGGAGACCATATGGGACACCGGGATTCGAACCAACCACCTTTGGTCCTGGATCAGCTGCTTGCAAGGGAAACACCGCTGTGCTATCTCTCCGGGCCCCAGGAATACATATCTTAAGATACATTTTTACAATGGTATTAAGTTAACATAGGCAATATAGGCCTCCCAATTAGGTTTTCTGACATATTCTTGTGGGGAGTGAAAGCCAAGGTACTTTTTCATATCACAGACATTGGTCTAGAGTTTAAGATATGATTTGCGCATTTCAGAGTCCTATAGTGTCCTTGAGCTAGGGGTTTTGCTGCAGCTGAATCTCTTGGCATCAGTGGACTAAATACATCAATAGACATACCCTCAGATCAGTGGAATAGATTTGAATGTTCAGAGAATGACTCCCAGACATAGAGTCAGTTAATCTTTGATAAAGGACAAGAAACAAAAAGTGGAGCAAGGAAAGATGCTTCAACAAGTGGTGTTGGACAAACTGGTCAGCCACATGCAAAAAAGCAGACTCAGACTTCTATCCATGCACAAATATCAAATCAAAATGGATTAAAGACCTTGATATCACAGCTGAAAATATAAAGCATATGGAAGAAAATGGAGGCAAAGCACTCCATGACATTGAGACTAAAGGCACCTTCAAGGAGGAAACAACAGTCCAAGCAAATAAAAGCAAAGATAAATAGTACTACATTACTGAAAAGCTTCTACACTTCAGAGGAAACAGTGACTATAATACAAAGGCTACCCACCCTGGAATGGGAGAAACTGTTCATCCAAGACCCATCCGGTAAGGGGCTAATATCTAAGATGTACAAGATACTGACAGAACTCAAAAAAAAAAAAAAAAGATACAGAACTCAAGAATGTAAAAATCTGACACCATCAAATGGGGAGAAGTAATGAACAGACAGTTCCTCAAAGAAATCCCTATGGCCAAAGACGCATGAAAAAATGCTCCACATCACTAATCATCAGGGAGATGCAATGAAAACAGCAATGAGGTATCATCTCACACTACAGAGATGGTGCAAGAACAACCAAGTGCTGGTGTGGATATGGGAATAAAGAACTCACTTACTGCTGAGGGGAATGCCTTCTAGTACAGCCTTTCTGGAAAATAATATGTATATTTCTCAAAAATCTGGAAATTGAGCTCCTATATGATCAAGCAATACCACTCCTAGGGATATTCCGTAGGAACACAAAAACAATACAAGGCAGGAGAGTTAGCGTGGAGGTAGGGCATTTGCCTTGCATGCAGAAGGACAGTTGTTCGAATCCCGGCATCCTGTATGGTCCCCCAGGCCTGCCAGGAGTGATTTCTGAGCACAGAGCCAGGAGTAACCCCTGAGCATTGCTGGGTGTGACCCAAAAACCAAAACCAAACCAAACAAAAAAGATGGGAGTTGAGCCCAAGGCTTCTCTGGTATCTAAGGGTTAACTTACTCCTAGGCTGGACCCTAGTGCCAATTCTGATATAAATTAAAAGATTAGCAAGTAAGTTAGCAATCTGAGTGAGCAGACTTTAAAAATATCGAACATCTTTTAAAAGACTAACTTTACTTTGAGAATTACAAAGTTATTTTTCTGTTTTTCTTGATGCTGCTTTTTCCAGGTAAAGTGATCTTTAATCAAGGTCATATTTTTGTGTACTAATTTGTCATCTAGAGGTAAAAGTTAAACTATAGACATTCTTGGCACAGCAGCAGGGAGATTCTTATTAGACCAAATAAATGTTTGCAACTATTGTTTGCAACCGTTACTAGGCATGAGAAACACTACCCTCACTTTTCATATCTTCTCCTAACCAGCAGCAGAGTTCTCTCCATGGTGACGAGCCCTTTTTTCCTGGGGAATGTCGACAGCATCATTTTTTCAGAAGGAGATGCTGATGCTGGGCTGCTCCTGCCTGTCCTGTGCTTGCTGCTGAGAGGAATAGGGAGAGTGTGCTAAGGGAGCAGGCACTTAAAAATAAGGCTGGTACTTGTTATCAGAGCAGTAACCTTCACTCACCCAGAAATCTCCTCCAGCCAGCATTTGAAAAAGAAGGAAAAGCAGTTACTGTTTATGTAAGTTCTTTTCTGGAACGTCTGGCGTCAATCACTCTGGGTGCTTCTGTCACAAAACAATAACTGTGGTACCCGAGGCCCTGGGTAGTGTTCCTGGCTCTCAGGACAGTAGTGACCCTCCTGCCTTCTTTTGCTTCAGGGAGAGAAATCTGTCTGGTCTCCCATT
This sequence comes from Suncus etruscus, assembly GCF_024139225.1. NCBI lineage: Eukaryota > Metazoa > Chordata > Mammalia > Eulipotyphla > Soricidae > Suncus > Suncus etruscus. The sequence continues at coordinate 758,215 of NC_064856.1, forward strand.
CTGCATCAACCCCCAATCTCTCTGCCCCTTCTGCAACTCCACTGAAGGAAAGCAGGTGGTATCTTGCTACAATTCAAAGATAGGCTAGACTGGGACTGTCCTTGATGGCACCAGAGCCAGAACGAGACCTGGATTGCTCGTGATGACTCATGACACCCTCACAGACAATCTGGCATGACTTTGATAAAGCTATCTAAAGTCTCTGCTTTTTTTTTCTTAAAGTAGAGAAGTTTATTGGAAAGTAATGAGGAAAGAGAAGGGCTTCCCATGTAGGATAGGACTAAGTTCATCTCTGCATTTTTGAATATACAGTGGAATACTTCATCAAAACTCATGACGTGTTTTCTTCCAGTTTTCCCCAGTCTTAAGACTGTGGGCTGATGGGCTGAAGTTTCTGGAAGATGACCTCTGTGCCCTGATCAGAAGACTATGTACTCACTGACATGTCTGTTGCTCTTCTAAGAGTCTTTCCCTGTTCCATTGGACGTTTATCGCCTCCTGTGAGCATAGAGCAGTTCCGTCGCCTCCCAGGGCCCATTGCCTAAAAAGCTTACCCGTCTTCTGTCTGTGTAGCTCTCCCTCATCTTTGCCTGCACTTTTTTCATGGTATGCATGTAGCCTTTTCAGGCAGGCTTCTTTCTCTGTTGTTTTGTTTTGTTTTTGGACCACACCCAGTAAAGCTCAGGGATATGTGCTCAGAAATTCAGAAATCACTCCTGGCTCGGGGGACCAAATGGGATGCTGGGGATTGAACCTAGGTCCCTCCTGGGTCAGCCACATGCAAGGCAATTGCCCTACCACTGTGCTATCGCTCTGGCCCCTCTTTCTCCATTTTAATTTCTGTACTTGCTTGTGGCATAAATCCCTTCTATTTACTTGTTTATTTATTTAATTATTTGTGGTTTTTTTTGGGGGGGTCACACGCAGCAGCGCTCAGAGGTTATTCCTGGCTCTATGCTCAGAAATTGCTCATGGCAGGCTTAGGGGACCCCAGGGGATGCTGGGATTCGAACCACCGTCCTTCTGTATGTAAGGCAAACACCCTATCTCCATGCTATCTCTCCAGCCCAAATCCCTTTCTTTTAATGATGAGGAACATCTTCTGTCGGTGATGTACCCCTTGCATCCTGCCAGTCACCTGTTGGAGGATTTAATGTTGTTGATAGTTTTTTGCTTGTTTGTGGCCTCACCTGGTAATGCTCAGTGCTTACTCCTGGTAGAGTTGACCTGATTTGACCCCTGGGGCCCTTTATAGTTCCTCAAGCCTACGAGGATCCTTGAGAACCAGAACTAGAGACTACGACCTGGACACCATTGGGTATAGCCCATAAAGCCTACCGACCAAAAATCCAGGTGCTCATTTTGGCATAGACAGAGGACTACCTAACTTCCAGATGACAGACTGCTAATTAAGGGCAGTTTTCTCACTTGAAGATTTTGGCCCTTTAGCGATAGAGGCCTTCCAGAATGGGTAAGGTTAGGTTACCTGTTTTCTAGTTATAATGACGAGTCTCAAGCCTACTGTTCCTCGTACAGGCCTCAGTAAGCAACGTTTCATACAGCCAACAGGAAGCTCTGTGCACCCCTGTTGTGTGACCTTCCTGGAGTACAAGTTTTCATCTTTCCTCATGATCTGATCAGCATTTCATACAAAAGCTCCACTTAGGAAAACGTGAGAACATTCTTCTGTCTGGGGAATTATCAAGTGGCAGAAGCAGCCAGAATTTTTCTAGCTAGAGCTTAAAAGTAAGAGATTGAGAGATAAATGACTGGATTTGGAGATTCTCTTCTGGGTAGAGGCAGTTCCAAAGTAAGTCCATAGGGACTGAAGAGATAATCCAGGGGTACTAATGACTTTATTGGAGATACAATAATTTTCACAAATATACTTGCTAATGAACTTTTTCTTTTCTTTTTACTTTTTTGTTTTTGGGTCACACCCGACAGCGCTCAGGGGTTACTCCTGGTTCTATGCTCAGAAATCGCTCCTGGCAGGCTCAGAGGACCATATGGGATGCCAGGATTCGAACCACTGTCCTGCATGCAAGGCAAATGCCCCACCTCCATGCTATCTCTCCGGCCCCTTTTTTCTTTTTCTTTTTTTTTTTAATGAACTTTTTCTTCTTTTTATTTTATTTTTTAATTTTTCTTTTTTTTTTTTTTTTTTTGGTTTTTGGGCCACACTCATTTGATTCTCAGTGTTTACTCCTGGCTATGTGCTCAGAAATTGCTCCTGACTTGGGGGGACCATATGGGACGCCGGGGGGATCGAACTGCGGTCCATCCTACGCTAGCGCTTGCAAGGCAGACACCTTACCTCTAGCGCCACCTTCCCGTCACCTATTTTTTTTAATGACTTTGCTTTCTGTCATTTTGAAACAAATGTACTAATTACCAGTTATGTCAGCTATGTGATGCATTTTCTTTAAATAAAAAAAAAGTATTATTTCTAAAATAAGAGGTTCCTGACTCTGTGCCTAGGAATCACTCCTGGAGGTCCTTGGGAGAACATATTGTGATGTTGGAATAGGAGCAGGATCAGCCATATTCAAGACAAGTGCTTGTACTGCGTCTCCAGCCCTAGAAGCAAGTCATCTTTTCTGAGGTCAGGGATGTATGTAGCTAAGTGTAGATTTCATGCCTCTCAGGTGAGCCCTGGGTTTGATCCTTGAGTCTTATCAGGAATGATTCCCAAGTGCAGAGCTAGGAGTAAACCCAAAGCTGGAGATGGCCCAAACCTCCCCAGTAATAAGAACAATTGCATCTTATTGGATTACTTGTTTACCTTTGCTAGAAGGTGAGTTCCAGGAAATAGCATTTCATCACCTTTGTTGAGTATCTCGCAAGGGCCAACAGTGGTGCCAGCCATTTAGTGGGTGCGGAGTAAATATTTGTGGAATAAATGACTTTGCAATTTGTCTTTTTTAAAATAAAAGACAAGTTCCCTTTAAAAATCAAGCTGTCCCAGACATACTCCCAAAGTATTTGTCTGCAGACAGGCACCTTTCTTTTTTCCTGCTCCACCCCTCCACCTTTTGGTTGGTTTTTGGGTCTATGTCCTGCTGTGTTCATGGCTTGCTCCTGACTCGGAGTTCATTGATCACTTCTGATGCTGTGCTAAGGGATTACTGTGGCTCTGTGCTCAGGGATTACTCCTGGCTGTGGCTCTGTGCTCAGGGATTACTCTTGGTAGCGCTCATGTGATGACAGGACTGAATTGGAGCACTTCTTTTTTCTTCCAGCCCCATCCTCCCTTTCAGCTACAGCTTTCAGTTCTTTAGCTGGTCTACTGAGCAGAATATCAGTCATATTACCTGCTGGGGACTTAACTGGAGTGAATGTGTTTTGGGACCTGGATCATGGGGTGAGGAAGGCAGCCTGATCCGCCTGATCCGCAAGTATCTTCTTCACAGGCACTAGCAATATCCTTTCAGGCCCCAGTTCTAGCCTTTCAAGCCCAGGTCATTCTGGTTGAGCAAGGTTGTTTGAGTCTCAGGAGACTAGCAGAGAACTTTGCCCGTAGTTTCTGGAAAGGAATCAAAATAAGTAACACCCTGAAGACTCACAGGCCCATGCAACAAAACAGCCTCAGTGGGAAAAGCAAGAGTCAAGCTAGTCTTTGCTGTTTGATGTTAGGAAATGGACAAATGTCCTTTCAGCCATTCCTGCTGTGCATAGAAAATGAGAAGTCCTGCCATCTCCTCTTTTCACTTCATTTTTCACAGTGAAAATCAAATCAATCAGATAACTGAAAGAAACACATGAGAGACAAGATGTTGTGCACTTGTCTTACAAGAAGTCAACCAGATATTCCCCAGTCCCAGTCCCCACCTTGAGTAGTCTTTGAGCACAGCGACAAGAGTCAGTCCTGGGCCCGGAGAGATAGCACAGCGGCGTTTGCCTTGCAAGCAGCCGATCCAGGACCAAAGGTGGTTGGTTCGAATCCCGGTGTCCCGTATGGTCCCCGTGCCTGCCAGGAGCTATTTCTGAGCAGACAGCCAGGAGTAACCCCTGAGCACTGCCGGGTGTGGCCCAAAAAAACCAAAAAATAAAAATAAAAAAAAAGAGTCAGTCCTTTGTACCTTTAGGTACAGCCCACAAACAATCCCATTTACGTGGCTATTCTAGTCTTCTGGCTAGAATATCTTCTGGCCTTTGGTGGACTCTCAACACATTTTGGAGGTTAACTAGGACTTCTCATCAGTAGCCACTTTCTTGGTGTTGGTGCTGGGGGCGAAGATTAAGACTTGTGGGAGGAAAGAATACAGGAGTTGTGCTTGGTGGTGTCTGTGTGTGGTGAGAGATAGAATGGTTTTGAATCAGTCTCCACACTTAGGAAGTTGAAGTGTTTTAATTTTAGTAACTTAATATTTTTTATGTTTTAAGAGTTTAATGCATGTATATTCTCCAACTATAGAATTAAACACTTTAAGAGAACAGTTTTTATGGATAGCGCATTGGACTTCTACCTTCTGATCGAGGCCCCCCTCCCAAAAAAAAAAAAAAGAGAACAGTTCTGTTTTTTTTTTTTTTTGGTTTTTTTTTTGGTTTTTGGGCCACACCTGGCAGTGCTCAGGGGTTACTCCTGGCTGTCTGCTCAGAAATAGCTGCTGGCAGGCACGGGGCACCATATGGGACACCGGGATTCGAACCAACCACCTTTGGTCCTGGATCGGCTGCTTGCAAGGCAAACGCCATTGTGCTATCTCTCTGGGCCCAAGAGAACAGTTTTTATTGTTTTTTAATTTTCATTTTATTTTCAGCACTAGATTGGGTAGTGCTGAGCAACATCACTTGACCCATGGGAAAATTGTAAAATAGGAAAAGACATCTGTGCTGATTACCTTGGCCAGATTTGAGAACAGAAGACTTGGCTGGTTAAATCTTAAATTGCAAGGAGATAATAATATCAGCAAATGAATGTTTAAGAAGGACTGTGGATCTGGGAGAAAGTAGAGGACACCATAGGCAAATGGCATCAATTATCAGGGAGGTGTTTATTTAGCTTTTTGTCCTGTGTGTTCTGGATGCTTGTATGCTTTTGAAGACAATTTGTCGTTTTTTAGCAGGTGTCTGTCTTAGTGGTTTTTTAATTTGTTTTTGGGTCACACCCTGCTGTGCTCAGGGGTTTCTCCTGGCATGCTCAGGAGACCACAAAGAATGCCGGGGATTGAACACATGCGGAGCAAACATCCTACCCACTGTACTTACTTTTTATTGTCCTGGTCCCTGTACTTTTTATTTCTTTTTTTTTTTTTTTTTTTGGTTTTTGGGCCACACCCGGCGATGCTCAGGGGTTACTCCTGGCTATCTGCTCAGAAATAGCTCCTGGCAGGCACGGGGGACCATATGGGACACCGGGATTCGAACCAACCACCTTTGGTCCTGGATCGGCTGCTTGCAAGGCAAACGCCGCTGTGCTATCTCTCCGGGCACACTTTTTATTTCTTATTTTCTAACAGCTATATATAAATGTAATATATATATATATATACACATACATATTAGGCCTAGTTTTTAGCCTAAACATCTCTGCATGAAAAGTAGGTTTTATTGTAATGTCTCTTAAATTACAGCTTGTTTTCGTATTGTTGAAATTTGAAATCTCTATGCTAAAGATAGTAATCCCCCCTTTCCATTTTTATTGAGGCCCTATGATTTGTAAAACTAATAATGAGAGTTACATAATGACCCATCCAATACCACCACTTACCCTGCAAACTCCTCCACCTCCTCCACATCTAAGTTCAGTTCTATAGACAAAATCTCCAATTTTGATAACTTTGATTTTGTTTTTGGTCCACACTGGTGATGCTCAGGGGTTACTCCTGGCTCTGTGCTCAGAAATCGCTCCTGGCTTGGAGGACCATATGGGACGCCGGGGGGGGGGGGGCAGGGGGGATCTGTCCTGCGTCAGCCGCATGCAAGGCAAATGCCCTACTGCTGCACTATTGCTCCGGCCTGTTTTGATAACTTTGGCCTTTTCTTGTTCCCTTTCTTTATATCCCACAGATAAGAGAGACTTTCTTGAGGGGTTTGTTTTTGGGTCACACCCAGCTGTGCTCAGAGCTTGTGCTGGTACTATGCTAAGGGTTATTCCTGACATGGCTCAGGGGCCTATATGGAGAGCCATGGATCAAAACTGGATCAGCTGCATGCAGGGCAGATGCCTTATCCCACTATACTTTTGCTCCAACCCCATTAAAAGAAATTGTTGTGGGGCTGGAGAGATGGCATGGAGGTAGGGCATTTGCCTTGCACGCAGAAGGACGGTAGTTTGAATCCAAGCATCTCAGATGGTCCCCCGAGCCTGCCAGAAGCAGTTTCTGAGCATAGAGCAGGAGGAACCCCTGAGCGCTGCCTGGTGTGACCCCAAAACAAACAAACAAACAAACAAAGAAATTGTGGGGGTTGGAGTGGTAGCACAGTGATAGGACATTTGCCTTGGACACAGCTGACCCAGGACAGACTAGTATACTATTCCTGGCATCCCAAATGGTCCCTGAGCCAGAAGCGATTTCTGACCACAGAGCCAATAGTAACCCCTGAGCACTGCCGGGTGTGGCCCCCCCAAAAAAAGAACATTCATTCACAAGGATATATGCGTACCATTATTTATTGCAACATTTGGTGCAGTTGCTAAGATATGGAATCAACGTAGGTGTCCCATGAGAGATGAGTGAATTCTGAAGAAGTGGCATAGACACACAATAGAATACTATGCAGCTGCAGGGAACAATGAAATCATGCAACTTGCTCAGACTTAAATGGAACTGGAGGATTTATGTTAAATGAAATAAGGCAGAAGAGGACAGGCAACACAAGATGATATCACTATCTGTGGTATATAGAAAAACTGAATGAGGGGGGCCGGAGAGGTGGCATAGAGGTGGGGCATTTGCCTTGCATGCAAAAGGACGGTGGTTCAAATCCCGACATCCCATATGGTCCCCCGAGCCTGTCAGGAGCAATTCCTGAGTGTAGAGCCAGGAGAGCGCTGCCAGGTGTGACCCCCCCAAAAACAAAAGAAAAACTGGATGAGGGAATACAGTATAGTAAAGGGGGGGTGTGCTTAGATCACCCTTGACCCCAGAATGTAGGGAGGAAAAGGAAAGAAGTCAGAGGATATAAGAAGAGGAAGATGAGGGTTGGAGAGATAGCATGAAGGTAAGGTGTTTGCCTTGCATGCAGAAGGATGGTGGTTTGAATTCCGGCATCACATATGGTCCCCTGAGCCTGCCAGGAGCAATTTCTGAGCATAGAGCCAGGAATAACTCCTGAGCACTGCCGGGTGTGACCCACAAACCAAAAAAAAAATAAAAAAGGAAGATGGTAAGGAATGGGTTAAGGGGGCTGAAATGATAGTCTAGCACAGGGGTCTCAAACTCAGTTTACCTGGGGGCCGCAGGAGGCAAAGTTGGGGTGAGGCAGGGCTGCATAAGGGATTTTGCTTACCGAATATTTGTGATAAAAAATCGCGTTAGTAAGAAAAAAAATCGCATTAAACATTTGCATACCCCGAACGGAACTGCTCGGGGTATGCGAATGTTTAATGCGATTTTTTTCTTACTAATGCTATTTTTATTGCGATTATTCGGTAAGCGAATAATTGCAAATACTGCGATATTTGAAGGTCGGCCACGGGCCACAAAATGTTGTACAGAGGGCCACAAACGGCCTGTGGGCCTGAGTTTGAGACCCCTGGTCTAGCAGATAAGAAAGTTGCCTTACAACTGTCCCATCTGATCCCTGGCATCCCATATGGTCTTCCAAGCACACCAGCAGTGATTTCTGAGTGATACCTAAGCACTGATGGGTGTGGCCCCCCCCACAACAAAAAAGAAAAGGAATGGGTGTAGAGGGGAAGAGCTCAAGGGCCTCAGGTGTATCCCTTGAATGGAGGAGTGGTATTAACTACACATCCAGAGTCCAAAGCGAATAGAATAGGAATGAAAGCCTGAGCTCCAAGCCAAGGGGACCAAACAAGAATGTTCCCTGGAGGTCAGGCTGGAGATAGGTGGGATGGAGCCTGGGGACACTGGTGAAGGAAGGGAAGCTGATACTTATGGTGAGGTTGGTGCTAGGCATTGTATGTCTCTAACTTATGAATGACTTTGTAAATCACTGTCTTTATTAAATAAAAAAATATTGTGGTCATAGTGACACCTGAACACACAGAGTTGAATAAAACTAAACTGAAATTCCACAACATTATAAATCAGTGCCAAATTGATCATTGGGAGGCAGGTTCAAGGCCGAGCCCACAGAGGGTGGTGGCCCTTTGCTAAATCCTTCCCGACGCCACCTCCAGCCAGGCAGGTGCCCCCAAGGGCCTCCCCCCAACTGCACCCGCTCCTCCAGGCATGATGCGTGCAAGATGGCAAAGAAGGCTGCGGGTCTGGTCGCTGGGGGTTGGGGGAGGCCCGAGCTCCCCACTCCCCCGGGCTGAACTTCTGAGCCCAGATTCGCCTGAGGATGCCAGAGGCCAGGGACAAGTCACACAGCAGGATCAACACGGAGGCACCTGGCTTGCAGCGACCTGGTCCGGGAGGGACAGGCATGGGGTCGATGAGGTGATTGCGGAGTCCTACACTAATAAATTTTTAGATTTACATGAAATAGAGAAATCCTACAAATATGCCATTTATCAAGTAAGGAGAGAGGGATATAAACAACTTAAAGGAAAATCTGATAGGCCTGTAAATAAAAGTGGTTTATCCTCATAAAGCAATCTTGGTTTTATGTTAGAAAATTTAATGTAATGCTTAAGTATGCATTAATAAGAGTAAGAAAAAAGCTGTATGAGGGGCCGGGCGGTGGCGCTAAAGGTAAGGTGCCTGCCTTGCCTCCGCTAGCCTTGGACGGACCTCGGTTCGATCCCCCGGTGTCCCATATGGTCCCCCAAGCCAGGAGCAGCTTCTGAGCGCATAGCCAGGAGTAACCCCTGAGCATTACCGGGTGTGGCCCAAAAATCAAAAAAAAAAGAAAAAAGCTGTATGAATATTAAAAACAACCACTTGAATAGACTTAGGGCATCTAAAATAAAAATTTGTTCATTATTTTAAAAGTATGAAATATATATATATATATATTGAAAGGATAGCCTTATTGCTGAGATACTCAGCACAGTAAGCCCCCAAAAATAGTTAGTGCAAAAATTAAATCGAAAGTCTCAAAACTTTTCAAGTATGAAGCTGATTTCTAACTGTAAGACTATTTACTGTGGCACTGAGGCCTGGTCTGATGTAACCTAAGAACTGACGTTAATATTTTATCAGGGTTGTAACATTCTTCCAGATAATGAAAGAACAGAGACGGAGTTTGCCCTTGAGCTGCTTTTTCTGGGTGACCGGGTTTGACAAAGCCTCTTTCGGAATTATTTCCCACCATCCAGACTCTCTGAACCTGCTAACGTTGGCACCTAGAGGCTTCTGAGAGTCCATTCTCCTCCCTGTTCTTAGCACCCAGGGGGCTTCTAGGGCACAGATTAAGTTCTCTTGCCTCTGTGCATCATAGTAGTGCAAACCAGCCTGCTCAGTACGCCTCCAGCGAGAGTGTCCTTCCTGCTGAGAGGCTGAAGCACTTGCCCCTTTGGCCTCTGAGCTGGTTATTCACCTCAGGATGAAACAGGGCCTCTGGGAAACTATGCTCAGCAGTTACTCCTTAAAGTGCTCTGGAACCTTATGCAGAGTGAGGATGGAACCTGAGGCCTCCTGCATGCAAAGCTATTAGCTATCTCACCAGCGCCTTGACTCTTATTTTACTTATTTGTTTATTTATGGGTTTTGGGGTTTTTTTCTGAGAAGGCTGTTCTTAGCTCTACTCTGGGATCACTCCTGGAGAGGCTCAGGGAACCATATCGAACCTGTGTCAACTGAGTGCAAGGCAAGAACACTTTGTTCTTTGTTTTTGTAAGATTTCAGAGAAAGCCCAGTGGTGCTCTTGGGTTACTCTAGGTTCTGTGTTCAGGGATCTGTCCTGGCCATACTCTGGGGAACCATATGAACTGCCAGGAATTGAGCCTGGGTCAGCTGCTTACAAGGCAAGTGCCCTACCCGTTGTACAATCTCTCCAGCTCCAACTTATATCAAGCTTAGTAGTATTAGAATTATTGAAATTCTGCTTGTTTCAAAATAAGTAAATAGCATAGTAAAAGACAAGTAGCCCTTTACCTGCAGTACTTACTGCCCTGATGGCCACCAAGCTTGTCAGCTTGTTTCTGTGTGCAGTTGTTTCACGCATCTTTGGGACTGTAGAGCTTCTTTTTTTTTTTTTTTTTTTTCTTTTTTTTTTTGGTTTTTGGGCCACACCCGGTAACGCTCAGGGGTTACTCCTGGCTATGTGCTCAGAAGTTGCTCCTGGCTTGGGGGACCATATGGGACACCGGGGGATCGAACCGAGGTCCTTCCAAGGCTAGCGCAGGCAAGGCAGGCACCTTACCTTCAGCGCCACCGCCCGGCCCCACTGTAGAGCTTCTTAACCTCTCCTAAGTTCAGATACTTTTTTTCACCCACTCCAAGTTCAGATATTTTTTATTTGGTACACAACACTTTGCTTGGAGTCTTGCACTATGTTGTTAAAGCTGACCAAAACTGGTCTGGATCCGGGTTGGGGTCCGAGGTTGGAGATGCCCGAGCCCCCTGAGTACTGCCGTGTATGTGACCCAAAAAAAAACAAACAAAAAGTCCAGTGAGGTAACACCTCACATTATGAAATCACCCCACGCGCCATATTCTCAGTTCCTGGTGAACAGGTGTGAAGCAGGGTAGCCACGAGCATTTAATAAACTAAGCCAGTCAGGAGAGAATTCTGAGTTGGTTGGCTTCTTGCCTTGTGGTCCCACTCCATGCTTCAAGCCAAATCAAAACTTCTTTATTTTCCAACCAGGAGGGGGAGGGTCCAGTGAGTGGCAAAGTACCTCTAGCAAGCTACTCCACTCTAGGTGAACTTTTACAAATAAAGGGATAGGTGAAAAGGAAAGAGGAAGTTGGGGGAACACATTGTTTTGGATAAAAAAGTAGGGTATGATCTGTCACACCTTGAGTTTGATTGTGTACTTATTGCAGTTCCTTTTTTTTTTTTTAAATTTTTTAAATTATTCTGAGCACTTCCTGCTCTGGGCCTCAGCTGTGATATCTGAGCAATGGGTGCAGGAGAGAGACAGAGAGGGAGGGAGGGAGGGTGGGAGAGAGGGAGAGAGACAGAGAGAGAGAGGAGAGGAGAGAGGCAGAGAGGCAGAGAGGGAGAGGGAGAGAGAGGGAGAGGAGAGAGGAGAGGCAGAGAGGGAGAGAGGGGAGAGGGAGAGGAGAGGCAGAGGGAGAGGAGAGAGGAGAGGAGAGGGGAGAGAGAGGAGAGGGAGAGAGACTTATTGCAGTTCCTTTTTTCAAAATTTTCTGTCTGAATAGCTAAACCATGTGAAGTTGCCATTTTGAGTTTCAAAATGATCAAATATTGGCAAGTTTGTATTCATCCTGACAGGTTTAGGAAGTTGGTGTTTTTCATATTTTCATCAAATTTCTGATTACACAGAAAATCTTGTTCACATTTATGAATAAATTTTCTTCTCAAAAGTGCTTTTATTTTATTTTTTTGCCACATCTGGAAGTGCTCAGAGGATCATAATGAACTTAGAATCACTCCAGGAGATGCTTGGGGTATGGTTGGTGGTGTTAGGGAACCATAAAGATGGCGAGGGATTGCACCACCTGGACCATGGACCATGTACAAGTCAGTTGCCTTAAGTGTTCTCCTATTTTTCTGATCTACACTTTGACCTTTGTACTACTTCTCCAGCTCATCATAAAATTTATCAAACCAAATATTAGATTCTTTTCTTTTTCTAAATAAATCTTGGGGATCTAATTCAGAGCATCTCTCATCCTCTGCTATATCTCTAGCCCCAAACTGTTACTTTAAGCAGTTTTTATCCTGCCATCTTTCATCAGCTACTTTTCTTACACTTACTTTTTTTACATATACCATTTAGTACTGTTTAATTCTTCTAGAAATAAGATTTTCAAGATTGTTTAATACTGTGGTTGGGGCTGTAGTGATAGTACTGTGGGTAGGACATTTGTATTGTATGTGGCTGACCTGAGTTCAATCCTCAGCATCACATAATGCTTAGTGATATGACAAACTATTTTTCTTTCTTTTGCATGATTTTATTTAGCCTCAGTTTCCCCCCCCACATTCTTTTTTATTGCATTTTTTTAAATTTTGTAATGGGGAATCATTTTTAAGTGCTATTTCTTAAAAGTTTGTATTGAGATACTATGATTTAAATGATGTTTTCATGCATACATCGTTCCCACACCACACCCACAACCAGTGTGTCTAAAAGCCCCATCATTTCAACATCCCTGACTCCCACCCTGCATTCAGCCTGTGGAGAAACTCTAGTTCCGTTGCCCTTGACCATTTGTCACTCCCTTACTGTGTATCTTTATATCCCATATATGGGAGAGATCATTTTGTATCTGCCCTCTTCTGATTGACTTTATTCAGCCTGATACATATTCTTCAAATTCATCCACATAGGGGCAAAAGGCTTGATTCCTTCTTTTACAGATGCAGAGTATTCCTGTGGAGGGGTACAGATGGATTGTCCCACTGTCCCCAAGGAAGGAAGGGAAATCCCAGACCTCCTATACTAGGAGGTCAGGAGATGTTGTACAACAGGAGATTGTAGTACTCCACAATAAATAATTCACACAGATATGAAGGTTCTAGCAGACAAGAAAAACTCAAAGTAAGCTGTTCACCCACCAGCCCATCACTTCACCACGTGGAACCACAAGCTGAGATATAGCCCCCTTCCTCAGCATTCCTGCCTCCCATTTATTGACAACCAAACAAAACCCCTCTCCCCCAGGGGGAGGGGAAAAGGCAGGCAGAGAACAGATAAAAATGGGAACTATTCCCCACACACACACACCCGTTTGATGCTCAGGGGTTATTCCTGGCTAATCACTCAGAAATCGCCCCTGGCTTGGGAGGACCATATGGGACACGGGGATCCAACCGGTCTGTCCTACACTAGCCCTTGCAAGGCAGACAACTTACCTCTAGCGCCACCTCGCCAGCACCACAAATGGGAACTATTTCAAAGGCCTCCATTTACCTCACATTCCTATGTACATGCACACCACAATGTCATGATCCATTCTTTCATAGTTGGGTATTTGGGTTGTTTCCATATCTTGGCTATTGTACTAGACACAGTACAATGGACTTGAGTGTGCATGAATCTTTTCAAATGAATGTTCTTGGCAGATTTTTTATTTTTGTTGGTTGTTGTTTTTGGTTATCAGCTCCTTCTCATACTGGTGTCATTATGCCGGTGTAAAGTGACTGAATATTCCACTTTAGGTAATTTTCTGTTTCTTCTGATAGTACAGTATACGCCATCATTGTACTATCAGAGTACATAGATCATACTATCAAATACTCTTGAGTATATATTTTGTAGCATGTCTCCATAAGTATGAAAAATTTTTGTAGGGCTATTTTTTATGTCGCTGAAGTAACTTAGATGACAAAATAAAAAATAGTTGAGCATTTTTTTAAAATTGTGTTTTAATCAGAAATGTTCTTTCACTTACATGTATTTCTTTTATTTAAACAACTTTATTACATACATGACTGTGTTTGGGTTTCAGTCATGTAAAGAACACCACCCATCACCAGTGCAGCATTCCCATCACCAATGTCCCAAATCTCCCTCCTCCCCACCCAACCCCCGCCTGTACTCTAGACAGGCTTTCTATTTCCCTCGTACATTCTCTTTATTAGGATAGTTCAAACTGTAGTTATTTCTCTAACTAAACTCATCCCTGTTTGTGGTGAGCTTCATGAGGTGAGCTGTAACTTCCAGCTCTTTTCTCTTTTGTGTCTGAAAGTTATTATTGCAAGAATGTCTATCATTTTTCTTAAAACCCATAGATGAGTGAGACCATTCTGCGTCTCTCTCTCTCTCTCTCTCTCTCTCTCTCTCTCTCTCTCTCTCTCTCTCTCTCTCCTCTCTCTCTCTCTCTGACTTATTTCACTCAGCATAATAGATTCCGTGTACATCCATGTATAGGAAAATTTCATGACTTCATCTCTCCTGATGGCTGCATAATATTCCATTGTGTATATGTACCACAGTTTCTTTAGCCATTCATCTGTTGAAGGGTATCTTGGCTGTTTCCAGAGTCTTGCTATGGTAAATAGTGCTGCAATGAATATAGGTGTAAGGAAGGGATTTTTGTATTGTATTTTTGTGTTCCTAGGGTATATTCCTAGGAGTGGTATAGCTGGGTCGTATGGGAGCTCGATTTCCAGTTTTTGGAGGAATCTCCATATTGCTTTCCATAAAGGTTGAACTAGACAGCAATCCCACCAGCAGTGGATAAGAGTTCCTTTCTCTCCACATCCCCGCCAACACTGCTTGTTCTCATTCTTTGTGATGTGTGCCAATCTCTGGGATGTGAGGTGGTACCTCATAGTTGTTTTGATTTGCATCTCCCTGATGATTAGTGATGTGAAGCATTTTTTCATGTGTCTTTTGGCCATTTGTATTTCTTCTTTGTCAAAGTGTCTGTCCATTTCTTCTCCCCATTTTTTGATGGGATTAGATTTTTTTTCTTGTAAATTTCTGTCAGTTCCTTGTATATTTTGGAGATTAGCCCCTTGTCTGATGGGTATTGGGTGAAAAGTTTCTCCCACTCAGTGGGGGGCTCTTGTATCCTGGGCGCTATTTCTTTTGAGGTACAGAAACTTCTCAGTTTAATATATTCCCATCTGTTAATCTCTGCTTTCACTTGCTTGGAGAGTGCAGTTTCCTCTTTGAAGATGCCTTTAGTCTCAATGCCCTGGAGTGTTTTACCTACGTGTTGTTCTGTATATCTTATGGTTTCAGGTCTGATATCGAGGTCTTTCATCCATTTGGATTTAACCTTCGTACATGATGTTAGTTGGGGGTCTAAGTTCAATTTTTTGCAAGTGGCTAGCCAGTTGTGCCAACACTACTTGTTGAAAAGGCTTTCTTTGCTCCATTTAGGATTTCTTGCTACTTTATCAAAAATTAGGTGATTGTATGTCTGGGGAACATTCTCTGAGTATTCAAGCCTATTCCACTGATCTGAGGGCCTGTCTTTATTCCAATACCATGCGTTTTGATAACTATTGCTTTGTAGTACAGTTTAAAGTTGGGGAAAGTAACTCCTCCCATATTCTTTTTCCCAATGATTGCTTTAGCTATTCTAGGGTATTTATTGTTCCAAATGAATTTCAAAAGTGCCTGATCCACTTCTTTGAAGAATGTCATGGGTATCTTAAAAATATGGAATGCTTCACGAATTTGCATGTCATCCTTGCGCAGGGGCCATGCTAATATTCTCTGTATTGTTCCAATTTTAGTATATGTGCTGCCGAAGCGAGCACAGTTGAGCATTTTGGACCAGAGTGATAGCACAGCAGGTCGGGCATTTGCCTTGCACTTGGCTGAGCCGGGTTCTAACCCTGGCATCCATATGGTTCCCCAAGCCTGCCAGGAGTGATTTCTAACCACAGAGCCTGGAGTAACCCAGAGTGCCACTGGGTGTGGCCCATAAACAAAACAAAAAACAACAACAACAAATTTTGATCATAATATTTTTAGTTTGTAATATGTCGACAAAATGACTTCTAGAAACTTACTAATTGTCACTTCCTCCATAAAGGTGAAATTTACTACTTACGTTAGTCTCGCCCCTGAATATTTTTATTCTTCATCTTATAGTCAAAAATTCTATCACTGTTTCAGTTATTATATATATTTTGTTTTTTGGCTCACACCCGGCGGTGCTCAGGGGTTACTCCTGGCTCTTTGCTCAGAAATCACTCCTGGCAGGCACAGAGGACCATATGGGATGCCGGGATTCGAACCACTGTCCTTCTGCATGAAAGGCACAAATACCCTACCTCCATGCAATCTCTCTGGTCCCATTATATATATATTTTTTTCTGTGATCTCCTATCATAGCATTCCTTCTCTTTCTCTGTTCTTCTCATATATATAATCTGCATGTACATACTTGCTTGATTTCTTTTTGTTTGTTTGTTTGTTTTGTCTTGGCTTTTTAGTCATACCCAGTGGTGCTCAGACCTTCTCCTAACTCTGTGCTCAAGAATTCCTCCATGGGCCGGAGAGATAGCATGGAGGTAAGGCGTTTGCCTTTCATGCAGAAGGTCATCGGTTCGAATCCCGGCGTCCCATGTGGTCCCCCGTGCCTGCCAGGAGCAATTTCTGAACATGGAGCCAGGAGTAACCCCTGAGCACTGCCGGGTGTGACCCAAAAACCACAAAAAAAAAAAAAAAAGAATTCCTCCTGGGGCTGGCGAGGTGGCGCTAGAGGTAAGGTGTCTGCCTTGCGAGCACTAGCCCAGGAAGAACCGTGGTTTGATCCCCCGGCTTCCCATATGGTCCCCCCAAGCCAGGGGCCATTTCTGAGCGCTTAGCCAGGAGTAGCCCCTGAGCATCAAATGGGTGTGGCCCGAAAAATAAAAAAAAAAAGAATTCCTCCTGATGAGATTCAGCAGACCATATGTGGTGCTGGGTATTAAAATATGTTAGCTTTGTGCAGTGGCAGTATTGTAGCCAATGAGTTTTATCTGATGCGCAATTATTGCTAATTGAAAACTTTTCCCAATACCCTGCCATGACGACTTGAAATACAGTTGGCATTGGCAATTTTTGACAGTCTCTACAGAGACTGAAAAAAAAAAAAAAACTACGTTAGCTCTGGGCTGGCGAGGTGACGCTAGAGGTAAGGTGTCTGCCTTGCAAGCGCTAGCCAAGGAAAGATCGCAACCGCGGTTCGATCCCCTGGTGTCCCATATGGCCCCCCCCCCCCAAGACAGGGGCAATTTCTGAGCACTTAGCCAGGAGTAACCCCTGAGCATCAAACGAGTGTGGCTTAAAAAATAAAAAATACTGCGTTAGCTGTATGAAGGCACCCACCTTACCTGCTGTATTATTGTGCCAGCCCTCATCTTCTGTATTTTTATTGGAGTTTCTCTTTTTTCTTATTAGCAACATTTTTTAGTTAAACTTAGTAAAATTATTACTGCTTTTTGCATTGCTAGTAAGTATATATGTTTGTAAGGGGAAAAAGCTTACTTATCATTAAGATTATAGAAAAAAAAATCAGGGGCCGGGCGGTGGCGCTAAAGGTAAGGTGCCTGCCTTGGCTGCGCTAGCCTCGGACGGACCGCGGTTTGATCCCCTGGCGTCCCATATGGTCCCCCAAGCCAGGAGCGACTTCTAAGCGCATAGCCAGGAGTAACCCCTGAGTGTCACAGGGTGTGGCCCAAAAACAAAAAAAAAAGAAAAAGAAAAAAAAGAAAAAAAAATCAAACATATCTTGGCCAAAATGCTAATATTAATTTTTTGAGGTAGAGGTATGGTGAAACTTTTGTCTGCTTCTTGCTTTTGCTTTTTTAATTTTTTTCTCCCATCTGCTCCCTTGTTTTTTCTTGTTGATTCTGCAATATATTTGATGGGGGTACATTATGTCCAGTGGTGCTTGGAGCTTTCTCCTGGCTTTGCACTCAAGGCTCACTCTTGTAGGTTCATGGGACCATATAGGATGCTTATCTCAAACCCTGATCTGCTGTACTATTGTCTCCCCCCCCCCATCTTTGTTTTGTTTCTGGGCCACACTTACCAGTGTTCAGGGGTTATTCCTGGCTCTGCATTCAAGAATGACTTAACTCCCTGGCAGGTTCAGGGAAATTGAAATGGGATGCTGGAGACTGGGACGCTTGTATAAGGTGGTTTCCCTGCCCACTGAACTATCTCTGTGCCTACCCCGCTCTCCTGCCCCGTATTGTTTCTTAGTAGAATTGAGAAATCAGGTACTTGTGAGTAGTGACTGCGCTCCCTCCCCCCCAGTAGATGTTCCAGGTCTCTAAGGTGGTGCCTTCAGCTGCAGTTCAGTAAGAGAAGCAGAAGGCACTTAATGCCCAGCACCTGCCTGGACATAGTGCTACTCAGGCTCACGGGAGTAGTGAAAGGGTGTTTGAGGTGTGGTGTGAACACTCTGTTTTCTCCACTATGTGTGCAGCCTGCTATGGGATGGACCAAGAAGAGAACCACTATGTGTCACGGCTCCGGGAGGTCTACACTAGCTGTGACACCACCGGGACCGGCTTCCTGGACCGAGATGAGCTGACCCAACTCTGCCTGAAGCTGCATCTGGAAAAGCAGCTGCCGCTCCTTCTGCGGATGCTTCTTGGAAACAACCACTTTGCCCGGGTGTGTATTGAGCATCATTTCCAGAAAGCAAAGTACGGAGCACACTCATTTCATATGAGAATGGTCAGGTGACTGAAAATGGGCTTCAGAGGCAAGTCTCAGGAGATCCTGGCTGCCTGCTACCTTTTACCTCTCCCATCCACACAAAGAGATGCTTTGTGTGGGTTTTCTGTGCTAGCCCCTGTAGTGCCCAGAATCCACACACAGGCTCTTGTGTGCAGATACTCCGGCTTCTGAGCTGTCTCCCAAGCCCTGAACTCTCTTTTCTCTAATGTGATAACATTAGATTAATGTGATTCATTTTGGCCAGGTAGAAAATAAGAGCTCCAGGCTAGGGAGAGGAACAGGGGTTAAGGCCAGTTTGATCCCTGGCACCATAAAGCTCCCTGAGTTCCATGGGGTGTGGCCCTGAGACCCCTAAGTACCATCTGGCATACCCAGGTAATCCTGGTACCTCACGGCCTAAGCAGCATCTTGGGCTTTTAATGCAACTACCAGCTCTAACTGACCTAATGGGACCCTTTGAATCACTTGGGGATTCCTCCCTCAAAATAAACGAAATGGGAATTCTGAGTTCTTTTTCCTTAAGAATTCAGAGTCATCTAGATGGGGATTGAGAAACCATATCACAACAACTTTCCTGATACAAATGTCCAAAAGGCCCTTTGCCCTTATTTTGATTGAGCTGTGCCTTGATGTCAGCCTCAAGGTTAGATGCACTTTAGTACCAGTTACCTTGCTGGCTGTCCAAATTCTAAAGGAATTAATTCTTCTCCCTCAGTGAACTCAATAAAACTACTTTTGAATGAGAAAGAAGAAAAATCCAGCCATTGATTTTCTTACTTAAGCTGGTGATCAAAGACCTACTGAAGAACAACAAGCAAAGCATGCATAAGGAGATGTCTAGGAGAATACAGCCTCTTGGTACTTCTCCCAGATGTCTACTGGCCCTCTTTAAAGGCTAAGGCAAAGCTACCTTTCTTCACATTTGACAGGATCTTGGAACCTGCGGCTCTTAAATGGACGGATGTGAAAGAGAGGCAAGTCCTTAAAAGCTGTGGGACCAGGATTTCTTTTTTTCTCTATCAATATTAAAATGAGAGGCTAAAGAAATAGTACAGTAGGAAAGGTTTTGTTTTGTATCCAACTAAGCTGCATTCAATTCTCAGTTCCCTACTATATGGTTCCCTGAACCTCATTACCTGAATTTAGTAACTGGAGTAAAGCCCTGAGCACCACTAGGTGTGGTCCCCAAAGAAAACAAAATAAAAATATTACAATGACACAGTGTTGAAAAAAACAGTATTATTCAGTAAACTACTATGCTTTGAATCCCCAGGAAGAAAATTATCTCAGTTCAACTGATTACACCCTTTCTCCACCTTTTACTACATTAAAAAAAAAAAAAGATGAAGAATTAGGTGCATTTGGGACTGGAGAGATAGTACATTGGGTAGCATACTTGCCTTGCACATAGCGTTTGATCCCCAGCACCCCATATTGTCCCCCTGACCACAGCTAGGAATAATCCCTGAACATAGGGCTAGTAGTAAGCCTTGAGCACAGCTGTAGTAGCCCCAAAACAAACAAAGATCCAGCTGTGTTTTGTAGAGACAATGCGCTGGTGTCTCTTGATATTGTACTTGGCCTCTCAGAAGCAAGAGGAAGGCATGCTTGGAAAAGTCAATACTGTTCATTTAAGAAGCTGACATGAATGATCTGGATTTCCGAATTGTGCCTGGCAATTTGGAATATTTGAACTCAGAAGAATGATTCGTAACCCCGATCGAGGTTGCAGGGTTGGCTAATAGCGTAGACACTGTCGTTCTCTACCTGGACTTTCCTCACTTTCTGCTTTTGTGGGCAGAAGTGGTGAGAGAACTTATATGCTTGTTCTAGTATTTATTGCACTGTCCTTCCCTTTTGTTCTTGTTGCTGCCCCTGTGATGACTGGGGGGTTGCACCTGCTTTGTGCCAGTACTCTGAGATCACATCCTTTGCTGTGGGTGTTGGGGAGCTTAATGGGCAGCTTAATGGCCTGAGCAATGGACTCAGTATGTGGTGGTGGTGGTGGTGGGGCAGCCTCACGCCTGCTAGGCAGATGCCTTGCTTCTGGGCCTTTCTTGGCTCCCACGAAAGGTTTTCAAACATCAGATTATCAAAGATTAGTGCTCACATGCCTGATAGAGAAAAAGCAGCTGTGTACAGGGCAAGTGCCCTACCCACTGTATTGCTTCTCAGGCCCTTGCATTTCATCTTTAATTTCATCTTTATTTATTTTTATTTATTTGTTATTTTGGGGGGATCACACCTGGCAGTGCTCAGGTGTTAGTTGGTCCTGGCTCTGCACTCAGAAATCATTCCTGGCAGGCTTGGGGGACCATATGGTATACCAGGGATCGAACTCAGGTCTGCTCTGGGTTGTCTGCGTGCAAGGCAAATGCCCTACTGCTGTGCTATTGCTCAGGTTCCTAATTTCATCTTTAATTTCTCCTTGAGTGTTATAAATTTTGGTATAAAATTTTCCTTAAAAACTAATATAGATTTGGGGACATAGCTCAGAGAGGTGGAGTACATGGAGTTTGCACGAGATCTCAAGTTTGATCCCTGACACTACATGACATCTAACACCTTCCAGGTTCCAGCATTGGAACCATACGGTTTAAACACAGGCCATGTAATTTTTGTGGGGATTTTTGTTGTTGTTTTTGGTCTTTTGGCCACACTTGTGATGCTTAGGGCTTTCTCTCAGTTCTGTGCTTAGGGATTATTCCTGGGGGTCTCAGGATACCATATGTGGTGTCAGAGATCGAACAGGTCAGTTGGATGCAAACTATGAAGAAAGAGGTCAGGATGGAACAAATAGACCAAAATGGTGGTATCAGACTTGACCATTTGCTCCCACAGCTATTATTTTATTGTTGTTTATTTGTTATGGGGGACCACACCCAGCAGTGCTCATGGCTTATTTCTGATTCTTTGTTCAGAAATCAATCCTGGTGAGGCTTGGGGGACCATATGGGATACCAGGGATAGAGCCCCTTTGAGCCATATGCAAGGCAAATGCCCTACCAACGTACTATTGCTCCTACTGCTGTCTGAGGGGGAGAAGAGTCACTTGCTTAATATCAGCAGCATCACAGAAGGCATTGGATTTGAGATCAGAGTGGCCGTTGTATTTCGCATCCATTTGTTCGAGTGTGTTTTGAAGTTTCTGTATACTAGGCAGTATCTAGAAGCTGTGGATGTGAAGCTGGAATCCAGTGTCTTCTGTTTGAAAGGAAATAAATGCATTAATGCATGCGTGCATGCATGAACAAATACGAATGATTGTACATTCACATGAGCATGGTTCAGACCACAAGTATCAGAAGGAGTCTTTTCAACATGAGATTGCTTAAATCCTAGTATGTAATGACATTTTGTATGACCCAAAGAAAAGGTATGGAGATTTCTTTTATTGGGGGGTAGAGTCTTTGGATCGTACCTGGGAGTACTCAGGGGCTGCTCCTCTCCCTGTGCTCTGGGGATTGCAGCAGGGTTGAGGGAAGCAGCCATTTCCAAGACAAGTGCCTTACCCTGGGAACACATCTTTGAGAAAGAGCAGTAGCACAGAGGGGGGCTTTGCCTTATTGACCCAGGTTCAATCTCTGGCATCCCATTTGGACCCCAAGCCTGCCAGAAGTGATTTCTGAGCACATCACCTGAGCACCGCTGGGTGTGGCCCAGCAACAAAATAAAAACCAGAAAATGTCTTGAATTGAATCAATGTAAGATACATAGTCATAAAGCTGTTCATGGCTGAGTTTCGGTCATACAGTGTCTAACTCCCATCACTTCACCAGTGCACATGTCCCACCACCAATGTCCCCAGTTTTCCTCCCCTGCCTTCTTCCCTGTCTGCTTTTGTGGAAGACATTTCTTTCTCTCCCTCCCTCTCTCTCTTTCTTTCTCTCCCCTCATCTTCCTCTCCCTCCCTCTCTTTCCTTCCTTCTCCCTCTCCATTCCCTCCCCCTTTTCAGCCATTTTCGTTACTGAGGAGTATCATGCATATCACTTTTATTTTCTTTCAGCACCCAGTTCTTGTCCAGTGTGATCATTTCCAACTATCACTAGCATTGTGGTCCCTTCTCTTGGTTTTTTGTTTTTTGGTTTTTTGTTTTTTTTTTTGGGTTTTTGAGCCACACCCGGCGGTGCTCAGGGGTTCCTCCTGGCTGTCTGCTCAGAAATAGCTCCTGGCAGGCACGGGGAACCATATGGGACACCGGGATTCGAACCAACCACCTTAGGTCCTGGATCGGCTGCTTGCAAGGCAAACACCGCTGTGCTATCTCTCTGGGCCCTCTCTTGGTATCTTTTTAAATAAATCTTTATTTAAGCACCATGATTATAAGCATATTCATATTTGGGTTTCAGTCATAAACAGAATACCCCCCTTCACCAGTGCAACATTCCCACCACCAATGCACCCCCTCATCCCCCGCCCCTGCCTGTATCGAGACAGGCATTCTACTTCTCTCATTCTTTAACATTGTCATGCTAGTTGTTAGTGTAGTTATTTCCCTAACAGCATTCACCACTCTTTTGGTGAGCTTTTTTTTTTTTTTTTTTTTTGGTTTTTGGGCCACACCCTGTGCCGCTCAGGGGTTACTCCTGGCTATGCGCTCAGAAGTTGCTCCTGGCTTCTTGGGGGACCATATGGGACACCGGGGGATCGAACCGCGGTCCGTCCTAGGCTAGCGCAGGCAAGGCAGGCACCTTACCTCCAGCGCCACCGCCTGGCCCCTCTTTTGGTGAGCTTTAAATTGTAAGCCAGTCCTTCCGGCCTTTCCAGCCCTTAACTCTGTTGTCTCTGGGCCTTATTACAGTAATGCGGGCCCGGAAAGATAGCACAGCGGTGTTTGCCTTGCAAGCAGCCGATCCAGGACCTAAGGTGGTTGGTTCGAATCCCGGTGTCCCATGTGGTCCCCCGTGCCTGCCAGGAGCTATTTCTGAGCAGATAGCCAAGAGTAACCCCTGAGCACCGCTGGGTGTGGCCCTAAAAAACAAAAACAAAAACAGTAATGCCTTTAATTTTTCATAGAAGAGTGAGACTATTCTGTTTCTATCTCTCTCCCTCTGACTTATTTCACTCAACATAATAGATTCCATGTACAACCATGTATAGGAAAATTTCATGGCTTCATCTCTCCTGACAACTGTATAATATTTCATTGTGTACATGTACCTCAGTTTCTTTAGCTATTTACCTGTTGAAGGAATCTTGGTTGTTTCCAGAGTCTGACTTTTGTAGATAATGCTGCAATGAATATACGTGTGAGGAAGGGGTTTTTGTGTTCGTAGGGTATCCCCCTAGGAGTGGAATAGCTGGATCGTATGGGAGCTCAATTTCCAGTTTTTTGAAGAATCTCCATCTTGTTTTCCATAACAGCTGGACTAGACTAGACCAGCAGTGAATAAGAGTTCCTTCCTCTCCACATCTCTGCCAGCACTGATTGTTCTTGCTCTTTGTGATGTGTGCCAGTCTCTGTGGTGTGAGATGGTACCTCATTGTAGTTTTGATTTGCATCTCCCTGATGATTAGTGATGTGGAGCATTTTTTCATGTGTCTTTGGCCATGTGTATTTCTTCTTTGAGGAAAATGTCTGTTGATTTCTTCTCCCCATTTTTTGATGGGGTTATATGTTTTTTTCTTATTAAGTTCTGTCAGAACTTTGTATATTTTTTATATTAGCCCCTTGTCTGATGGGTAGTAGGTGAATAGTTTCTCCTAGTCTGTGGGTGACTTTTGTATCTTAGGCACTATTTCCTTTGAGGTGCAGAAGCTTCTCAGCTAAATATATTCCCATCTGTTTATCTCTGCTTCCACTTGTTTGGAGAGTGCTGTTTCCTCCTTGAAGATGCCTTTAGTCTCAATGTCATGGAGTGTTTTACCTATGTGTTGTCCTATATACCTTATGGTTTCAGGCCTGATATCAAGGTCTTTAATCCATTTGGATTTGATCTTTGTGCATGGTGTTAGATGGGGGGCTAAGTTGGCTTTTTTGCAAATGGCTGGTCAGTTGACTCACCACCATTTGTTGTCCTTGGCTGACGCTTGCAAGGCAGAACCTTACCTCCAGCGCCACCTCACCGGCCCCAATGCCACTGGTCTTTCCTCAAAATAAACAGAGAATGAAAAATCCTAAGAGTTTAGAAAATTGGTCTCAGTGCAGGAGGCAACGGAAAATGCTTCTAGCTGAGTGGCTAATGCAAAGGGCACTGTGGTGTATGTGCCATCTGTTTCCAGGAGGCTGACTTCTCTTTTCTTAAATCGCCCAGGTCAACTTCGAGGAGTTCAAGGAAGGTTTTGTCGCATTGTTGTCATCAGATACTGCTGTGGAGCCTGAAGAGGAAAACACTAGTTCTTTGGGGTCAGGTAGGAGGATTTGCTCCTCTCACTCCTGGTATCATATTCTGATTGATGGCCCGAAAACCTGAACACTCTCCCTATTTTTTGGTTTTTGGGTCACACTCAGCAGCGCTTAAGCATTTCTCCTGGTTACTCCTGGCTCTACGCTCAGAAATTGCTCCTGGCAGGCTCGGGGGGACCCCATGGGATGCCAAGATTCGAACCACCGTCCTTCTGCATGCAAGGCAAATGCCCTTCCTCCATGCTATCTCTCCGACCCCGCACTGTCACTTTCAAGCTGGGATCCAGAACACAGCCCTTTTTCTCTTCTTGTTTTCTTCTTGTTGCTTCCTTGTAAAATAGTACTGGCAGGAGAAGACCCCACTTTGTCTCTCAGCATGATACAGCGTGCTCTGAGTCCTGCTGGCACTTTCAGTCAGTGCGTGTGCTTCCATTGGCCATTTCTGTTGCCCTTTTCTTGAACATAAGCACAAATGAAGGAGACGGACATGGGTACCTAGCGTTGGGGGGGGGGGGCGTCCAGTTGTCCCCTCCTAAGCCTCTGGGGTGGGCTGTAGCCAGTGTTCTCCTGAGGGAGGGAGGGTTGATAATGCCTGCTTCTCCCTCCTCCAAGGGGAGCATGCGCCTCATGGAGAGCAGCTGCTTCTTTCTTTCCTGTCCTTGTTCCTCTGTCATCCCAATGTCTTCCAACCCTCTATGTCGATGCTCTTCGTAGAGTGGTGTTTTTCCCAGCTGGATGGAGATAATTGAAGTCCAGACTGTTGTTTGATAGCATTGGGGAATGTTGGGAAAAGTCCTGTTTCCCTGGAAGCAAAACTTTCTTGGATGTTAGTATTATGCTAACAAAAATGCCAGCCTAGGGTGTTCCCTGGTTTGATCCCCGGCGCTGCATAGGGGCTCCTGAGCAGGGGAGCGCTGGTTGCAGCCCCAGCGCTCCTCCTCGTCCCAAGAGAAAATGGCCAGTGGCTAACTTGAGGAGAACTTGGTTGAGGAAATTCCACTGCAGCGTCAGGGATGACTTGGAGGTGACAGATGGGCACAGGGTGAGCCAAGGAGGGGAGGGGGTGGAAGCAAATCCATCCTGGGGAGCAGCACCATGTGCTGGCTGTGTGGCCCACGGGGTGCTGATGGGTGGGTAGAGCTGGACCCAGTCCTGTGGGAACTCAGCACCTTCCTCTTCAAAATGCATCCCACACCCTGTTTTAGTCCAAAGTGATCCTGTCACCACCTCTGAAGGCCCAAGATCTGTGGCTGTGCACAAGTCCTGGGGAACCTGGAGGGAAGGAGTCCAGGAAAGCAAGGCCAGGAATCTGGCACGTCTGTGGTGCTGCTTGCCTGCCTTCCTGACCCGCCTGTCCCATTCACACCAAGGTTCTCTTCTGGTTTCTTTCCTCCAATACCTGGCCCTGTGCTGTGTGGTCTTGGCCCTAGACTGGAGCCATCGCCAACATAGTGGGGTGAGGGTGTTCAAGGCTCCAGTCTGGGGCCAAGACCATGCAGCCTGGCGGGATTTGTGAGAACAGGGTCCTGTGAGGGAAGTGCTGGGAGGCAGGAGGAACTTGAAAGGTAGCAAGCAGTATTCAGGGGCTATTCCTGATGCTGTGCTGCTCCCAAAAGTGCTTGGAGAATCATGCAGAGTAGGGGATCAAACCCAGGCTTCCCTTAATCAAAGCCTGCACTTCCTGTCAAAACTGCTCTGAGGCCTTCTCTGGGCTCTGAACATCTCCAGCACCTCCTCCTCTCCACAGGGCTCCGCAGGGCGTCCCCATAGTGATGGTGATGGTGATGGTGAAGCTGCCTCTTTCTTCACAGCTGCTTCTGGTGTTGTGCCACCAAAGTATGTGAGTGGCACCAAGAGGTACGGGCGTCGGAGCCACCCTGAGCCCTGCAGCTCTACGGCCAAGTATCTCCCTGAACCGTCCACCAGGGCCCTGCTGAGAAGCCAGCTGCACCGTGCCGCATCCCTGGAAAGCGTAGAGGTGGGTTCAGTTTCTCCTCCCCCACTCTGCTGACCTTTAACTTACATTATGATTTGGGGTCACCAGGGTCACACTCAGAGGTGCTTGTTGTGTGTCTGGATTAAATGATCAAGTCACAGTTCGGAGCCACGGCCAGACACCAAAGCCTTCTCCTTAGGGAGATGACCAATGGGCACAGGTCTAGGGAGAACAGGGGCAACACTGGGCATTTCAGCTCACCAGTATCATTGGCAGGACGTTTCATTCTGAAAAATCTTTAAGTCTGATTGTCTGTAGGGAAGTTGCACCCAAGGCATTGGCTTAGTCAGTGGGGCTCATGAGGGGCCTTGTTCACTCCCTGCCTGCTCTCTAATCCCCCTGCCCAGGAGGGCAGAAAGGCTGCTCTGTGCCATGTGACAGCAGTCAACAAAGTCTAGAAGAGGGAAGTACTTGCTAGAGAAGCCACAGGGAGGAGTTGGAAGTACCAAGGCCTCAGCTCTGCCCATTCAAACCCTTAAGCCAGATAAACATGTACTTGCAAGATCAGGGAGGGGCCAGGAGCCTTGTGGGGCTAATTAAAGCTCCCAAGTCTCCTGAACAGGCACTGGATCCCTTCCCTAGAGATAGGTTCTTGGGATATTGCAGCCTTCATGGCAACAAGGAACAGATCCGCAGCCTGTGAGCAAACCAAGACCTCACAGACTGAAGGATTTCTAGAAGTTTTGTTCTCTGTGGTACCCACTGGAACAGCTCAAGATGGATGAACACTTCCTATAAATAAGGCCGCCTTGGACTCCCCCAGATTAATTTGTTTACATTCCAGCACTTGTACAGGAAAGCAGGGGGAGTAAACAAATATATATTGAAATCTTCTGTCTCTCTTTTTCTCTTTTTTTTGTTTTTGTTTTGGGGCAGCTGCAAAACAGGATCCCCTCTGTTCAGGGGTTACTCTTGGTTTTGCACTTAGGAATCACTTCTGGCAGGGCTCAGGGAACCATATGGGATGCCAAAGATCACATCTTTTGTGTGCAAGGCAAGATCCCTCTTACTGTACTATAGGACCTTGGTCCTTCAGTGCTTTTCTCAGAACCGTGCTATACTTGGCCACCCCAACAAATCCTGGATGTTTTTTGTTGTTGTTGTTGTTATTGTTCTTTGTTTAAATGAAATCAGAAGGGAAGGGACAGATCTAGAAAGGTCTCTTCTACATGTGGGATGTAGAGACACTTTGTAAGGAAGTAACAAATGACCAATGGCGAGAATTGAAGAGGTGGGCCACAGAACTGAGCTTACCCAGGAGAGGAATGGGGACACTGGCTGCAGGATCTGACCTTGCCAAGCTCTCTCTCTCTCTCTCTCTCTCTCTCTCTCTCTCTCTCTCTCTCTCTCTCTCTCTCTCTCTCTCTCTCTCTCTCTCTCTCTCTCTCTCTCTCTCTCTCTCTCTCAGCTGCTCCTAGGCAGCTTCAGATGCGCGCTTCTATTTGCACTGTGTCCTTGAGGATTCATACTGTCTTTGTTTCCAGAGTCTCAAGTCGGATGAAGAAGCTGAAAGCCCTAAAGAACCTCAGAATGAGTTGTTTGAAGCACAAGGTACAGCCCTGAGCCTGCTCTTGCCTGGTGCTTCGGAAACTGTAGGAGCTGAGTTCCAAAGCTGGAGGCTGGACATAAATGTAGCTTCCTGGGAGAATGGGCAGTCCAGGAGGTGCTTCATCTTATGCTGTAGTCGGGTCCTCAGCCACATGCCCGCAGGTGGGCCTCATGGCTGTGGGGGTCCCCCAGGCGAGGCTTGTATATATTCCTGATGTCCATTCTGCCGGCTGTGACCCAAGTGGAGTGAGAGGTGGTCCCAAACCTGGGGAGTCCCATGGTGGCTTCCTACAACAGCTTCCTAAGTGTCCCAATGAATCAGAGGCTACCTGCCAGCAGCTCTAGTCCCAGAACCATAGCCCAGGGAGAGGGAGGCTAACTGGCCACGCAGTGTTTGCTGATGTGAACTCTGGACTGTGGGCCATGGATCCCAGGCTCATGTGCTTTCACCTCACCAGATGATGGAGTCTGACCTCGGAGGTATTGGAGGAAGCACGCAGACCCCGGGGTTAGAAAGAGCAGCTAAGCCAGCTCAGTCTCAGGTGATGAAAAGGCAGGGACTTAAAGAAAGCCGTTCACTGACTACCTTGTGCGCTTACCTTGGGAAATGGTTTCTTCCTGGCCCTGACAGAAATCTTTCTGTCAGGCTAAAAGTGGTCTAGCTCTGTGCACCAGCCTCCAGCCACAGAGGAGTTTATTTGAAGGGTTGGAGAGATAGTACACTGAATAGGGATTGCTTGCATACAGCCAAGTTTGGGCTCCAGCACCCACACTCCATGTGTTCCCCCACACCTGCCAGGATCGATTCTCGAGTGCAGATCCAGAAGGAAGCCCTGAGCAGGTGTGTGACCAAATACCAACAACTGCAAAACATACACAAAAATGAACTGTATCAAAAAAGTTTGTTGTTTGGGGGCTACGCTCACTGAGGCTTAGCTGTTACTCCTGGCTCTGTGCTCAGGTATCAGGACTGGCAGTGTTCATGGGAACCAAATAGGATGTGGGGGATCAAATCCAGGATACACACTTGCAAGGCAAGTGTCCTATCATTGTGCTGTCAAGCCAGCCCCTCAAGCCATTTTCAAAAACAGTTATTTGAGCCCCTTGACCACCCCATGACATAAATAATCCCCAGTGTTGGGCTTTCTCCAACAATTTTGCTTGCTCGAAAAATTGAGAGGATTTGCCAACACATTTGATGAATTGAAAGCGAGGACCAATGGGGCTGGAGAGATAGCACAGCGGCGCTTGCCTTGTAAGCAGCCAACCCAGGACCTAAGATGGTTGGTTCGAATCCCGGCATCCCATATGGTCCCCCGAGCCTGCCAAGAGCTATTTCTGAGCAGATAGCCAGGAATAACCCCTGAGCACTGCCAGGTGTGGCCCAAAAAACAAAACAAAACAAAAAAAAAAAAAAAGAAAAAAGCAAGTGAGGACCAAGTGATAGGACAGGTGGGAGGCACTTGCCTTGCATGGATTTGATCCCTGCTACTTCAGAAGTCCCCTAAGACCTGCCAGGAACAGTCCTTGAGTGCAGCTAGGTGTGGCCCAACCTTCCTACAAAAAATGAAAGTGAACATCATATGCCTCCCACATCGACTCCGCCTGTGACTGTCCGCAGTTGGACCATCTGAGGTAACTGGCCCCTGCTTTGCCTATTTAATGTCCCCCTCCGACTCTCCGCTGCAGGCCAGTTGCCAGCTTGGGGCTCTGAGGCACTCTCAAGCCCCCAGAAGTTCTGCGGTCCTGCCTTGGACTCTCCGAAGAGCCGCCTCTGGGGCATCTGGAAGGAGCTGGGGGTCGGCGGCAGTGGCCACCTCACTGAGCAGGAGCTGGCGGTGGTGTGCCAGAGCGTTGGTCTCCAGACCCTGGAGAAAGAGGTGAGAGGAGGCGCCATCCTGTGGCAGTGAGCATTGGGTCTGGAAAAGCTCTTCTGGAGCCAGAGCTTAATTGCTGCCACTTCTGCTCTGAGACCCAGCGATGCCCCCCAGTGCCACTGCCATTGCTACATGGGGCCCTCTCTGACCAGTGAGCCTCTCAAGCTGTGGGTACTTCTGAGCACCGACATTAACGGAACTGCCACTACTTTCAGGTGCACATCTCATCTTATCACACACACACACACACACACACACACACACACACACACACACACACGTATGCATGCACGCACACACACCGCCTTGCTGGTGAGAGCTGCACATCTCATCTTATCACACACACACACACACACACACGTATGCATGCACGCACACACACCGCCTTGCTGGTGAGAGCTGTACCCCGAGTGCACATCTCCTAGCTTCCACCACTAGTACCTGAGACAGTACTGTGGTACGGTTGGATATCTCCCAGTTTTGTGACTTTTTCAAGCTGGAAGGGAAAGGCCTTGGTGACACGAGGTCAAGTGTGGGATCAGACTGTTCTGGGTTCAGCCAGGAACACACAGGGTGGCTGGGAGTGGAGGAGGCAAAAGGCACTTTGGCGGTTGGGCTGACCCACAGAAGGCAGGAATAGTATCTGAATGAGTGTGCTGACTTCTGTTTAGGAGCTGGAGGACCTATTCAACAAGCTGGATCAAGATGGGGATGGCAGAGTGAGTCTCGAAGAGTTCCAGGTGGGCCTCTTCAACCATGGCCCTGCCCCACTCCTGGACTTTTCCACTTCCATCAGCCCCAGCAGGCCCTGGTCCCATTACCAGGTAAAACGGTCCAGTAGAGTTTTGAGCCATGGTGGTAGCTGCCACCATTCTCTAGTCTTCAGCCCGTGTATCACTGTCTCCAGCCCCTACGCATTGTCCCTGTAATCCCCTGCCATAGTGCTAGTGGGGGATGCAGACACACATGAATTGGGGCCATGCATCTTGAGACTGTAGGACCTCACAGACCAGGCATGCTTCTTCTATCTGGGCATCACTGGGTGAGTTGCTTCCTTTGAGACTCTGGCTTCTTATCTCTTTGTTTTTGGGGTCACAACCAGCAGCACTCAGGGGTTACTCCTGGCTCTACGCTCAGAAATTGCTCCTGGCAGGCTCAGGGGGCCATATGGGATGCCGGAATTCGAACCACCGACCTTCTGCATGCAAAGCAAATGCCTTACCTCCATGCTATCTCTCCGGCCCCTGGCTTCCTTTTATTTCATTTTTTTTGCCCCTGGCTTGTTATCTTTGAAATGGCCTCCACCTTATCTGGGTCACAGGATGTGTGAGTGTGGTGTTTTCTCAGTGTGGCCCACTTCGTTACAGCAGGTATGACACTGGCCTTGCATGATGCTGACCCTGGTTTGGTTCCCAGCACCTGTATTGCCACCCCAAGCACCCTGAGCACAGAGCCAGGAGTCATGGCTGAACATAGCCAGGCGTGGCCCGAAAGAACTGGAGAGAGGGAGAGAGAGAAAGAGAGAAGAGAGAGGGAAGAGAGAGGGCGAGGCCGGATGACATCCTGGTGCTTTCTGGTCTGCCTGCTCTAGGTGGCTGGTCTCTCAGCTGGCGGGAGTTTGTGGCACTGAGGCTTGCCTGTGCTCACTGTGGCTGTGGATCTCGGGTGCCTTGGCCCCCGGTTTGTGCCACTTGTCTTCCTGCTAAGGCTTAGAGTGTGTCCTGCACTGTGTTAGACTTGCTGTGCTCAGAGAGGAGGTAAGAGGAGAGGGTCCAGGGCCTTGATTCCTTTGAGAGCCTGAGCATCCGAGAGTATGGAGCGCTTCCCCACCCACTCCCTCCTGTGTCTGAGCTGCAGGTCTCCCTCGAGGACTGGACTGGGGGCTACCTTGGCTTTGTGAGCATACCCGCCTTCTATGCTACTGGAAAGGGTGGGGATCTAGAAGAGTCTGGCTGCAGGGTCAATAGACACTGCCCTGTAGCACTTACATCCACATTTGGCCAAGCTGGTGGACATGTCTGAGCAGAGCCCTGAACCAGAGACCAGCCACAGAAGTTTGGGGGAGCATGTTTTAGCTGGGATTAAGTTGTCTGGGAAGAACCAGGGAATCCAGATCTGACCAGCCGGGTCAAGGGAAGGCCCAGGGGAAGTTATGTATCTCTGGGAGATGGGAGGTCATGGGGTTCACTCCTCCTCCCTGAGTCCCCTCAGTAAAGGTTTATGGAGGGCCCTGCTTGAGAGAAAATATGGAAAACTGGTCTTATCTTGTGAAGGATCATAACTCTTGGATAAAATAGGTTTTCCTGATCTAGAAAGTATTTCTGAGTTGGCAAGAGACAAGCAGTTTTGCTTTTTCAATTCATTTTTAGTTCCTTCTTCCCCAATTAAAAATTTCATTTGAGGGGCCGGAGCAATAGTGCAGCAGTAGGGCATTTGCCTTGCAGGCAGCTGGCGTCCCATATGGTCCCCCAAGCCAGGAGTGATTTCTGAGTGCATAGCCAGGAGTAAGAGTCACTGGGTGTGGCCCAAAAAACAAAAATAAAATATTTTATTTAGTAAACTTTACTTAAATGCTGTGGTTTACAGTCGTTCAAATGCAGATGTGTTGGGCATTTAAGGATTCATCACAAGGTGGCCTTCCCTCCACCATTGTCCCCAGTTTTCCCCCTCCCCATTCTGCTCTCATACCAGGAACAAATAATTTATATTGTGGCAAATGGATTATTAAACTTTATTTTATTTTATTTTTTATTTTTTGGTTTTTGGGCCACACCCGGCGGTGCTCAGGGGTTCCTCCTGGCTGTCTGCTCAGAAATAGCTGCTGGCAGGCACGGGGGACCATATGGGACGCTGGGATTCGAACCAACCACCTTAGATCCTGGATCGGCTGCTTGCAAGGCAAACGCCGCTGTGCTATCTCTCCGGGCCCTTATTTATTTTTTTTACTGCTTCATGAGCTTCAGTGTTTTATTTTTTTATTTATAATATACTTTTTCTCTCTACATATGTTCAGAGTTGCACAATGCTTTACACTTTTTCCTTTATATTTCCTTCAGAGCACACTATTTATTCATCATATTACTAATACAAGTACATATAAAACTTTATTATATTGTGGCAAACGGACTACATACTTCAGTAAAAGAAAATTTGTGGAAATTCGTTACATGTCACATTGGGTTCATTGCAGTCTGAGGGTTTGCTGAGCTGCTTGTAGCCAGTTGAGCCTTCGGTGTTATTTCTGCTTCTTGAACTTTAGTTACTTTCCTATCTAATCTGGAGTTTGTTCTACTTCCGGCTGTCAGTTTTGTGGCCCGGAGGCGCTCTAGGAGTTCTGTGGACTGGGCTGATGAGCTTCAGAGGCTTGCGTCCCTTCCGAGGAGAGATGTGGCAGGCCACTGTTTCCCCAGTGGCAGCGCTGGGTGTGGTTGTGGCTACTGGGGCTACGTCGGTCAGTCCGGAGTGATGGGGAGGCCCATCCCGACTCCAAGAATGCCCCAGAGTTTTCAGCCTGAAATGAGTGTGCCCGGAACTTGAAGCCATGGAATCGGGCCGTTTGTGTGGTGGCTCTGGGGAGAGGCTGCAGCTGCCGGGGCTTCAGCAGGGCAGACAGTCTGCCTGCCTTCTTCACGAGGGGGCCCCAGAATTTTCAACCCAAAGACCAGTGTTGCCTGTGAGTACCATTGGCTTCGCTTGCAACTTTTTTGAGATTAGTCATGAGTCTGTGAGGTGGCTACCTTATTTGCGTGGTGGCTGCTGTAGCAATGGGCTCCCTCCCTCCCTTCCCTCCTTCCATCCCTCCTTCCTTCCCTCCCTCCCTCCCTCCCAGTACTCAGGCGTTCTATGCTCAGGAGTGACCCCTGTTGGTGCTAGGAAATCTTCTACTGTGCTGGGGATCAAACTGGGGTGAGCTGTTTGCAAGACAAGTGCTTTAACCCTTGAGTTCTCTCTACATAACCCCATTTTGTATTTCTTTCCATCGTGGTCACCTCCCTGAGGGTCTTTTTTTTTGTGAGGCTTTGAGCTTGTGTAGTTCCTGATCAGAGGAAGACTGTCCAAACTTTGTCCTCCTATCTCCCAGTAAGTCAGAGTGGGGGACTGAAGATGGCCCGGCACAGCGTAAAGTGTGCGAGTCTCACGCCTTCCCTCGCCCCATGCAGGTGCTGGAAGAGGGCAGCTGCCACACTGCCACCACGTCGTCCCTCGTTTCCCTGTGCTCAGGCCCGCGTCTTCTCTGCAGCCTTGATGATGGCACTGGCTTTGTCTTGCCTGAGCAGCTCATTGCCTTTTGGGCTCAAGAGGGGATTCAGAATGGAGCAGAGATCCTACAGGTTTGGAAACAATGGGGCAGGCGGGCCCTGGGGAGGGAGGACAGAGCCCTAAAGTACATGAGGCCACAAAGCCTGTACAAGGAAGGCTTATTGGAACAGCTTTCTTACTTTTGGATAAGATATTTATGGAAAAGCCAGGAGAGTTGATTGATTTTAGTGGGAGGTGGCGAGCAATTAGAAACACACTTACCAGTGCTCAGGGCTTTCTTCTGACTCTGCACTCGTGGCAGTGCCTTCCACTGGAAGGATCTCGGTCTCAGGAGCTCAGTGCTTCAGAGAGATGTGAGGTTACCACTTCCTACTTATGATTTGTTTCGTTTTGGGGGATATTCCTGAAGGTGTCTAGGGATTTATCTTTTTTTAAAAAGAAATTATTGATTGATTAGTTTTTGGGCCACACCCAGCGGTGCTCAGGGGTCACTTCTGGCTCTACATTCAGAAATTGCCCCTAGCAGGCTGGGGAACCATACGGGATGCCGGGAATCGAACTGGGTCCCTCCCAGTCAGCAGCTGTCTCTTGGTAGAGTTCAGGGGACCAAATGTGGTGACGGGAATCAAATCAAGTTCAGCCATGGGCAAGGGAAGTGCTCTACCCCTTGTTCTCTCTGGTCCTAAAACCTTTACTTTTTTCCTGCTTGAGCCTTGGTGGGGTATCTGAGCTCAGAAGTCAGGTGGTTCTCCTGACACTCCGTCCCCTCCACATGTGCTGTTCAGCTGTCCTCATGACTGTAGTGGCGCCTGGTCCTGCTCTGCCCTGTGGTCCATGGACTCTGTTTGAGGCAGGCCCTTTTCACATCCAGGGAGAAGACTTGTCCATCTCGGTGGCAGGGCCTGGGAATTGGGGCCACCTGCATCATGTTAGGGCTGCCCTCAGAGGCTGAGACGATGCAGGCAGCAAGGAGCAGCTGTGGCCTGTAGGACACAGGCCTCGGTTTCGAGTGGCTGGAGAAGACCCGAAAGTGTCTGCTGTCACATATCCTGAGATCTCTCTCTTTGCAGAGTCTTGACTTTAGTGTGGATGAGAAGGTCAATCTCCTGGAGTTGACTTGGGCCCTGGAGAATGAGCTCGTGGCGGTCAGCGGTGCCACTCAGCAGGCGGCTTTGGCGTGCTACCGCCAGGAGCTGAGCTTCTGCCAGTAAGAGCCCTCATGTGGGGGAGGGGCTTCCCTGCCACCCCACATCGCCACCCTCCTCCCTTTCTGGCCTGCCTTGCATCAACCATGGCTTGTGGTGGGGAGAGCGGGGT
The DNA here is from genome assembly GCF_024139225.1 of Suncus etruscus. Lineage (NCBI taxonomy): Eukaryota > Metazoa > Chordata > Mammalia > Eulipotyphla > Soricidae > Suncus > Suncus etruscus. The sequence goes on from NC_064856.1 coordinate 793,906, forward strand.
GAGCCCATGTGTGTGACCCTAATAGAGAAGCGGGGACTGGGGGCTGTTCAGTGGCTGCTGTTCAGCGTTTTCTGAAACAGAGAGCCTAGAGTGCTCGGCCTTTTCTCATACACCTGGTGAGAAGCCTCGCAGTCTGTCCTCTCTCAGCTCCTTTGGCAAAGAGAAGTTTCCAGAGAGAAGGATTTGAAAGAAGAGCCCAACCTGCTGCCTGTAAGGCTTGTGTGCAAAACCCCCATTGACCCAGAGGTGCTTCCCAGAGCAGCCAGAGACCGGGGCCTGGACCAGCAGCAGGCAGGACAAAGGACTTACTCTCCTTTAAAAACCACCCAGTGCCAGGTGACACTGGGGCCCCCAATCGCATTCTAATTGACTTCACCTAATTTGACTTCACCGATTCATCTCATCATCCACCTGCTCAGCAGGCTGGCAGACACTGGTCTGTGTGTAGCAGGAAAGGTTGGCAGAAGACTCTTATTTTTTTCTATCAATATATATTGTACATGTGGGGGCACTAGCCCCTACGTGGTTTTTGAAATGGAGACCACGGAGAAAAAATTTCCAGTGACTGTCCCAACGTAAACCAGTGCTGCAACGGCCTGCCCTCCTCTCAAAGCACATTCCCATTTGTGATGGGAGAGGTAGGGGGAAAGCCTGATGATCCCTATAGGGTCCACCTGGATCAGTGCCCAGGGAAGGCCTGGAGTCTAGGGGAGTAAGAGGGGGATGGCTGGGGGCCTGCAGAAGACTCTTAATTACAAAGACTTTGCCTCTCATGAAGGACTGATGGTTGTGGGCAATTGTGTACATGGGACCAGAGAGACACTACTGGGGACAAGAACCTTGTGTTTCCCTAAGATGGAGAGAGGTCCCCAAAACAGTGGCAGTTTGCACCAAGCTGGGACCTCACCCACGACACACCCTTTACTCTGGAAGACCAGCCTTGTCTTGCTGGGATGCCATGGCCAGCCAGCCTTCTCCCCTCTGTGCTTCTATTCCCAGTTAGCGATGGGGGCTGTAGGACCCCAGGCCCTGCTAGAGATGAGGGGGTTCATAGGTAGATGATTTCTTTCTACCTAGGCTTAGACTTCCTGTGTTCCAAAGCCTGGAAACTGGCCCAGGCTGGCTGCTGGACCTTATTCTTACCACATACATCTGTAGAATGGGGTCCAGGGAGTCTAGAAACTGCCTCAGGAGGCAGCAGTGAGGTTCTGCACAGACCCAGACACAAACTCCCTCCCCTGCAAGGGTTCATGCAGGACCTCGCGTGGATGGGCTCCATTCCCCTAACCCACCTCCTTTCTGTGGCAGGGGCCAGGCGGAGCAGATGGCGAAGGAGCGAGACAAAGCCCGGCAGGACCTGGAAAAAGCCGAGAAGAGGAACCTGGAGTTTGCGAAAGAGATGGACGACTGTCACTCAGCCCTCGAGCAGCTCACGGAGAAGAAGATCAAGTAGGCAGTGCAGTTCCCTGCCAGTGGGCAGGCTCCATGCCCGGCCAGGGAAGGAGGGTGGGTGAGGGCCACGCTGGCTGGAGCCACAGGCTCACGGGATTGTCCTGGGGCCAAAGCGCTGGCATTATCTGAGCCCACGCTGCCAATTGTGTCTTTGTGGGACTTCTTTAAGACACACAAGGAAATCCTTGTTTCCTCCATTGGCCTGGTGGCGAGGCTAGAGGACCGGCTCTGCTCCTCTGGGGAAATCTGATGGGCTGAGCTGCAGTTGAGCCTTTCAAGGCTTTGGCACCCCTTGGTGTCCCCTGTGGAGAGCAAATTGTACACATGGTGGAGAACTTGGTCTCTTCTGCAGGGTACTACACCCCACGCCTACAGGGGGAGACGTGCCCAAGGGGGCACTAGTAGGGAGACATGCCCAGGGAGGGGGGCACTAGTGGGCCCTGCAGCTTTCTTTTCCTTTCTTTCTCATCTTAGCTGCAATCATTTCCAGTTTTGTGAGACTTGTCAACGGTAGGGTTTCATGCGTATAACATTCCAAGACTATGCTCCCCCCAACAGCGTGTCCACTCACTCTCCCCACCTCGAGCCTTCCCCACCCACCACACACATCTCCTGGGAAGCTCCGTTCCATAGACAGTTCTTAGATTCTGTTGCTTTGGATGGTTTTTCATTCCCTTACTGTGCAGCTTTTATATCCCACCTATGTGAGGTCATTCTTCGTCTTTTCTTTTTTGTTTTTGTTTCGGGATCATACCCAGCAATGCTTCGGGATGACTCCTGGCAGGCTCAGGGGACCAGATGGGTAGCCAGGGTTTGAACCTGGATCTACTATGTACAAGGCAAGAACTCTACCTGCTTTATTATGGCTTTGGCCCCATCTGAGGTCCTTCTGTCCCTCTTCTGACTGACTTTACTCAGCCCAGCTTTCCAGTTCCATCCACACAGCACAGCAGATTGTATGATTTCATTTTTCCCTATAGCTGAGCTGTATTCCATTTTGTATATATAGCACTGTTTCTCTATCCACTCATCTATTGTTGGACACATGGATGATTTTCAAATTTGGGCTGCACTGAGCTTAGGAGTACAACTGTCTTTCCTCGGTAGAGTTTTTGAGCTCTTGGAGTAGATGCCCAGAAGTGGGATTGCTGGATCATAGAGAAACTCAAGTCTTAGTTTGTTAAGGTATATTTATGCTGTTTTCCAAAAGGGTTGATCCAGTCGACATTCTTGCCAGATTTATGTGAAGGTTCATTCTCTCCACATCCATGCCAACACTGGTTGTGTCTTTTGTAATGTGTGTTATGTGTAAGAGATCTTATTGTTCTCTTGATTTCCATTTCCCTGTTGATAGTTATGTAGAGCATTTTTAATATACCTCTAGGCCATCTGTATGCCTTCTTGAGGAAGTTTCTGTTCATCTCTTCTCCCCATTTTTTGATTTTTTTTTTTGTTTTGGTTTTTGGGTCACACCCGGCAGCGCTCAGGGGTTACTCCTGGCTTCATGCTCAGAAATCGCTCCTGGCAGGTTCGGTGGACCATATGGGACGCCGGGACTCGAACCGATGACCTTCTGCATGAAAGGCAGATGCCTTACCTCCATGCTATCTCTCCGGCCCCATTTTTTGATTATTTTGTTATTATTGTTGTTATTGTTAGGATTTGCCAGTGCAAAACTTATATATCTTGATAACATTGAAGCTAAAGGTATCCTCAGTGATTCAGTGTCATTGAAATGGAAATAAAGATAAACAAATGGAACTATGTAAATTTAATTATAACAAATGATTACCAGAATAAAGACACCTCACAAACTGGGAGAAAATATTTGCCCAGCGTTTTTCTGACAAAGGGTTAATTTAGAAGATGCAACAAACAAACAGCAGTGAAGCCCTTTTGGGAGATCTGCCCCTGCCCGGTGCCCTTGTGACTCAGTATAAAGGAGACCAGGAGGGGAGGAAAACGGCGGAGGTGCTGGAATTGTGGCCAGTTTGCTTGGGCTCTTCCCGTTTCACAGCCTGTGTATTTGGGATTTAGGGGAGTGGCATAGCTGTCTTGGGCTTGGTGGGTACCTTCCTCTGTGCCCCAGTCATTGGAAACGCATATCTGGCAGCGGAGGGTCTCACATGGGAGTCCGCACACTTTGACTTCAGAGGTCTTTGGACCCTAGGAGTAATCTGAAAAGGGCCAGTGCAGCAGGCAGAGGGCGTAGTTGATCCCCAGTTGGGAATGTCATAGACCTCTCTGTGGTATGAAGGAGAATAGCACCAAAGGTGGAGTTCACTGCACTTCTGAGGGGGAGGGGAGGGGAAGAGGGAGAAAGGGAGTGAGAGTGAAGGAGGATTGACTGTGAGAGACAGAGACTGAGTGAGCAGTGGATCATCTCAGTACAGCTGACACGCATCCATCCGTGAGCCTTTGGGCTCCCCATTTTCTCTAAGCATGCACCAGGGCCCTGGAAACATCACACAGTTCTGGAGGGTCAACTTTGCACATCTCAGGTACACTCCTGAGTGCCCTGACTTCAGAGCAGGGTTGTGAAGTCAGATCTCCAGAGTGAAAACCTGTGAGGGGCCGTAGCAATAGCACAGCGGTGAGGCATTTGACTTGCACGTGGCCGACCCTGGTCAGACCCAGTTCGATCCCCAGCATCCCATATAGTTGGTCCTCCAGCCTGACAGGAGCGATTTCTGAGTGCAAAGCCATGAGTAACCTGTGAGTGCTGCCGGGTATGATGGAAGGAAGGAAATTTTAGAAATTAGGACCTGAGGGTCCAGACTGAAGCTTAACAAGCTGAGCCTACACTTAGCAGGAAGGAAGCTCGGGTTTCATCCTTGACAGGAAACAAACCTGAACACAAACCAGTTTTCTGCATAGGGGCAAGTGTGGCTCCCAAAGTAAAAGAAAACAAAGAATGTGTTGCTGAAAGAATCTTCCATGCCACTTGAAGCTAGTTGCAGGATCACCATTTTCCCTCTTGGTGTCCCCACTGCCCTCTGTGCCTCTTTCAACGCTCTGTTCCATTTTGAACTGAGAGGCTGGGATCCCTTCTCAGCAGCAAAGGCTGCTTCCAGCCACACCGCTTGCCGTCTCTAAGAACCGAGGCTGCGACCTCGTGGGCACCTTGGGGAGGTAAGAGGGTCTGCAGGACTTTGTTTTGAGGCTGAGCAGCCTCTGAATTTGCCATCTACCTAACATTGCCTCCCCAACAGCTTTTGATCAGTGTTCCTGAAGGAAGAAAACTCCTTTTTGGACCAGAGAGATTGTACAGTGGGCAGGGTGCTTGCCTTGCATGTGACTGACCCGGTTTTGAATCCCGTACCACTTATGGCCCCCTAAGCACCAGAAGTGATTTCTTAGTTCAGAGGAGGAGTAACACCTGAGCAGTTCCTTGTGTGGCCCCAAACTTAAAAATCAAATGAATGAAAAACAAAAACAAAGAAAAAAAATTAAAAAAACAGAAAACATTGAAGAAGCAGTTGTGTTCTGTGCTAAATGGAGGTTGGCTTTAGATCACTTGTTCAAACATGGATCACGGTTTTGACCTCTTCCCAACCACCTGGAAAGAATTTTGAGGCATGTCAGAGTATTGTGAATTCGGAAAATGTCCCAGCCCGAGAATATGGCTGCAGACCTTGGGATGGTTGTGCAGGTTTCTGGCATTTTTCTTGGAGTTATAGGCAACTCTAAGTTTCTAGCAATCTCTTTCGGGGTTGCCTCTGGTTTTCCTCACTTGAGGTAATACATGCTAGTGTTCTTTGAGAAATTTAGAAGATACAAGTAAAAGGGGAAAAGGCGGGCCTGGAGAGATAGCACAGCGGCGTTTGCCTTGCAAGCAGCCGATCCAGGACCTAAGGTGGTTGGTTCGAATCCCGGTGTCCCATATGGTCCCCCGTGCCTGCCAGGAGTAACCCCTGAGCACCGCCGGATGTGACCCAAAAACCAAAAAAAAAAGGGGGGGGGGAAAGACTAGTCTTCTCCTTGAGATAGCCATTTCATTTCTTTTTTTTTTTTTTAACTTAATTGATTGATTGATTGGTTTTTGGGCCACATGGCGGCTCTTAGTGGTTACTCCTGGCTCTGTACTCAGAAATTTCCCTTGGCAGGCTGGGGGACCTACCATATGGGATACTGGGAATTGAACTAGGTCTCTCCTGGGTAGGCCACATGCAAAGTAAATGCCCTACCTCTGTGCTGAGATAGCCATTTCTTTTTTCTTTTTCTCTCTCTCTCTCTCTCTTTTTTTTTTTTTGGTTTCTGGGCCACACCCGGCGTTGCTCAGGGGTTCCTCCTGGTTGTCTGCTCAGAAATAGCTCCTGGCAGGCACGGGGGACCATATGGGACGCTGGGATTCGAACCAACCACCTTTGGTCCTGGATCGGCTGCTTGCAAGGCAAACGCCGCTGTGCTATCTCTCCGGGCCCCATTTCTTTATTTTTTAAAACACTTAAAAAAAATAACTTGTTATTTTATATGGCCTGAGGACTGGCACAGCGGTAGGGCATTGGCCTTACACGCAGCTGACCTATAGTCCTCTGAGCTAGGAGTCATTTCTGAATGCAAAGCAAGGAGTAACCCCTAAGCATCACTGAGTGGTCCAAACCAAAAAAAAAAAAAAAAAAGAAGCTTGTTATTTTTTAAATTTTCTTTTCTTCTTTTTTTATTTGTGGGGGGGGCACACCTGGCTGCTCTCAGAAATTACTCCTGTCAGGCCTGGGAGACCAATTGGGATGCCAGGGATTGAACTTGGATCAGCATGTTTAAGGCAAACACCCTACCTGCTATGGTACCGCTCCGGCCCCTAGGTAGCCATTTCTGATCCCCTTCTATGCATTTGCTTCCTTCTCGTGCATGTAATGGTTTACAAAATGAGTTCAACGTATTCACTTGACAGCCACAGGCCTTTAAAGGTTGCCTCTATTTTTATTTGCCTGTCACCTTTTTTTTTTTTTTTTTTTTTTTGTGGTTTTTGGGTCACACCCGGCAGTGCTCAGGGGTTATTCCTGGCTCCAGGCTCAGAAATTGCTCCTGGCAGGCACGGGAGGACCATATATGGGACGCCGGGATTCGAACCGATGACCTCCTGCATGAGAGGCAAACGCCTTACCTCCATGCTATCTCTCCGGTTCTGCCTGTCACCTTTTGATGGTGTTTCACACATTTTAAAGAGCCAAGTGAAATGATCAAATAGCACCTCCGGGCTCTCTCCTAGAGTTGTCGAATATTGAGTTAGCTGAATGTGTTTCCCTGTTCTCCCCCCACCTTCCACTTGGCCCCTTGGGGTCTTCTTTCTGTGGATATATTTGTTGGTTCACGCTGCAGGCAGGCTGCCCCGTGCCCCCAGGGGGCGCTGCACTTGGCTGTGGAAGCACCGTTTTGCTCTGAGAAAGCTTCGGCTAAGCAGTTCTTTCTGAGATAAAACTAAGAGCGGCTAAGACTTTGCTGCTGGCAGAAGTGGTTTTCTGCAGAAGGTCAGTGGGTGTTTGGGGGGCAAATGCCGCCTTGTTCTCCAACAGCCTTGCTGCTCGTGTTCTCCGGGAGAGGCTTGCGTCTGCGCTCCCTTTGCCTACCGAGGGTGTTTGGTCGCTGCTGGAGGTGGAAGGGGGTGACAGGCAGAGCTGTCAGACTACTCCAGTGGAGTGTAGAAGGTTCTGGGGAGCCACTAGCTCCCTTGCTTCTTTGCGGGATCACCTCTCTTGCCAGTAGGCCCAGGGTAGAGGGCTTTACGAGGACCCCTGCCCTCACACAGGCAGTTCAACCAAGGGACAAGCAGAGGACAGCGTGGCTTGTGGAGAGCCACAGGCTAGGAGTTTGAGGGCCATGCATGGCCTGTGTCTTCCAGACATCTGGAGCAAAACTACCGGGAGCAGCTCAGCCTCCTGCGGGCCAAGGTGGAAGCGGAGCGTGAGGTGCTCTGGGAGCAGGCCCACAAGCAGAGGGCTGCGCTGGAGATGGACCGGGACCGCCTGCACGCCGAGGAGGCCAGCCTGCGGGAGAAGCTGACCCTGGCGCTCAAGGTAGGTGGGGGGTTAGGTGGGTGTGGGGCTACTGAAGACGGAGTAGCCACAACCCGCCCTGTCCTGGCTGTGTCCTGGACAGTTTTCCCCAACAGTCAGTCATGCTGGGATTCCCCACAAAGTTGAAGACAGTTGCTCCATTTACTCCCAGGCCATGTGGGGAGCAGATCAGTGGAGCCCTCAGGGCCAAGGAGAGTCAGAGCAAGGTTGGGCCAGCAAAGGGCACTTCTGGGACCCAACTGCTGGGGCCCAGGCGCAGTTTGGGGCAGGTCTGGCTTTCTGGGTGGCCTCATAGTCCACACCCACACTCAGACCCTCATTCGCACCCACAGCTACACCTTCGCTACACCCATAGCTGTATCTTCACCATACTTACACCCTCACCACACCTCGCTAGCCCCACGCGTGCGCTTGCATCCTCACTCCCGCATCTACACCTACACCTGTCCTCGCACTCACCTGCTGCTTTGCCCTCAACCAGACCGTCTGCATTCATCTACAACCACACCCACGGCACACCCTCGCCCACACCTGTACCCATACTTGCGCCAAGACCCACTGCAGCACCACACCCCCGCCCTGCACCCATCTTCACTCCCATCCTCGCTGCTTCACCCACAGTTATACCCAGGTGCACGCCTTCAGCCACTCCCACCCATACAGCCACGCAGGCAGTTCCTCTCTGCGTTCCATAGTCTCACCACACTGTGCCCACACCCATCCATGCTCGCCTGTCTCTCTCCCAGTGAGCTTCCTCAGCCCCGCCTGGGTGCCCGCTGTCCTTCTCCTTTCCTCTGCAAGGCCTGCAGGTTCCGACACCACGTCCTTCATCCATCCATTCTCACTCCCTTCAGCCCCCAGCTGGCCTCAGCCTGAGCCCTTAGCCATGTCCCCTCGCTTGGGGTGCAGCTGAGGAAGGGAGGGTTTCTTCTCTCGGTGCTCTACCAGCACCTTGGCTTGTGTCCCTCGGGTCCTTCTTGAACAACTGGCAGGGAAAGTAGCAGGGAGGGGGCCGTTGCTGTCCTGGGAGTGAGTGGGCCCTCATCCTGGCAGAGCTCGGGAAACGTTTCCAAGACATTTCTCTGCCCCTGCGAACTCTAAGCACTGCCTGGAAGTGCCTCCCTGGCGGAGGGGAAGCCTAGGCGTGGTCCCACCTCTGTTCCAAGACTGCCAACAGTCGTCTGCCTGTGTCTTGCAGGAGAATAGCCGGCTGCAGAAGGAGATCACGGAGCTCGTGGGGCAGCTCTCAGAGTCTGAGAAGCTGATCCTGAAACTGCAGAAGGATCTGGAGTCTGTGTTGAAGGACAAGGTGAGCCCGTGGGCTGCTTTTCCAGCCTCAGTGAGAGCCTGTGGGGACTGGTGAGAGAAACAGTTCAAAGGTCAAGGTGTTCGTCTTGCACGCAGCGGACCCCGGTTCCATCCCGACGCCACAAGATTGTCGAGGTCCTCCAGGAGAGATCCCTGAGCAAAGCTTAGTGTGGCCTTGTCTACCCCCCAAAGCGAAGAAGTGTCAGTGTCATCTAAAAGAAGCCACTGGTCCCTGAATATAGCTTTTTCTACTTAAACTGGGAATGGAAAAGGGATGGACACAGTTACTGCCTCCTCCTTCCCCTTGAGGCAGTGCCAGAGCCAGAATGCAGGTGTTACAGCCAAGGCTGGCAGGTGCTACCGGCACAGACTCCATGGTGAGTCACAGAGAGGTCAGAGTTTGGTGCTCTGGAAGGTCCTGCTGGGTCCCACCCGTACCCAGGAAGAGTTCACATGTGTGACATTTGAGTGGGAGGAGAGTGTTTGCTGCATAGACAGGTTGGGGGCTAGGGTGTGGAGTTGCAGCTGTCTCCCTGCATTCCCAACATCCTCTGCCTTAAGACCGTAAGCTAGGAAAAGAAAGATGGGGGCGGGGGTCTCTGGAAATGCTGAGTGGAGGGGGAAGCGGGGACAACATGTGGCCTAGCTGTGACCTCACGCTCCTGTGTGGGTCTGGCTTCAGCGGGAGCCTCAGAGCACGGAGCTGCTGGCCCAGGAGGAGCACTTCGCTGAGATCATTCAGGAATACAAGCGCAAGTGTCGGGTAGGTACCTGTCTGTCCCCTACTGAAGTGGCCCGGTCTTGTCATCTGTGCTCGGAGCCCTTGTGCCATCTTATCCTCCCATCTCCACCTTCGTCCTGCCGCTGAGGTTGGCACCAGGGAGGTTCTGCTCAAGGGCTTGAACTCCTCCTGGGCCTTCTTGGAACAGGGGTCTGTGTGTCAGTGATGTGGCGATGTGGAGGCTGAGTCCTCTCCTTATAGCCCTTGCCTTGGTCCTTCCTCCATGGAAGCATAGTCAAGCCCGGACTACAAGAGCATCTTCTCTAGCAGGGAAGACAAGACTGGCAGTGCCTGTGGGTCCCACCCAGATAGCCCCAAACTTTCCCACTCAGGCATATGGACGAAGGCCAATGGTTCTAAGTTAACCTGGTCAGTTCCTCTGCAATTGGGTATTGTGGCCTCTGCCAACACACACACACACACACACACACACACACACACACACACACACACACACACACACACACACACACACACACACACACACACACACACACACACACACACACACACACACACACACACACACACACACACACACACCCCCCGTCAGAGCTTCCAGTAGGGAGTGCCACAATGCAGAGCCCTGGGTGGAGAGCCACTGAGGATGGCTAAAGGGTACCACAGCCCCTGTATACTCAGAATGACTCGAGACGCTAACAGATAAATCGACGCAATGCCAAGCGGCTGTCATCCATTCACTGCTCACTGATCTCCCTCCAAAATAAAGATTTGATTTTGTTCCTGCTGCCCGGTGCTCTGGCCACCCCAGAGGGTACAGGTGAGTTGCAGTATGTGGTGTGGTCACTGCTTCTCCCCTCCTCTCCTTCTCTGTCTCCTCACACTGAACTCTGCTAGCTCTCACCACAGGCACTCGCTCTACCTCTCGGTGTGTGTCAGATGGAAACTGGGGTGGTGCAGATGGGCTGGGCTGGTCCTGTGCGGAATTGCAATCACGTATTCCGCTTTCTTCTTCCTTCAAGTTTGCTGTGTAGATTCAGAATCTACATCCAATCAACTCAGCATGTTCCTTGGCACACTGCAAGTGTAAATCTTCACAGGTCTGGGGCTGGAGAGATAGCATGGAGGTAAGGCGTTTGCCTTTCATGCAGGAGGTCATCGGTTCGAATCCCAGCGTCCCATATGGTCCCCCGTGCCAGCCAGGAGCAATTTCTGAGCCTGGAGCCAGGAATAACCCCTGAGCACTGCCGGGTGTGACCCAAAAACCACAAAAAAAAAAAAAAAAAAAAAATCTTCACAGGTCTTTAGCAATTTTATTACATTGCTCAAGACTTATCATTTCATTCCTTTCTTTAAAAAAAAAACTATTTGTGGGGGCCGGGCGGTGGCGCTGGAGGTAAGGTGCCTGCCTTGCCTGCGGTAGCCTAGGACTGACCGCGGTTCGATCCCCCGGCGTCCCATATGGTCCCCTAAGAAGCCAGGAGCAACTTCTGAGCGCATAGCCAGGAGTAACCCCTGAGCGTCACAGGGTGTGGCCCAAAAACCAAAAAAAAACAAAAAAACAAAAAAACAAAAAAAAACTATTTGTTTATTGATTGATTAATCTGGCTGTTGGGTCACTGGCAGCACCCAGGGGTCACTCCTGGCTCTGCTCTCAGAATTCGCCTGTGGCAGGCTTGGGGGACTACATGGGATGCCAGGAATCAAACCGGGTCCATCCTGGTTCGGCAACATGCAAGGCAAATGCCCCACCACTGTGCTATCTCTCTGGCCCATCATTTCATTTTTAAATTTTATTTTATGTTTTTAGAAAAACAGGTTATTTTACATGTTAGTGTTCATCTCCAGTTCAGAATTTCTCTTCATATTTTGAACATTTTTGGTTGTTTCAAACAAACATAGAACATTTAAGAAGGAGATTCCATTTGGAGGGGCCAGGAAGTACCTTGCATGTGGCCTCTTCAGTCAACCCCAGTGTGACCCTTGGTACCACAGATGGTCCCTGGAGCACCATCAGGAGTCGTCCCAAGCACAGAGCCAGGAATAAGTCCTGAGCACAACTGGATGGAACCCAATCTCTGCCCCCAAATAAAAAAAATTTTTTTGGTGGGGGGCAGAGCAGTGGTGCAGTGGTAGGGCATTTGCCTTGCACGTGGCTAACCTAGGACAGGCCACAGCTCGATCCCCTGGTATTCCATATGGTCCCCCAAGCCAGGAGTGATTTCTGAGCGCATAGCCAGGAGTAACCCCTGAGTGTCACTGGGTGTGGCCCCAACCCCCCCCCAAATTAGTGCACCCGAACCATAGCACAGCAGGTTTGCCTTGTGTGCAGCCAACCTGGATTCAAAGCCCAGCATCCAGGTGGCCCCTGAGCACTGCCAGGAGTAATTTCTGAGTGCAGATCCAGGAATAACCCCTGAGCATTGCTAAGTGTGGCCCCAAAACAAAGACAAAAAGCAAAAAAATGTTTTAAATTAATTGGAAATGATTTCTTTTTTTTTTGTTTTGTTTTGTTTTTGGGCCACACCCGGCAGTGCTCAGGGGTTACTCCTGGCTGTCTGCTCAGAAATAGCTCCTGGCAGGCACGGGGGACCATATGGGACACCGGGATTCGAACCAACCACCTTTGGTCCTGCATCGGCTGCTTGCAAGGCAGATACCGCTGTGCTATCTCTCCGGGCCTGGAAATGATTTCTTTTTAAATATGGAATGCTTCACGAGTTTGCGTGTCATCCTTGCGCAGGGGCCATGCTAATCTTCTCTGTATCAAATTGGAAATGATTTTTAACACACATAAACTTACCCAAAAAATCAGTGCTGCAAAGGACACATAGACTCTCTTTTCTTGAGGGATGAGACACCCACATTCCACCCTGTTTTCCCTGTGGTTGCACACTTACTGTGGATGTGTGTGTGTTTGTTTCTAAACCATCTGGGGTAAGTCCTGTGAACCAGGGGCCCTAGACCCTAAAAAAGTTTAATTCCACTAACCTCACCGTGGTATGCAGTGCGATTGATTCAGGAGGTTTGCTTGACTTTTGTTAAATGCTTCATCACTTGGAGTCAGCTATGATGGGAATCATTTCCCATGGAAATATTCAGAAGCTGCATTTCTGGAGTCCTTTTTCGTGGATACTGCCCCCACCAAGTCTTTTAATGAGAATGTGTTCCTAAGTCAGAGAGTTCCTAAGTCATAGGCTTCACTGTCTCCCCTGACAGGAGATGCTGCTTTAACCTGCTGCTTGTGTCACAGTTTTGTCAGGTTCCCTCTCTACCAGAAGGGCTCAGGTACTGCATCAATCATCAGGCCTGTTTTATATCCTTTCATCTGGAATCCTTGTCCATCGTCTCTTCAGACACTAGTCACAAAATAGCATGGTTGGGGGTTGGAGTGGACAAGAGCGACAGAAATTCAGTTCTGACAGTTCTAGAGGCTGAAGGTCTTGATTAGGGGACCTGCAGACAAGTCTCCTTCCTTCTCATCTGTCCCTCTGTTGTTCCAAAGTGGATGCTGTGATGGAGCAGCCTGTCTTTGGTCAGAAACCCCCAAACACACCTCCAAACCCCTTTTAGCATTCCTACTCTAGATGGAATGAGTGTCCCCTGACATTATGTATCAAAACCTTATTATGCCCAGTGGGGTGGTGTCAGGAGGTAGGGTCTCTGTGGGGAGGATTGAGCCCACAAGTATGGGACGACTGTGTCCTTGGGGAAGAAACCCAAAGAGTGAGGTTGCAGGAAGAGACTAGAATTTGCCTCCCCTTGAACTTGGACTTTGCTTCTGGTCTCCTTGGCGGGGCTGTTTTTGTCGTAGCAGCCAGACCAGACTAAGTTATGCCCAGCTGCTGCTTGTCTCCCGGCAGCTATCTTGGTGGCCTGCCCCACTGCCACTTTCCCCAGACACTCTGGGCACTGGGCTGCCAAATCCTGCCACCCCAGCCCCTGCTTTCTCCCTGGTCTTGCTGCTCAGGAGTCCTCACACTTCTTCAACCTCAGGAGATGGTTGGTGTCCTGTGACACCTCTCCCCTCCACTTCCCCAGCTTGATATCCACAGTCACCTTCGGACTTACTAATCAGCTCAGCTCAGCTAGATGGCATCTGACATCAGGAGCACCCTCCTTCATCACTTAGGACTGGCCCCACCGCTCTGCCTTTCTGCTTGTTTCATGCTCCTGTACATCCTGAGTTTGTTGCTGCTCCCCTCTCCCAAAGCTGTTTATTTGCTCAGGGTTTCTAAATGGGGGACAGTGACCCTGTGCCATTCCATGCCTGTCCTTCTGCCACAGGACCCAGAGCCAAGAGGGGATTCCTCCAGGGGAAGATGCAGTGTCGGCCTAGATACCTGCCTCCAGGCCTGATTCTAGGAAGCTCAGGCTTATGTCCTGAGAACTGCCAGAAGACGAAACTGCAACAGAGCCAAGAAATCAGAGGGAAATGGGGCCAGGGTGCGCAGGACTAGGGCTAGCCTCGGAGTGAGTGTCCAAAAGGAGAAGCCAAGGGGCCAGAGAGATAGTGGAATGGGGGAGGCATTTGCCTTACAGATGGCTGACCCAAGTTCAAGCCCCAGCACTGCTCGAGTAAACCCTGAGCACCGCCAGGTATGGCCCCCCAATGAAAAGTAGAAGAAAAAATAACCATAAATGGAGAAGCTGGCAGAGGCTGCTCTCCTTTATGCCTGTCACAGCCCCCTAGTTCCTGGAGGGGTCACCAGCCTCCACCATGCGTGGCTGTAGCAAAGATAGGTGTGGACTGTGAACTCTACCTGTTCCCCCTTAAACATCTGGTGGCGGGATGTGTTTCTTCAGATTCACTAAATCACGGACAAAGACTCACAGTGGGTAGGGCATTTGCCGGGTGTGGCCAACCTCTCCCCCCCAAAAAATACAGTCCCTCCCTCTCAGGCTCTCAGTGCCTCACACAGCCCTCATGGCCTTGCTCCCACCAACCACCAGGCAGTCTTCTCTGTGTGTGCTGTGGGGCCTTTGATCTGAAGAACTTGGCATTCTCCTGGGCTCTGCCACCTCGTTTTCACGTCATAGTGTTAATGTGGTTTGGTCATAGCATCTAGAGTTTCCTTGATAAGTCTGTTGAATTATACATTTCTCTTCCCCTTTCCATTTCTACTCTTTTCTAGCTGCTCTTAATGTCAGTGGTGGGAGGTGCTACTGGCATAAGAGTCAGCAAATGAACCAGCTTTGATTTACTCAATATTTTTGTTTTGTTTTTGGGCTTAATCCTGGCTCTGTGCTCAGGATCACTTCTAATGGATCCCAGAGGACCCTTAGAATGTTGGGTTTTGAGCCAGATTGCCTGTGTATAAGGCAAGCACCCTACTCTCTGTACTATAGCTCTAGCCCCAGTTTGACTGCCTGTCTCATGAGCTTAGATTACACCTGGCCCGACATGCTGGCAATCCTCGGTCCGGTCTCCCGCAGTGGACTTGGCTGGGAGGGCTGTGGGGAGCATGGTGTCTACAGAGGGAGTCTGCTTTTCCCTACAGGACTTACAGGACCAGAACGATGAGCTACAGGCTGCCTTTGAAGGCCTGCAGGCGAGGCTGCCCCTGAGCCCCCGAAGTCGACCCCACGCACAGCCAGATGGACAGCTGCTCCTTGGACATGACCCAACAGGTAGGACCGTAGCCCTGGGAGGAGGCTGTGGTTGGCCGGAGGCACAGCCTGTCATGGCCAGAGGCCCACCATGTCCAGTGGGGCCCTGGACCCAAAGCCTGGGTGGTCACAACACCCAGAACCCCTGGGGAGTTAGAAGCGGGTGAAGTGACGCTGATTCCAGTGACTTGAAGGCATCAGTCCTCTTCCGGGAGCCAAGTTGCCACAAGGTCACGACTACACAACTGGGCAGCCACCCAGAGCTGAGCCTCTCAACCTGAGTCCCAACTCCACTTGGAACTGAAAAACAGGCAGCAGTGAAATGCCTGGATAGAAACAACCAAGCATCTGAATGTCGTCGAGTGATGACATTCACTGAGGCGTTTATGGTGGCTATGGTTTTCACACATGTCTTAGGCCATGAGGGATCAAGAGTGGGAAGTTTGAGGGAGGGAACTCGGGGCTTGTTGGGTGAGGTTGGGGTGAGTATGGGGACAGTCTCCTATTCCTGGCTGGTCTTTGGGGGCCATGGGGACTGGTGGGTGGACTGGGAGCCCCTGCAAGAGCTCCTCGGAGCCACACACTCACACATGATCAGGCTCCTGAACTTCCTAACTCAAGCCTGTGTGAGGGTTGGGCTGCAGTCCGGATACTGCGAGGCCTCTGGGCAGAATGGAGTTAGGGAGCAACAGGCCAGCCTTGTGTAGGATTCTAAGATACCCAGAGGTCTAGGGAGACATGGTGAACCCTGGGACCATCCAGCCTAGCTGTTCAGTTGGTTACATGAACCTGACTTTCAGGAAACACTTGCCCATCTCCAAGAGATCCCCAGGATTTCCCGTGTTGCCCTACAGCTGTTCACTTTCTTGTTTTTTGTTTTGGTTTTGGGCAACACCCAGTGGGGTCCAGGGGTCACTCTGGCTCTGCACTCAGGAATTTCTCTTGGCTGGGGACCATATGGAATGCTGGGAAATCATACCCACTTTATCGCCTTGCAAAGCAAGCACCCTATGCAGTGCTATACTCTGACACTGTTTTTGTTTTCCTTTGTTTTGGGTCCACATCCTGCAGTGCTCAGGGCTTACTCCTGGCTCTGCACTCAGGAATTACTCGACTGTCTTGGGGGGACCATCTGGGGTGCTGAGAAATCAAGTCTGGGTTGGCCATGTGCAAGGCAAATATGCCCTACCCTGCTGTACTATCACACCAACCTCCGTTGGGGGTTTTTGTGGGGAGGATTCCACCTCCTTTGCCCTCAAAGGATCCTCCCACAAGCATAGATCCAGTTTCTTTAAGGTCTGCTATGCTGGCTTCCCTCAGCCAGGAGGGCTCAAGAAGGTACTGGATACTCTGGTGACTCCATATCCCTTTCTTGGTCTTTGGAGGTGCTGAGTGGCTGAGGGTCTGTTTTCCAGTCAGGAAGCCATTGCCAGTACCCCAGGGAACAGGCAAAGCGAGGTTCTGTGTGCAGGGTTGTCCTTATCATCAAGGCCTTAACTGTAGTGGCTTAGGGAGGCAGCCCCGAGCTTCCTGTCCTCATGGCTGTCACCAGAGCTCTCCCAGACGGGACTCCCTGTCATCCCAGTGGCCACTCTCCATAGGTCGAGCTTTGATCACGGCTCCTCGGAGGAGGTGGCCAGGTCTTTCTGCTGCATTCTAGCCTGCAAAACCAAGATGGAGGTTGTGAGACGCTTCTACCAGAGCCACTACTCATGGGCACTTGGTCACCTGAGCCCTCAGAGGGTCCAGGCTATGGAGTGGGGTGGGTGTGTGTGTCAATGGTGTCCTTGGCAGGATGTAAGTAGAAATGGCCTCTTGTTCGCAGGCACTATCCTGCAGGCAGGTGATTCTGTTCCCATGAGTATCGAAATGGAAATCATGATGGAGCAGGTGAAGGAACATTACCAAGACCTCAAGATCCAGCTGGAAACCAAGGTCAGGGGCAGTGAGGGAGGCCTGAGGGAGACTGAGCCGCTCCGTGCTGCATCCAGAAAGCTTTGCTTGGCTAAGCTCCCATGTCTGAAGCCCTTCTCTGCCTGCCTTGGGGGTCTTCTTCCTGTGGAGTGTGTGGCGGGTGGTTTGTCTGGAAGTATGACTCCACCTTCCTCTCCCTCCCCCTCTTCTTGGGAGGGGACAGAGGTTAAGTGAGAAGCCAAGAGGAAGACTTGTCCTTGGGGCCAGAGCAGTAGCACAGCAGTAGGGTGTTTGCCTTGCATGCAGCCAACACAGGACAGACCCTGGAGGACAGATCTCGGTTCGATTCCCATATGATTTTCTGAGCCTGCCAGGAGCGATTTCTGAGTGCAGAGCCAAGAGTAAGCCCTGACGGCCACCAGGTGTGGCCCAAAAAACAAAAACAAAAGAAAGGAAGGCTGGTCCCGAGCTAAGACCACTCCTGCCTGCTAGCTCTGCGGGTTGACAGGAGTGACCCCGCGTTTGTCCTTGAGGCTAGTCTGGCTCAATGGCCTGGGCTGCCTGCCTGAGTCTCTTTTCTGATGAAATGCTGTGGTACTGGGCTGGGACTGGGGTCAGTGTCTGGGACAAATTGATAGCTGGTTCCTCAGCCTCTGTCCAGAGCCACCCCAAAACTGGGAGAAGGCTCCTCATCTTAGAGCGATCATCTTTCTCCTGTCATGTGTCACAGAGCAAATGCCAGGCCGCTGCTATGGCCCCAGAATCATTTTCTTAATCCATCTCCCCATGTCCTATCATATTATAATGATCTATGGATTATATAACCTAACAAACAGATTTGTTTGTGCTGAAACAAACCAGGGTCCATGTCATGTCAGCCCGGGGCTCTTCCTTCCCACACCTCGACACCCTGCCAGGTTTAGCACCTCACACGTCTGTGCTGTGTCGTGAGATCAATCCTTCTGGATGCTGCTGCTCACTTCTTCTTCTCAGGTCGACCACTACGAAAGGGAAATGGAGATGATGAAGAGGGATTTTGCACAGGAAAGAAACGAAATGGAGCGGGCTTTTGCGCTTGAGGTCCGGGTGCTAGAGGACCAGAAAGCGGACTTAGAGGTGCTCCTCGGGCGAGCTCAGGAGCTCCTGCGTGGCCTGCAGGACCAACTCCGGGACAAGGTCCCCGGCCCAGAGCTGGAGCGGAGGTTGGAGCTGGAGAGGGGGGAGCTGGAGCAGCGCTGTGTGCAGGCACTGGCAGGCCTGGCGCGGCAGCTCACCCTGGAGAAGGAGCAGCAGGAGGAGGAGTTGCAGCTCAGGCACCAGAGTGAACTGCTGCACGTAAGGTCCGGTGCCATTTCCTTTGGGAATTTCATGCCAAGAGTTTTTGCCATAGACAGACATTGAATGGGACATAGACAGACTGCTGCAAATTGCAAGACTTAATAGCTGAGTGATTTTTCTTGGGACAGGTGCATGAGCACTAAAGGAGAAGGTCCTTGTGGATGAGAGTTTTGTGAGTTAGAAACACATATTCAGGGGCCAGAGCGATAGTACAGCGGTAGGGCGTTTGCCTTGCACGCAGCCGATCTAGGAAGGGCAGTGGTTCAAATCCTGGCATCCCATTTGGTCCCTCAAGCCAGGAGCGATTTCTGAGCGCATAGCCAGGAGTGACCCCTGAGCACTGCCAGTGTGGCCCCAAAACAAGCCAATTTCAGTCCTTTTAACAAGGTTGGAAATGACGAATCTGATGAATGAAGCTCTTGAAAAGGCTAAGTGGTGCTGCTGTGGTGGCATATATACTAACGTCAGAACAATGCAGAGAAGAGGAGCATGGCCTCTTCACAAGGATGGCATGCACATTTTTCCTCTTTGACAAAAGAAAGAGAGAAGAAAAGGATGGTTAAAACATGTGAGCAAAGAAGCGGAAAGGTTATTTGGAAAAGTGGGATTTGCCGTGTCCGGCACTATCCTGGGTAAGGAGAAATGCCACCCATGCCTTTGCAGAGCAGGCGTAACCAGTCAATAACAGCCACTGAGGACCAGGGGTGGGGGCACAGGCGCTGCTCAGCCAGCATCTCCTTGCCCTGGGCGGAGTTCAGGGGAGGGTGTCCTGCCTGTGCTGAGCAGGGCCAAATGTGGCATAGCCAGTGGCAGTTGGATAGCCGGAGGCAGAGCAGTTCTGCCCTGGGTGAACTCTACCCTCCTGGGGGCTCCAGAAACAGCTGAGAAGGAATCAGACACCACTTGGCACAGGCTACACTCATTTTCTCTCCTCTCTAATCATGGTCCTGGGGAGTAGATTTCAAAGGCTGTGTTCAAGTTCAGCGACCTGAATTTTCTGGTATTTTCACTCAACCCCAAGAGCTGACTAGAACTAGACCAGCACTCCCCGCAGACTCCTCAGGGCAACGGTAGTGGGTGCAGGAAAGGATTAGGGTGCGGACCCCCCTGTTCAAACTGCCATAGGCCTGTAGGCCTGGCCCCTCATCCAGTGCGTGGCCAGCTCTTCCTCCTCTGTTCATCAGAGGTGCATCACGCAGGCCACACCAGCCAGGACAGACCACCACCCAGGTTTAGTCCCCTCACATTAGTGGCAAGCCCATCCTGGATGCTCAAGTCCCAACCCCAAGCTTGCAGTGTTTTTGGCAGGGGTGTGTGTTAACGCACTTGCTGGAGGCCAGTGCAGACCTCTGAGCTCCATGTAAAAGGGAAGCCTATCTTGGCCTCAAGCCTGAGGCCAGCAGCCAAACACACCCGACTGTGGTGTATTGGCATGTGGCAGTGGTTGGTAGAGCTAAGGAGTAGCCAAGTTTAATTGACTTCCTTTTACTCCTGTGTGAGAGTGACTTTGATGGCAAGCCTGAGCCCTCTGGGGACAGATCCTCACAGGAGGGACCCGGGGCATGGCTGCTAGCCCTATGCAATGCCACTATGCTAGCATAGTGAGTGATGGATTCTGAGACACACACACACACACACAGAGCCCGGCCTAGCAGCTTGAATAAGCAGAGCCTGCTTTTCAGTTAGTTTTCTTGGGTTTCGCACAGCAGATCGGGTGCTAACTGTGGCCTGTTCTGCTTCTGCAGAGAAGAGGCAGAGGTGGAGCTGAATGAGAAGCTCTCGAGGCTGGAAGCCCGGCAGGCGGCCCATTGTAAGAGTGTGTCTCTGCAGCATCAGCAGGAGAAGGACGCCATGCTGCAGAGCCACCGACTGCAAGTGCAAGCCCTGGTGGAGCAGCTGGACCTGGAGAGGGGCCGGAGGGAGGAGCGGGAGGCAGAGATCCTGGCATGTGCGCAGCGGCAGCAGCTGAAGCTGCAGGAGCAGATGAGTGAAGAGCAGGCGCAGCTGTGCAAGGCCTTTGCCCTGGAGAAGGAGACATTGGAGCGTGCCTGTCAGGAGCAAGTGGGAAAGCTGAAGCAGGAAGCCCAGATGCTTCGAGACCTTTTGAAGGCTGGGCTTGTGGGGCCAAGTGCAAGCCAGGCCGGGCCAGGTGACCCCACGCCCCCCTGTGTACGCGGGAGGGAGCAGCCACCCACCCCGCTGGAAGTGAATGGAGAGCCTGGCCAGGAGCCATCCAACTGTACGCACTCCCTGGCATCTCACGGTGCCCCAGAGAACCATGGCCTGGAAGAGGAAGGTCTAGGTGTGCACAGAGCCAAGCAGGTGGCTTCTGCCATGCCTGGTGGTAGCTACTCCCAGGTGTGTCCAGGTAGAGCAGATGGCAGGGTGGCCATGGAGGAGCTGGTGCTCCCGGCCCACAGCCCCGTCCTCCTGAGCCTGCCTAACACCCAGGAGCTGCTGCTGGGGACAGAAGATGGGGTTGGGCTGACTCAGCCCGACATAATGGAGCCCCAGCCGAGACTGAATGGCCCAGGCACGAGGCAGCCCCCTGGGCAGCAGGCACTTCTCCAAAGCAGGAAGCCTGTCCCCACGGGAAGCCAGGCACAAGAAGAGAGCACCCTGGATCCGGGCAAAGCTGATAGAGGCGGCCCTGGGCTTCCTCACCCCCAGGCTGCCAGGCCAGAGCAGCTGCAGTCCTGTGGGGTGCAAGAGGAGGGAGCCGTGCTGGAGACAGAGAAAGAGGAGATGAAAACCAAGCTCCTGCAGCTAGAAGCCTTGGTCCGAGCTATGGAGCAAGACGCAGAGTCCAGAAGAAGAAACAGGTTTGCTCACAGGCTCCCCATCCGGGCAGTGGAATGGGGGCAAGCCAAGCTCTTTTCCTTCCCCAGCTGCCACTGCCTTGGGCCTGCATGTGGGAAATTTATTCAGGGACCTGCCAGTCAGCCAAGGGGTAGCCCAGCTACTTGTTTGGTCCTCACTCTTGTCTGAACAGACGTTTGGCAGATCTGTCATGGATAGAGGGCTGGCAGGCTCCCCTAGGCCCCCATCCTGCTGGGTTGGAGCAGGACTTGCGACTGCAGCGCCTGACACTGCCCTTGAGCAGAGTCCCTACGCCTGGGCCCTCCTTGGAAGGAGAGGCTGGGCATAGCTGGGCCCATAGTTGGTGTTCTGTGAGGGCCCCAGTGTCTGCATGGGGAGACCCTGTGGGTCATCCTGTCACTTACTTCCATGGCTGAGGCAGAATCCCGGCAGCACAGCTCAGTCCCTCAAGTGTGACCACAATCCTCTGGTGACACCTGCACAGGGCCAGCTCCTGCCTACCAGGTGCTCAGGCTACTGCGCAGGCACACACACACACACACACACACACACACACACACACACACACACGCTTTATGATAAAGAGAAGTTCTGCACAATTCGCTTAAGACACACCCGCTTTATGATAAAGAGAAGTAAGTTCAGTGCACAATCCGCTTAAGCAAAAATGTATTAGGGCTAGAGCCAAACCGGAGAGATGACACAGGGCCCAAGGGTGGCCTTTGCGTCTTGCCCACTCCAGTTTGAATCCCCAGCACTACACATCATCTCCCGAGCTGGGCATGAGTCACTGCTGAGCACAGAGCCAGGAGTAGCTTCTGAACTACTGGGTATGACCTACACAACAACAACACAAAGTATCTTAGCATCAGCCCCTGGTCCCCTCCAGGGCACACAGGTCCATCCTGCAAGAACGTTTGTTCCAACAAGAATCTGCCTTGTGTCGTGCCTCTTCAGCGTGGCTTTCCCTGAGCGAATAGAGCCTACTCACAGCACCCTAACTTTCAGTGTCCCACATCTGTGAAGCCAGTTGCAAAGGGGACATTATGAGCACAATCCAAGAGCAGTGGTGCTTTAGGCATTTCTGTCCTGAGGCCCCAGATAGGCTGGTCTGGCCTCTAGCAAGTGCCCCTCAGGATCTGCTTCTTGGAAAACCTGGAGCTGGAGTCCTCACAAAGGCATAGCCCAGCAGAGAGTGTGTCTATGTTTGCCAGCCAAGGCAAAGCCCCGGCCTGAACACTATCCACTGTCCCTTTTGCCCTCCGCTGTAGACAGATAAGTAACCTGACCAGACCCACATTCTCCTGCCTAGCTGAGGCGCCTCTCACCCATGTCTTAGAAAGCTGAATTTTCCCTGTCTCCATCCTGCTGGATTTACCAACCTGCAGGCCTCTCAGCCAGTCTCTGTCAGTGGTTGCCAAGACTGGCCCTATCCTGACTGTTTACTGGGCACTTGCTATCTTGTGCAAGGAGGAAATGCACCCCCCCTTTGGAATAGTGGATGCAGTTTTAGAGGCCATCCCACCGGATTGGCATGTGTGGGAGAAGTGAGAGAGGAGCCAGCGATGACCAACAGGAGTTTGGCATGTGCTTGCCGGGGAGGGCAGCAGGAGGGCCGGCAGGATCAGCTGGTTCTGTTTTGTGGAGGCGGAGGAGGCAGATTTGCAAACATTTGGAAAGGTTAGGGGGACTTGGGGATGAGGATTGGAGCTGTGCAGAGGGAAAGATGGATGTAGCCAGCTTTCAGGAATGAGGATCGTTTTCCAGGAGCAGAATGGGGAGGTGTGTGTGCATGAGTATTTGTGAGTCTGTGCATGCACTCACGTTTCCGTGTGTGTGTGTGTGTGACTGTGACTGTGACTATTGCAGCTCTTCAAGGGATGCCATTGATTGGGGCCAGTGCCACAGAAGCCAAGGTACAGTGAATGGATGATAGACCAGAGCTAGAGGTGACTGGGATGTGGCCAGGCAAGTTAGAGGAGGTTCACGGAGCAGGCAGGACTCTCAGGAAGAGAGGAGACTGGGGCTCAGAGTTCACTTAGTCTCAAGCCTGACCCTGCAGAGCACCAGGTGGCTGGGAGCGATGGGAAGGAGCCCCAGATCCAGATCACAGAGTTGGTGCCTACTGGAGATGGTTGCTGCAAGTAGGAGGGCCAGCTTCATGCAGAAGCTCGAGAGGCCCTTGTGGTCTGGAGAGTTCTGTTTGGCTCAGCTCTTCAGCACTCGATGATGGCCCCTGGGGACACTCCAAGCTCAGGTCCTGCTCTACGAGGGCAGTTTGGGCCAATACCCAGCCATGGGACCCTGGGTCAGAACTATCAGTACTTCTTCTATGCATAGTCCCAGGACTACGGGGTGTGGAGGCCACAGTAAGGATTTTAGCCTTTATCACAGAAGCGGAGTTTGGGGGAGGGGCTGTGTGACCCAGTCCTGGATGTGTGATAGTCTGCCCACAGTCTCAAGCAATGTTTCTCAACAAGGGATCCAAAAAATATGCTAAGGGGTCATCATGTGGGGGCCACAGAGGGAAGTGAGCATAGAGAAATGGCTGAGCATATTGAGGATCGCTGGTTAAGAACACGGAGTTCTGCCACCCTGTGGCTTGAGTGTATCTACACACCCTTAGCTTTGAGCACGCACACACACACACACACACAGAGTTTTCTCTGAATGGTTGAAAGTGTTGTTGCTTCACTGTCAAATATACCCACATTGTGCTCTGGAAGGGCAAGGCGAGTTTCCAGAAGCCCTGGGCAAGGGAAATGGACCACGGGTGTGGTGTTAGTTTTCATTTGTAACCTTCGTTTCCCCAGTTGTTTCCACTCGGCCTCGGTCCTGTTCACCGCCCTGAATCAGTTCAAGGCTCATAGTGTGTCTAAGTTTGTCAGATGACATCAAGTGAAGTGTCTCAGCCCTTCACTGCATAGGACACTCCCTGGTGGTGCTCCAGCGCCACAGCCACTCCTGGACTTGGCCAGGCATGGCACATCCGATGGATTGGCTGCTAGGGTGCCCCAGGGCTGTGCCCAGCAGTGCTTAGGGTGCGGGGGAGATGGTAGTGCTGGTATTGACTCTTTCGTCCATGCTATGCCTGTGCTCTGCCACCAGAGCCATCTCTCTGACCCTCTCCTGTGGTGCCCGGGGATTAAACCCAGAAGCTCGCACACAAGCAAAGTACTCTGCCCCTGATGTACATCGCCAGCCCTGCACTACTTGGGGGGGAAAGGGAGGAGTGGCTCCCACATAGTGCTCAGGGAGTCCAAGAGTTGTTTACAGTGAAGCTTGGCCAACCAGGCAAGTACTTGATGCTAGAGCCCAAAGCTACAATGCTGCTGAGGCCCCATAGTGCCAGGGAGGACCCCGGTTCTCTCTCCTGGAGATGCTCAGGAGGCCTTGGGGAAGGCTCAAAACCCAGGGAGGTGTCCCACCTGCTCTGCCTTCTCTCCCACTTGTAAGTGCAGATTACATATATTAATGTTATATATTAATATGTAATATTGCACATTACAGTGACTGCAGACTCACACCACTGTGCACTCACAGTCTTCCATCATCCCCACTCTCCTCATAGGTAGAGTGACAGTAACTTAAGTCAGGGTGCTGCTGAGGACTTGGGCTCCAGTCTTGGCGAGCCTCTCACTGGTCATTTTCCTGCGGTGTCGGTTCACCTGGGGTCAGTACTGCCTCTCCTAGAGTGAAGCAGAGAAGTGGGTGGTGTGAGGTTGCAGGACGGCTGTCTTCAGCAGTTTTTTGGAGTGAGTTCAAGACTTGGCAAATGTTGAGTAGAATCATCAGGCAAGGGGTTGGAGAGCTGGTGCACCAGACCTGCCTTAGTCCCTAGGGCCACATTTGATCCTCAGAGCTTCAAGAAGAGTGATCCCTGGGTGTAGAGCCCTGTGTCCTTTTGGTGTGGTCCAGAAAGAAAAGACTCCTTGGTACACTCTGCCCTGGGCATTTCTTTGTTGTGCCTTCCTGATTATAGACCTATTCAGGTTTTCTGTTTCAGTTTTGGTAGAGACTCTTTCTAGGGACCAGGACAGGGCCCTAGAAGCTCATGTCCTTCATTTTGGTTATCTGAAAAGATGTGACTTTCCCTTGTTTTGGAAGAACAGTTTTCCTCAATGACGCTTGCAGGCACTTTGAAGATGCCTTTTGGAGAATCCCTGAAGGTCGGTTGCTGGCACTGTGCAATTCACTTTTACTGTTGGTAGTTTTACTGAGGACCCCGCTTGGACTGGAAATGCATATTCCACTGCTGCTGTAACAAATGAGAAACTTGGTGACTTTTGACAATGCAAATGCATTATTTGACTTCTTTGAGTGCTTTAGTTATTTTTGGTTTGGGGATCACACGTACCTGGTGCTCAAGTGCTTACTTCTAGTTCTGCATTCAGGGATGATTCCTGGCTATGCCAGATGGAGTTCCGGAAATTAAATTGGGTTTACCGCATGCAAAGCAAATACCCTACCTGCAGAACTCTCTCTCCAGCCCCAGTTTGACTGTTTTGTTGTCTTGGTTGTCTTGGAGGGCCACACCCGGCTGTGCTCCAAACTTACTCTTGGCCATATATGTGCTTAGGGGATTCCTGAATCTGTGCTCAGGGATCACTCTTGGCAGGCCTTTGTGATGTGGGGGATTTACCTGGGGCCAACCATATGCAAGGCAAGTACTATCTCTGCAGGTTCTATTTGACTGTTTGAGAGTTCTGAAGTCTGAAATGGGCTTGCATGGACTGAAGTTAAGATGCTGGTGTTGGGGGTCAGAGAGATAGCATGGAGGTAGGGTGTTTGCCTTGCATGCAGAAGGATGGAGGTTCAAATCCCGGCATCCCATATGGTCCCCTGAGCCTGCCAGGAGTGATTTCTGAGCATAGAGCCATGAGTAACCCCTGAGCGCTGCCGGGTGTGACCCCAAAACCAAAAAAAAAAAAAAGAAGCCGCTGGTGTCAGTTCTTCGTTAGTGGTACAACAGAGATTTGCAAGTTGCTTTTTGACTAGAGCCCTCAAGGAGAATTTTGTTCTTGCCTTTTTCTACAAGAGTATTTACTCTGCTTGGTCTCCCATCATTAAAACTGCAATATATGATGGAAAATAATTGAAGGTCTTTGGACTCAGATGTTTGCCTCTATGAGGCCAATATTCTGCCTACAGTATTTAAGTGATCTGGTTTTGTTTTCCTCCAGTCACTTTTTAGATTCCTTTAGTGATTTTTCTTTGATGTATTTAGATGTTTTTAACTTTGACATGATATACATACAAGGAAAGAACGTACACATTACAAATGGAAGCACTTACACATTTGGAACAGAGCTGTGTTACCAGAACTGTGTACCCTAACAGATCTGTGTTAGGGAAACTGAAGGAAGTCCCCTAAACCTTCAGGCAGAACAGTTTCCCTGACTTCCAACAGCATAGATTCACTTTGCCCATTTTTCTACTTTGCATAATCACCATGTGTGTCTTATGTCTGACTTTCCTAAGCACACGTGTAGTAGCTACAGTTTATTTCTCTACATTATTGTAGTGTTCCATTGAATGACTATACCACAATTTAGTCCTTGACTCACTGCTGATAGGCAGTTATGTTGTCATATACTTAATGGGTTGTAACTGTGTGTGTAATTTATCCTACTTAGATAATATTGTACCTTGCGGTACAATATTGTACCACAATTGTAATATTGTGGGCTCAGAGGGAAGCTAAGAGGCATGCTTTGCATGCACCCAGCTGACCTGGATTTGTTTCCTGGCATCTCATATGGTCCCATGAGTCCACCAGAAGTGCTATCTGGGCACAGAGCCTGTAATAAGCCCTTAGAACTACTGGGTTTGGCATAAAAACTAAAATACAGTGGCCGAAGAGATAGCACAACAGTAGGGTGTTTGCTTTGCACGCATCCAATCCGGGATGAATGGGGGTTTGAATCCCAGCATCCCATATGGTCCCCCATGTCTGCCAGGATTGATTTCTGAGCACAGAGCCAGGAGTGCTAGCAGGTGTGACCCTTTCCCCAAAAAAAACCCTAAAATACACACACACACACACACACACACACACACACACACACACACACACACACACACACACACACACACATATATATATATATAGAGAGAGAGAGTTTTGGGGCCACACCCAGTGACACTCAAGGGTTACTCCTGGCTATGTGCTCAGAAATCGCTCCTGGCTTGGGGGACTATATGGGACGCCTGGGGATTGAACTGCAATCCGTCCTTGTTAGCACAGGCAAGGCAGACACATTACTACTTGTGCCACTACTCCGGCCCCTCATATATATATATATACACACACACACATACACACACACACACACACACACATATTTCTTTTTTTACATACAGCCTGTTGAATGTAGTGATTTGGGTCTTATAAAAAACAAATAAAAACCCTGATCTTATTAAAATATTGTCTTTTGACAATATATGATAGCATTTCTTTTTATATTTTTTTCATTTCTCACTTTTTCTTTCATATCCATCTTTTCTTTCTGTTTTATAATTTGGGTATTTTTTCATACTTTATTTTCTAGGACAGTGGTTTGTTTTTGGGCCACACTAAGCATTATTTAGGGGTAACTAAGGTTAATTAGGGGTAACTCCACATACTGCATTCAGTTATTACTCCCAGCAGTGCTCAACCGACCATATGAGAAGGCTGGAGATTGAACCCTTGTTGGCCTGTGCAAGGCCTTATCCCTGTACTATCACTCTGGGCCCCTGCCCTATTACTGTTTCTTTTTCGTTTGGTTTTTGTTTTGGGGTCACACCCAGCAGTGCTTAGGGGTTAATCCTGGCTCTGTGCTCAGAAATCGCTCCTGGCAGGCTCGGGAGACCATTTGGGGTGCCAGGATTCGAACCACCGACCTTCTGCATGCAAGGCAAATGACCTACTGCTGTGCTATCTCTCCGGCCCCCTATTTCTGTTCCTTAACTCTGTTTTGGGTTTATCAAGTAGACGTAAATATTCTTGCAATAAATGGCGGACATCCCTTCCCAACTCCTACTGCCAGAGCCTTGCACTAGTTTCAGTTGTCAGATGCAGGTCAGGTAGACAGCCAACATGCGAGTCCGTTGTTGTCCACTGTGTGCCATGTGAGTCCCTGAGAGTGTTTTAGAGGCTGAGAACTTTGTTTTCTGTGCCTCGACTCCTGGGATCTGTTGACACTAAACCAGAGGCTGAAGGTGCCTCAGGAAGGGACTGCAGTCTACTTAACTTTGATCCTGTGTCCAGCTGCTGACATCCCACACTTTGTATTTTTTTCCCCTATCTTCAATGCAGCAGGATGGAGTTAGATCAACTTTCTGAAGCAAACATGTTATTGACCAATGAACTCGAAAGGACTCAGGAAGAACTTAGTGCTGCAGAAAGGACAAACAGCATCCAGAGGTGAGGGGCCACTCGGCCTAGAGCTGTGATACTTTCTTTTCCTTATGAAATGAACTCCGAAGGCATCACTGTAGAGAGTGGGTTGTGCTTTTGTGGTCTACAAAGGCCCAAGAGCCATGCCTTTCCTTAGCTTTGATGGGCTTGAGAAAAGTCAAACCTTCCTCCAGAGCTTGGCAGCCAGTTCCCTCTTGGGCATCAGCTCTTTGAGGCAGAGCATATGCTGTTGCAGCAAGGCCAGCTTCTGTATGCCTGCCCCTTCAGGACAAGCTGCTTGGTCTTAAACATATTGCTTGTGGTGGGGCTGGCAGCTAGTGCTTTTGCAGGGTAGGTTTTCTCTGGGGTCTTTCTACACTGATGGGATCTGGCTGGATCCTGAGAGTGGTCTCAGCTGCGATTTTCTCCAGGTTTCACACCCAGATGGCTGCTTTCAGCTGAGTCAGCATCAGGAAGAAGTGTTAGCAGGCAGCAGGCAGAAACCTGAGCAGTGAGGCAGGAGAGGGCCCTTGAGAGAGGTAGGGGGAGGAACGGATGAACTCTGCAGAGGAAGAGTGTGTGAAGGCTGAGCTAGCACATGTATAAGGAATGGGAGGGCAGACCATAGGATATCTGCCTTTTGCTACCTAGACATACTCATATGGCCTTTTAATTTGTTCTCCTTAGGCTGTGAAAATGAGCTTGAGCATAAAATTTGGAGGCTGTGATGCAAATTTATTAGAATTACTATGATGGGGGGCCGGGCGGTGGCGCTGGAGGTAAGGTGCCTGCCTTACCTGCGCTAGCCTAGGAGACGGACCGCGGTTCGATCCCCCGGCGTCCCATATGGCCCCCCAAGCCAGGAGCGACTTCTGAGCGCATAGCCAGGAGTAACCCCTGAGCGTTACCGGGTGTGGCCCAAAAACCAAAAAAAAAAAAAAAAAAAAAAAAAGAATTACTATGATGATTAAATATGGAACCCAGGGCCAGAGATGTGTGACTTAGTTGTACAATGCATGCCCTACATGTATGATGTCCTGAAACAAAAATAAGGACTAAGGTGGTTGGTTCGAATCCCAGTGTCCCATATGGTCCCCCATGCCTGCCAGGAGCTATTTCTGAGCAGACAGCCAGGAGAGTAACCCCTGAGCACCACCGGGTATAGCCCAAAAACCAATAATAATAATAATAATAATAATAATAATAATAATAATAATAAGGACTAGTCAAATATATGTATATCTATATGGAACCCAGAATTTGTGGCCAATAACTCATAGCTATTACATGATAGGAGTTCTGAAATCTGGGCTAGAATAATAGTACAAAGCTAATGCTCTTGTCTTAATGCGACCTACCCAGATGTAAATCCTCAGTACCATAGGGACTTATGGTCCTTATGAATTGTCAAGAGTTGCCCTCAAGCATAGCTAAGTGTTCCCACCCCTACATTTTTTTGTGTGTGTGAAATTTAAGGTATTTTTTTTCTCTCCCTGGAAACCATAATTTTCTTGTTTCCAGGGCCTGTTTGAAAGCAGAATTCAGGAATCAAAATAGCAGGTTGTTTTGGCGTGTGTGTGTGTGTGTGTGTGTGTGTGTGTGTGTGTGTGTGTGTGTGTGTGTGTGTGTGTGTTGGTTCTGGTGAGTCTATGGGCCACACCTGTTGGTGCTGAGTTTCTAGAGAAATAGTACCACGTATGCTTGAGGGGGTGTCCCAGAAAGGGACTTTGTTCTCTGGTCCCAGGAACCCTGCTAGTCTGCTAGTCCAGCTGCAGCCACTGTGTCAAATGTGACCTAGGGCTTGTGGGCTACCAGGAAGATGAGGTGGTACCATCTGCCCTGAGCCTGCAAATCCAAGCTGCTGCTGTTCCAAAAGATAGTGGCCAGCAGCAAAAAGACAGCCCAAGTGATCTCCCTCATTGTGCTTCTTCAACAGGAAGGAAATGGAGGTCTTAAGGAGTGACAAAGAAAAGGTTGACTCTACACTTGAAGAACTTAGCAAGCAGGTCAAGTATTGCTCGGTGCCCAGAGAGGCACCTTTGGTCATTGTTTAGAAATCATTGCAGACTTACCAAAGGCAAGTCAGAACTTTTCTTCTAAGCCTGAGAGTTGCTGGCCCAACAGCCCTTCCTTCACCTCAGAATCTGGGACTTGGCATCTGAACTTCCGAGCACTCTCCACTGGCCACCCATCATGTCGTGGCAAAATGGCCACATCTATTTTCTTCCAGCAGTCTGCCCTGGAGCTTTAGGACTTAGGCACTTCAGAAGAAAATCATAGTTATTTTGTAGAAACCCCCTTGTCTAAAGTTTCCATGTTAGATTTAGCTGATGTGTCTTCAGCAGGAATATTCCAGTATGCTACTGAGATTCTCATTTCCTCTGCTCTGGGATATAGTAGTTCGTCCCATTGCTGGTGATGGGAACCCAGAGTTGGGGTGAGGTGGTGTTCATATTTCTCATGGCATTATTGCTTCTTCTTTTATAATTAATGAGCATTGCATGAGAGATACTGGATATTATGCAACTCTCTTATTTGTCAGTCTCTTCCATGGATCTCACCAGGTTGCATTTCTAGGCGGAGCTGATCTTCACAGTGATATGGTCAGCTGGTGACTAACCCACCATCCGTCTATCAGTCCTAATGCAAGAAAGGACTTTTCCATCGCTCCCTTCATTTATCCATTTATATCATTATAAACAAGTAATAACTGTACTCTCTCTTCCTATCTCTTACTAGCTTTTATTTTGTTTTTCTGTTTTGTTTTGATTTGGAGCTACAACCTGCAATGCTCAGAGGTTACTCCTGACTCTGTGCTCAGGGATCACTCCTGGCGGGCTCAGGGGATTGCACCTGGGTTGGTCGCATCATAGGCAAATGCCCTATGTGCTGTGCTATCACGTTTCAGTTTTACTGGTATCAAAGAGCTCAGTGGCTGTGCAAGGGATTCAGACCCTATGCCCAATGACAGGCTCTCATCTGCAAAGCGGGAGCTCTGTGGTGGCCAACATCACAGGCCCAGAGTTGTCTGGGAGTTTGTCTCCAGGACTAGGCCCTGGGAGGGGATATGGTGAGAGGTGGGATTCGGACCTTATGAAAGTCGCAAAGCTTTTGATTTCCTTCAGAGATTGCCCAAGTGATCCCCAAGACCTGGTAGAGCCCCAGGGAAGGAATGGGGCTCAGTATGCTGGTCATACAGTAGAGGGGCATGTGAGTGGGACTTCTGTTCAGGATGTCTCTGGGAAACAGTTTTTTTGGCGTGTTTAATCTATGACACTAGTTTTCCAGTGACAGTGATCTTTAAAAAATCTTTTTTTGGGTGGGACACCGGCAGTGCTTGTGGCTTATTCCTGACTCTGTACTTAGGAATCTCCCCTGGCAGTGCCCAAGTGACCATATGAGATGATGGGGCTCAAACCAGGTTGGCTGTGTGCAAGGCAAGTGTCCTACCCACTGTGCTGTCGCTCCAAGCCCTGGATAGTGAATTCTTTGTCCTTGTAGACAGTTGAATGCTGGATCTGCCCCTCGTGTCACTCAGTGGGTGTCCTTGTTTGACCGTAGACTGGAAGCCTGGCCTGAGGCTCGATCAGCGTCAGAGTGATCATTGGCACATGTATTCGTGTGTTTAGAAATGTGCCAGGAGATGGGAGCTGATATTTCAGTTCACCTAAAAAACTGCATTGAATCCCCAGTGAAGGCAGATAGATATCTAAGAGCTGACTGGCATCAATGCCCGAGGCAGGTGGCACCTCGCGCCTGCACTGCAACAGCCTCCCAGCATGTTCCTGCCTGGCCCACGTCGCCTGAGTCTAGTTCCAGACCGGATCAGCTAACACCCTCATGTGGGGCTTGGGAAGAGGGTGGAGAGGGGCTGTTCTTGTCCAGAACGCAAGTGTCATTGAGGCAAAGGTGCAGGACCATCCTAGATTCAAGGAAACCAACATGTGACCATCACAGGCACAAGTTGACTGGCCCTCCGCAGCGCCAGAGAGCAGTTAGCAAAGCTGGAATGAGTGAGTGCAGCATCTGCAAGTTTGCTTCCAGTCTCTCCACGATCCTCCTGTGCAGGGCTGCCATTCACATTAGTCCCCATGGGTGCCTGGTGGAGATTGACAGCCATAGAGCAGGAAGCAAGCCAGGGTTAAGTGTTAATACTCTTTTTCTTTTCTTTTTCTTTCTTTCTTTTTTTTTTTTTTTGGAAGCTCTTTTTTTTTTTTTAAGGATAAGAGAAAAAATACAATAAAAAGATGTGTGGTATGTGTGTGGCAGTTGTTGTAATACTCCTTTTCTTACTGACTGCTGTTTTATAAGCCTGAAACCAGTTTCAGACACAGATCTAACTAAAGATGAACAGAAGAGCATTGACCAGGAGTTTATCACTTGAATGAGAGGAAGATTCCATTGTGGACTGTTAATGAAATCAAAGCTATCCTCAGAGGACAAGACAGATGTGTGCTGATGTTAAAAACCCACCCAGGAGCCAGAGAGATAGTATCTTGCTTGTGACTAGGTTCATCCCTGGCACCCCTTTTGTTTTCCTGAGCACCTGCAGGGATGGTTCCTGAATTTATAGCCAGGAGAAACCTTTGAGCCTCGCTGAGTGTGGCCCCGAACTAAGCAAACCAACCCACCTTGATGATACTACAGCAGGCAGCATGTGCCTTGGAAATAGTAGGCTCAGGTTTGATCCCCAGCACCAAAGGTATTCCCTGTTCCCTTGAGCATGGCCATGAGTAGCCCCCAAGCAGTCAGGTGTGGCCCAAGCCACTCTCCCCCTCCAATTTTATTTTAAAAAACACCTTAGTTTTTATGGTGAATGTGCCTGCCATGTTAAGTTCTTGTCTGGAGACATGAATGCTTTGAGTTTTTGCTGTGCAAACATCTCTTCACCCTTAGCTGTGAGGCTCTTTTAAAAGGGTGGGTGGTGCTCTCTCTGTATGTAAGAAAACAGTAAGTTTTATCCCTAAAGTGTGTGGTTTCATTTAGCATCAGCAGCTCAAGTTGAAACAATGTTGGGGTTTCACTATGTGCTTATCAGACCCTGAGAAATGCAGAATGAATGGTTGTCAGCATGGTCGCCCCTGCATGATGCGAGGCCGGCAGCGAGGCTACCAGCTTTGGATGGGGTTGGTGGGAGCTGAGCAGTTGCAGGATGTGGCTTCAGGGCAGCAGTTCAGGAGGCAGCTGGGTCCATGGCCAGCAGGGATTCCAGGATCATTGATTCTGTCCACCTGGCAGTGCTGCGGCACAGGGCTTTTGAGAAAAAAGGGGGAGCATTCATTGTCTGCACCCCAATGAAAGCAATGCTTATGAGTTTCATGACATGTCATGGGTGGAGGATAGGTTAAAGAGATTTATATACCTGGATTTCTGGGTATTTTGTCCTTCATAGTGCTTGAACTAATGTTAGAAATAACTTTGGGAGCTGGGGAGAGGGCACTCGCCTCTCATGTAGCCGACCCAGATTTGATCCCTGGTATTACATGTGGTCCTGAGCCTACCAGGAGTAAGCTTTCTGAGTAGGTAAGAGTAACCCCGAACACTGTGGGAAGTGCCCTCCATAAATATAAACATTGGAAGAAATGATAGTCTGAGATGATTTTTTTTTTTTGGTCATACCTGGCATTGCTCAGGGGTTACTCCTGGCAGGCTTGGGGATCAAACAGGTTCCATTTTGGGTTGGCCGCATGCAAGGCAAACGCCCTACCACTGTGCTATCGCTTTGGTCCCTAGTGTAAGGTTTTTAAGCCGTGGTTGGACAGCCATGCCATTGGCCGGTGTTCTTCAATCCTTTCCACCTGCACACCAGCCCCTGCCCTGCCTCTCTTTACAGATGGACAGAACCCAGGTGTTGGTCAGTAGTTCTCAGCCTTTCTGTACCTGCAGACACCATGAGCCCGTGGCTGGAGACCACAGCCACTGACTATCTCTTTGCATGTGTGTCCTGTTCTGGGTTCTGGTACAGGGCTCTCATCTGGGTTCTGTTGT
This sequence comes from Suncus etruscus, assembly GCF_024139225.1. Classification (NCBI taxonomy): domain Eukaryota; kingdom Metazoa; phylum Chordata; class Mammalia; order Eulipotyphla; family Soricidae; genus Suncus; species Suncus etruscus. The sequence goes on from NC_064856.1 coordinate 828,476, forward strand.
GGCTCACTTGCACATTCCCCGAGGGCGCCGCGTACAGACACCAGCTGTGATGGCAAAAATGAATTGAGCGATGCAATGCACTAGCTGTGCCCTGGAGGACAGAATCATTCCTAGTGAGAAAGTGTCACTCTTTGACCTGAGCTGTCACCTTTAAAACGTAACTTTTAGGAGGTCAAGGATGTGGCTCAGTGGCACATCACATGTCTCCTATGTGTAAGGCTCTGGGTTCCAGCCTGGGTGCTATAGCAACAAGTTTTGAAAGCCCGAAAAATGGAAAAATTCATCTGTGTTTTGCCTCTTTCCCTCCAGAGTCAGAAATACGAGGCTCAACTGACCCAGCTCAGCCAGACAGTTCATCAGCTGAGAGAGGAGGCCTCTACACAACAAGCCCAAAACGAGAAGAACCACAGCACCATTCAGCTGCTAACACAGAGGCTGGAGGAGGCCAAGCGCCAGGAGCAGCTGCAGGTCTCAGAAGAAAGCAGGGGAGGGGGATCTGGGGCTGGAGAGAGAAGACAGGGTGGTTGTTGTTGTTTCTGTTGTATTGTTGTTGGGGGGGACTCACACACAGCAGCACACAGGCATTACTCCTGGCTCTTCTCAGAAATCACTACTGGCAGGCTTGAGGGACCATATGGGATGCCAGGGAATGAACCCGGGTTGGCACATGCAAGGCAAGTACCCTACCCACTGTGTGATTCCTTTGACCTCTTGTTTTTGTTTTTAATCTTCTTCTTGATTCACCATAAGATAGAGTTTAAAAGTTGTTGATGGTTGAATTTCAGTAATACAGTGTCCCAACAGCCATCCCTTCACCAGGGTTTACTTCTGCCACCAATGTTCCCAGTTTCCCTCTCACCTGCCTCTGAGGCAGAGACTTTTCTGGTCTCTGTCTCTCTGTCTCTCTATTTCTTTGATTTCCTTTTAGGCCCAGTGGTTTGCAGTCCTTTCAGCACCCAGCTATGGTCTGGAGTGATCATTTCCAACTATCATTGTCCTAATAGTCCTTTCTCTGTCGTATAAATGACATAAAGTAATTGCACTCATTTGCAGAATATATAAAAATGTGTAAGGAGGTTGGGCCACACCTGCCGGTATTCCGGGGTTACTCCAGGCTTTGTGCTCCGAAATTGCTCCTGGGGGCGGAGAGATAGCATGGAGGTAAGGCATTTGCCTTTCATGCAGGAGATCATCGGTTCAAATCCCTGCGTCCCATATGGTCCCCCGTGCCTGCCAGGAGCAATTTCTGAGCATGGAGCACTGCTGGGTGTGACCCAAAAACCACACACACACACACACACAAAATTGCTCCTGGTAGGCTTGGGGGACCATACAGGATGCTGGGGAATGAACCCAGGACTATCCCAGGTCAGTTGAATGCTGCTGTGCTATCGCTCCAGCTCCCCCCACCACCAGCCCAAGTTTTTTTTACAGACAGATTAAGAGAGAGATAAGACAGGGGTTAAGGAGTAATCTCTGAGCGCTTCTGGTATGTGGCCCCAAAACAAACAAAACCCCTTAGCAGACAGAGTGATCTGGCATCAGGCAGTTTGACAAGTAGACTTCTCAAGGACCAGACATCCCAGAGCATGCTCTGACTCTGGTTCTATGGTGGGGCATCAGTCTGGGTTTGGGGGGCAAGCTTAGCTGGCAGTATTTCATGGTTGTGGCATTTGTAAGGCGGGGACATTGAAATTGGCTTAAATCCTCAATGCACCAGTGGGCACTGATGGTAGTAAGTTCCGGCCACATTTCTAAGCAGTACTGAACACCATTTGTAGGGCACAGCTCAGTGGGGCAAAGGGGAGCAGAGTCACTGGGCACTGCTTAGGGAGGAGCTCGGAGCACCACAGCATAGGGAGCTGGGACCGTAACTTGACACTGTCACTGCTGCTTTCCTGTCATTTCTGCTTCTGTAGTGAATGCAGATCTTTTCTGCCTCTTGGCCTTGACTTCTAAGGACAGGCTGACCAAACCCAAGCTTGGACGTGGGCAAGTGACTTAGCAATATCAGAGCCTGAGGCCAGCAGTCACCACTGAGAGACCCCTGGAGAAAGCCGGGCCTGGGGAAATCGAGGGAGGGCCAGGAGCCAGCTGACCGAACCCTGACCATGCTTTGTCTGTCCTTGTCCATAGAGGCTCGGGTCTTACCTGAGCCCACACAGCGCATCAGGATTGAGCCGTTGGAACAGACAGCCCCAAGCCAGCTGGGCTGACTGGGGGATGTGAGAGAACTTGTCTCCTTGGGAACGGGGCAGGGTGTGAGCAGAATCTGGAGCTTCTGTCGTCCATGGGCCATGGGAGTCCAGGGAAGCCGAGTGGCCTCTGAGTCCTTGTGTCGCAGCCCTGTCCCTGTTTTACACCATGGCTGCTTCCCTGCCCAATGTGGGCCTGACATGAACATGTTTCCTACCTGCTTCTCTTATTTTCTTTGTTTGTTTGTTTGTGTTGGGGGGAGAACATGGCAGTTTTAGGCTCCTGTGTGGTCCAACCTGGGTTGGCTCTTTGCCAGGCCAGTGCCTTCACCCCTGCACTGCTGCCAGGGACTGACCTGGTCCAGCGCCTTCCCCTGTCCTCTCTCTCTCTCTGGCCCCAACTGCTCCTGCATGCTCAGGATGCAGAGACAGATGGTCCCGGCACTCTGGGTCTAGGACAGGCACACGCACGGGGCTGGCAAGGGAATGACTTGGGTGACCCTGGAGGGGTCATGCTTGAGGGGGAGAAGGCTAGAGTGGCAGTGGGAGGCTCAGGCATGATGCTGGGGGGACAGAGTGGCAGGAAGGAGACGGGTCATGGGGAGATGCTGCGGGCGGGTGTGGGAACTCGCTAAGCTTCATGCCTCCATCTGAGTTGCTGCTTGCATCTGTTTCCCTACAGGGCCACTGGCCCCACTGCTGGCCTTGGCCTTGGTCATCCCGTGTGAGAAGTCACTTCCCGGATGCCTCAGCGGCCAGGACACAGGGGTTTCTGATGCAGTGCTGCAGATTGAACCTGGGTCAACTATGCGTAACACAAGTGCCTTAACACATGTGCTGTCTCTCAGGACCCCTGTTCAAGGCTATGGCCCTCCTCGCACAAGCACTTGCCCAGAAGTACTCCTGGATGGGTTTTAGAGAGCCACGTCCGGTGCAGCTGGCATCTTACCGGTGTTGTTGGCAGTGGCTGGTAGAAATCGTGCTAGTGCTGGCTCAGCAGTCGTCTGGGGCCACTGGGGCACGAGTGCAGTGCTGGGGCAGGGAGATCTGCAGCACCAAGGGTACAGCTCAGAGCCCCCCCTGCTCAGCCTGTCCCTTCCTGCCTGTGTTTTCTCCTGCTCCCCTGCTGACTCTTAGTGCTGTTGCTCGGGTGGACTTGAGCCCTTTGGGGTTCTGGGCTTTGAAGGCACTGATAGAGCCTCTCAAGCCGGCCCGATACCCCCAGTCAGCCCTGCGGGAAATGACCTGCCCACACTCTGCCCAAAGGTTGCATTTGGGGTGGAAGAAATGAACCACTGGGTGTGGCAGAGGGGATGGAGTGGGTGCCTATGTGGGCATGGCAGGGACTGGGGTGTGACTGGTCCAGGAGGCGCCCAGTCCCAGGCAGCCCAGCTCAGCAGGTTGGACAGGTCCTGGAGTAACTAGGTGGGGCCCCAGCACAGCCCTGAACTCTGGGAAGCCCATCAGTCACTCTCAGCAGTCAGCCCTAGCTTAGTGGCGGGCAGCACCCTAAGGGCCCCTTTTAGCTGGCATGGAGCCAACTCAGGTTTGATCCCTGACACCCCATATGGTCCCCTGAACCTGTCAGGAGTAATTCCTGAGCACAGAGCCAGAAGTAAGTCCTGAGCATGCGAGAACTTACCCCCAAACTAAAAAACCCTGAAAGACCCAAAGCGAAGCATCCACATCCAAGAATTGGGAGTATAGAATAGTATATATACGGGGTGGAGAGATAGCATGGAGGAAAGGTGTTTGCCTTTCATGCAGAAGGTCATCGGTTCGAATCCCGGTGTCTCATATGGTCCCCTGTGCCTGCCAGGAGCAATTTCTGAGCATGGAGTCAGGAGTAACCCCTGCGCACTGCCGGGTGTGACCCAAAAACCACCAAAAAAAAAATGAATAGTATATATATATATATATATATGCTATGTTGCATGGAGCCAACCCAGGTTCAATTCCTAGCACCCTATGCCCCACAATCCACTAGAAGTGCAGTCAGGAGTAAGCCCAGAGCATTCTGGACGTGCCCCCCCAAAAGGCAAGTTGCCACATCCAGTGGTTCTATTTCCGTTTGTGGGTCATGCCTGGTGATATTTAGGGGTTACTCTTGGCTCTTTGCTCAGGAATCATTCCCAGCAGCACTTAGGGAAGCATGGGATGCTGAATATTGGACGCAGGTCAGCTGCATGCAAGGCAAGCTCCTAACTCTTTGTACTCGCTCTCTGACCCACGTGGTTCTAGTTTTAAAATCCTCGCCTCTGACATAACATACCACGGGGAATGCTCTCCAAGGTGCCTCCTGCTGACCGAGTGCTACTGACCTTCCCTGGATCCAGCGTGACCTCTGTGAGGGTGGGTCCGAGGGACAGGCCCAGGCCCATGGAGGTGAGTGCAGGCTGCCAGACCTCGCTCTAGGCACCTAGGAGGCTGGAAAATGCAGCAGGACAGGCTCAGCCTGGGCCAGATATTGCACCCAGCCCCACCACAGCCCACGGAGTGGCCTTGGGACAGTTACTTTACCCCTCTCCGTGCTTCAGGTACAACTTGGTGTTATTGGGAGGCATGTTAGTGAATCGGCGTGTTACAGTGCTTGAAGAATCAGGTGTGGGTATCTCCATGTGTTAATATTTAATAAAAATGGTGGGGCCGGGCGGTGGCGCTGGAGGTAAGGTGCCTGCCTTGCCTGCGCTAGCCTAGGACGGACCGCGGTTCGATCCCCCGGCGTCCCATATGGTCCCCCAAGAAGCCAGGAGCGACTTCTGAGTGCATAGCCAGGAGTAACCCCTGAGCGTCACAGGGTGTGGCCCAAAAACCAAAAAAAAAAAAAATAAATAAATAAAAATGGTTGCGAGAGAGGGGCCGGAGAGATAGCATGGAGGTAGGGTGTTTTCCTTGCGTGCAGAAGGCAGGTGGTTCGAATTCCGTCATCCCATATGGTCCGCCGGGCCTGCCAATAGTGATTTCTGAGCATGTTGCCAGGAGTAATTTCTGAGCGCTGTTGGGTGTGACCCAAAAACCAAAAAAAAAAAAAAAAAAAAAAAAGGTTGCGAGAGGGACCAGGCAGGAAGTTCAAACATTTGAGTCCATACCCGCCCTGGGCCAGGACTCAGGATTGATCCTTGGCAGCCGATACCACCCCACAACCTCCCGGCACAGCTGGGAATAGCCCTGTGGGTCTCAGCACCACCTGGTATGGCCCCTCTAAAAATTAACAAAAGTAAAACTCCAAGAAAAAATCATCCCTGAAACTCACCTAAAACTCCATGCAAAATGGAGTGAGGCAGGGCCAGAAACCAGAGGATGGAAGTGACTTTGGGGGGGGAGGTCCTAGAGCAAGACTTTCAGGTGGCTGAAACAAGGTGCATAGTGCAGATATTCTAATAAATAATAAAGACTAATCTTTTTTTTTTTTTTTTTTTTTTTTTTTGGTTTTTGGGTCACACCCGGCAGTGCTCAGGGGTTACTCCTGGCTGTCCGCTCAGAAATAGCTCCTGGCAGGCACGGGAGACCATATGGGATGCCGGGATTCGAACCAACCACCTTTAGTCCTGGATCGGCTGCTTGCAAGGCAAACTCCGTTGTGCTATCTCTCCGGGCCCTAAAGACTAATCTTTTAACAGATCTTATGCTGGAGATAAAGCTCACCAATTATTTGACAAAAGCTAAGGCATTTAATCAGAAATAGTGTTTTTGAGCCACACCCAGTGGTGCTGGAGGAGCAGTGGGGAGACAGACTGCCAGTTTACTGGGCCTGCGCTGTCCTGCCAGGCTTCAGTCAGAAATTCCTCAGCAAGTCTTTGATGCGCTCATGAAACTCCTCCTGGCAGCCGCTTCCGATGAAATTCTAGTATCACGTCTTAGACACCGATTCTCCTTGAACTGAGAGCCACGGGCTCCTTGCTCTGACTTTCTTTTACTCTTTTTTTTGGCTTTTGGGCCACACCCTTCGACGCCCTGGGGTGATTCCTGGTTCTGAACTCAGGAAATACTCCTGGGTGGCAAACCGTATGGGATGCTGGGGAGTGACCCAGGTTTGGCTGCATGCAAGGCAAACACCCTCCCGTTGTGCTATCGTTCTGGCCCCAGAGACTTTACAGTACGTCACATAAATCTAAGAGGTGTGAAATAAAATTGTAACGCATGAACGTGTGTGTGTGGCAGGAAGAATGTGAAGAGCAGCTGACAGCTGCAGAAGCACGGGCGAAGGAGGGGGAAATGATTCTGAAGAACGTGGAGGAGCTGCTGCAAGACAAAGTGGGTGAGCTGAAGGAGCAGGTGAGTGACTGGCCCTGTCCTGACCCCTGCCAGCCCCTTGCTTCCTATGGGAGTTCAGGCTGCGAGTCCAAGGAAATAGGTCCGAGGTCCAACGCTGCTGTCTTGTCCCAGCAACTGGCAGGAACTCATGTGCATTTGGAACAACTGCTGGCCTGGGCTCTGTCTGAACCTCATCTTGAGCATCCGAACACCCTCCTTTCCCCGGAAGATAACAGCAGCAAAATGGCGTCACTAAACGTGTCTGCCGTGCTGCATGTGCACTTGTATTCCTTGGGGACTTGCTGTCAGATCTCTTGCTTAGTTGGGGGCCACCTTTGGCAGTGCTCAGGAATCACTCCTTGTGCACTCAGAGTGGTGATGCCGGGGCTTGAGCCTAGGTCGTTGGCATGATAGGATGCATGATAGCATCCCATCCGCTGTGCTATGATTGCTGCAGCCCCAGATCTTTTCTGAGCTGTTCACAGAACCCGAGTGGATATCATCTGTTGGCTTGTTCTGGCACTGGGCTGACGATTACCCTGTAGGGAGGTGTGAAGATAGGCCTGGATGTGTCCTCATGGTCCCTCCAGTATGGGAACAAGCACAGATGAGCAGGGGCAACGGGACCAGACCATGGAGGTCCCACTTGCCCCACCCCGGCGCTGGGTGGCCCTATTCTGGGCTTTTCCTGTGAAATGCAGGCAGCACAACCTCGAACCCCTGAAGCAGCACCCACACAGGTCATGTATGCTTTGGAATTCCCTAGGAGGAGGTTCATCCCCAAGGGAGAGGGGACAAATGTCTCTGAGCTGACAGGTTGCTGTGGCTTACGTGGGTGAGACACCTCTCATCTGTAGTCTACTAGTTACGAGAAATTATTGGAAGTTTTTGATGAAGCACACGATGCCTCTTATTGGAATCCATCTCAGGGGCCTACTAGCAGGAGGCAGCCAGGGCTGCGCAGCCTTGATGGTTCCAGGGTTGGGCTATGCCTGTGAGATGCTGGTGGCAGGGCCTGGGATAGCCAGAATGGGGCCCAGAGCCTCACACCTGTATTCCAGCCCTCCGTTCTCATCCCCAGCCCAGCCTTCATTTCTCTTTGTTTTTGTTTTGGGGCCACTCCTGGTGGCACTCAGGAGTTACTCCTGGCTCTGAGCTCAGAAATTACTCCTGGCAGGCTTGAGGGAACCATGTGGGATGCCGGAGATCGAACCTGGGACAGCCACATGAAAAGCAGATGCCCCACCTGCTGTGCCAACGCTCCGGCCCTTTTTATGTTATTTTAAGTTTTTTGTTTGTTTGGGGGGGTGTGCCCAGCAATGCTAAGGGTTACTCTTGGCTCTGCACTCCCTCAGGGATCACTCCTGGCCATGCTTAGGGCTCCATTTGGAATGCTGAGGTTGAACCCAGGTCAACCGTGAGCAAGGTGAATGCATCTCACTGTGCATCACTCTCGTCTAGCCCATTAAGTCTTGTTTTCTTTTGTTCAAGACGTCACTCTCAGGTTGATTTCTTTTTCTGAAAAAAGAAGTAACCTGGACGGCTAAAGCAGACTACCCCACCTATCCGGCTGCATTCTCTGAAAAAGCGACAGACAGTCATTCCCTGGCATATGCCCACAGTTAGTCTCTTGTGTGGTAAAACCTGTTCTGGTTCAGTCTCACGGGCACTGCACGCCTGACCCTGCCCTCCACAGCCCAGCCCTGCCTCCACACCTCCGCACCCCTCCGCACCCCACCCTCATCCCTCCAGACTCCATCTCTCTTTCCAGCCCATATCGCCCCTACACTTGCTGCCTCCTCCTCAGTCCCTGTCTGTTCTCTCACCTCTGCTCAGCCTCCGTTTGCTGTTGACTTTGCTTGAAGACCTGAGTGTAGGTGACCTTCGGGTGCTTCCACACAGTAGCCACACAGTAGAGCCCTGGGCCCACCAGCCCTCCACCTGAACAGCTGCAGGCACTCTCTGCCCTGCCCTGCCAGTGCCGTGGCCCAGGCCCGAAAAAGCCCCAGGCCGCCGGCTTTGCACCTGCTCTCTTTGCAAGTGCCTTCCAGGATGGGTCTGCACCCTTGCCCCAGCCTCTGGCCCGAGCATGGTCCATGGTTAGCCCCTCACACCAGACCCCTCTCCCTCCTCTCTGGTGCCCAAGCAAGAGTCTCAGTCACATCAGGTTAGCCCACGAACCCAGCTTCTGGATCATTGCGTCTTTTTTATTCCTTTACTAAGTTCAGTTGCAGGGCAGCACTGAGCCTTTGTGGGCCTGACTGCAGGTTGTCCGGGCGTCTCTCTTGCTCAGGCCCCCTTCTCTGGCTCAGCTCAGGGTCCACAGGGTCGTCTTCCCTTTGTGTCAGCTCCCCTCCGGTGCTTCTGTTCTGGGCTGTTCTGCCTTTCCATAGAAAGCCAGGATCCTGTTCTGCAGCGGCCTCATCACCCACTCTGCAATCCCTCCCTGGTAACCAGCTCTGGGAAGGCAGGTGTAGTGCCTGCAAATCCAGGGTGACAGGACACCTTGGGCTGCTGGAAGCATCCTGTTTGTGTCCATATGTCCGTTTCATACCCTACACCTATAGCCCTGTCAGAGCACCCGCAATCTTGATGTTTGTTTTTTGTTGTTGTTTTGTTTTTTGCTTTTTGTTTCTTCGTTTTTGGGCCACACCCGGTGCTCAGGGGTTAGTCCTGGCTATGCGCTCAGAAATCGGTCCTGGCTTGGGGCACCCTATGGGACGCTAGGGGATCGAACCACGGTCTGTCCTAGGCTAGCATATGCAAGGCAGATACCTTACAGCTTGCGCCACCATGCCAGTCCCACCGCAACCTTGATCTTAATGTCTTCATTTCAAGATAATTTGGTTGTTTTTTTTTTTTTTTTTAGTTGATAGATTATCTCCATTTCCCCAGTGGTAAAGTATCAAAGTTTGTCAGGGCCAGGAAATAACTCAGCGGACTGAGCGCTGGTTTTGAGCAGGAGCTAAAGGTGAGATCCTTCACCTCAAGTGGTCCCAAGCACTGCCAGGAGCTATTAGGCCTGAGCCAAAAACAACCCCCTCCGAGTCTCAGTTCCTTTGCTCACTCACGTCCACCAGGGTGCCGCACACTGCCACTCTCGTCCCTGCCGGCCGAGGCTGTTTGGGCAGGCGTGGCCAGTGCAGGGGCGCGAGGGCCAGCGAGGCCTGCCTGTGCTCTCTCCCCCCAGCTGGCCAGGAGCGCCCGGGCCGACCTGCTGCTCCGAGAGCTCTACGTGGAGAACGCGCGCCTCATGAAGCAGCTGCAGGGCGCCGAGGAGAAGCGGCGCGGCGCGGAGAGGAGCGCGCGGGGCCTGGAGGAGAAAGTCCGGGCTCTCAACAGGCTGCTGGGCAGGGTCTCCGCCGCGGCCCTGTCCGTGTGAGAGCGCCGGCTTCTCCACAGCGGCGGGTGCTCACGGCCCACCGGGGCCCAGGGCTGGACGGACGCCGGACGCCGCTCCGGCCACCAGCCTTCCGAGGGCTGCACCAAGGCGCCAAGGCCAGCGCGGAGAAGGGCCGCGGAGATGGCCTCCTTCCGAGCGCTTCCAGGGAGGTCCTCGGGAAAACGCCCGCCTGGCGCCTCAGGGCTGACGTGCGTGAGAGGGGTAAGGAAAAGAAACGGCGCCCGGCCAGATGTGGGCGCATCTGGCACAGCGCCGCCACCGAGAGAGAACGTGGAGAGAGACTGGCCGGTTCCCGCTTGTCCCCGAGGCCGTGGCGCGGAGACTCCACGCACAATCGGAGCCCTGCCGCGTCCCGATTTCACTGTCCATGCTTTGGCTTCAGATCACCAGCATTGCGGACCAAGGTCCGTCTGTACAGACCTCCAGGAGGACGTGACCCGCCCGCAAGGGGACGGGGAGGCAGCCCCTCTGCAGGACCATGTGCGACAGTGTCTGCGCTTCAGGTCCGACTCAGGCATGATGGCCTAATACTCTGCGAAGACAATCTTTGCCTCACTGGAAATGACACTTTACATAGCAAATTAGTTTTATACATAAAATGCATAAATCATGATTGTTTAGACATCCAGTCTGACGACACTATTGAAAAGATTTTTATTAAAACTGCTTTTAATAAAACTGAGTATTTTCATTTTAATGATGAAATATTTCAGAAGATAGACAGTTTTATAATGTATCCATCAACTACTGTTACAACATTTACTTTAATTTTTAGTTAGCAGTGTCCAGGAGACCATATGACCTCAGTGATTCGACCCAGAACCTGTGCCTGCAAAACAGGTCCCATCTTCTCCTGTCATCTCTCTGGACCCCACAGCATTTTATTTTTAAGTTTTATTTCAGTCTTGGTTTACACTTCAGAGTAGGATTTCTTGGATAAACAATTCCAATACCACACTCTCCTTTTTTTTTTTTTTTTTTTTTGTGGTTTTTGGGTCACATCCGGCAGTGCTCAGGGGTTATTCCTGGCTCCACGCTCAGAAATTGCTCCTGGCAGGCACAGGGGACCATATGGGGCGCCGGGATTCGAACCGATGATCTCCTGCATGAAAGGCAAACGCCTTACCTCCATGCTATCTCTCTGGCCCCACCACACTCTCCTTTTAAAGACCTTACAGAGTCTTTAAAAACTTAAAAAATTTTATTTTTTTAATAAATTTTATCATTGAATCATTATGAGATACAGTCACAAAGTTGTTCATAATTGAGTTTTAGTCATACAATGTACATCACCCTTTACCACTGCATATTTTCCATCATCAATGTACCCCAGTTTCCCTCCTGCCCTCCCCACTATCCTCCCCTGCCTGCCACTGTGGCAGACACTTTTCTTCTCTCTTTCCGTCTCTCTTCCTTTTTTTCCTTTTAGACAGTGGTTTGCAATGTTTACTGAAGGATTGCCATGCATATCACTTTATGTTCTTTCTGCACCCAGTTCTGGTCCAGAATGATCTTCCCCACTATCATTGCCATAGTGGTCCCTTCTCTGCCCTAATTTCACTCCCCATTTTTGTTTTGTTTTATTTTGGGGGGGTGGTTTTGGGTCACACCTGGCGGTGCTCAAGGGATACTCCTGGCCCTGTGCTCAGAAATCGCTCCTGGCAGGTCTGGTGGTGGGGCAACCATATGGGATGCTGGGGTTCTAGCCACTGTCCTTCTGCATGCAAGGCAAATGCCCTACTTCCATGCTATCTCTCTGGCCTCACTCCCCATTTTTTGGTGGCAAGCTTCCTACTATGGATTGGTCCTCTTGGCCCTTGTCTCTATTGCTTCTGGATATTAATGCCATACTACCTATTTTTGGTATCCCACAAATGCGTGCAATCATCCTATATTTATCCATTTCCCTCTGGTTTGTTTTGCTCAGTATAATCCTCTCCATATCCATCCATGTATAAGCAAGTTTCATGATTTCATTTTTCTTAATAGCTGTGTAGTGTTCCACTGTGTCGATATACTAGTTTCTTTATTCACCCATCATTGGGTTGTTTCACTTAGTAAATGAAGATGGCGGTTCTGAAGACCCAACTAATATCAGCCACCTTACAGCATCTTAAGCTGATGTGCGGACCTTATTTTACTCTATTCAGTCTCCTTCCTGGAGGTAAACAATACCCTGAAGTTGATGTACCTTCTCACAATCTGAGTGTTTATCATACGTGCATATATAAGAAAATATTATAACATTACAGAAAGGCACATGTGGCTAGACTAGTTAAATCAGTTTTGGGATTCTCATAAGGTAACTCTTTTTTTTTTTTTTTTTTTTTTTTGGTTTTTGGGCCACACCCTGCGGTGCTCGGGTTACTACTGGCTGTCTGCTCAGAAATAGCTGCTGGCAGGCACGGGGGACATATAGGACACCGGGATTCGAACCAACCACCTTTGGTCCTGGATCGGCTGCTTGCAAGGCAAACGCCGCTGTGCTATCTCTCCGAACTCATTTTCTCAATAAAAAATAAAACAAGTGTTTTCTGCTCCATTCCACCCCTTCTCCCAAAATTGGGCAATTCTAAAGTGTTTATGCACAACTAGATAAATATAAGAAAAACTGATAAAGAGGAAATGAATGAAAAACTAGTTCTATGTTATAAAACAATTTCAATATAGCCTGCATTACAGGGGTCTATATAGTCACTGAAGCTTCCTGGGGCCAAGGAAATAGCTCAGAGGCCTGGAGTACATGTTGTGTGTGCTGGTTCCTCCAAGCACTGCTGGGAGCAGCCTCTAATCACTAAGCTGGGAGTAGCCCCGGAACAAGACAAGGCAATACTATTACTTGTCATTCACTGTGGGTGTCAGGCTGGGCTTGGAGTTAGTTATCAGTGACAGAACAACTGAACCTTACCAACACTTACCAGAGTTACTGAATCCAACAATGGCAAGAAAAAGTGCACCTGGTACATTTATCAAGATCATGTGGGCTTTTAAATGAATCTCAATAACTCAAAAGAGTCAAAGTGTATTCTCTGACTAATTAGCAATCAAGACAGGAATGATATTTGGAAAATCTCCAGAGGAAAATGAAGACACTGCTAAGTAACTAATGAAACAAACAAACAAACAAAAAAAATTAAAAGGGAAAATAGAAGTTACTTGAAATTGAATGAACTTGAAAATACAAAAGAAAACTATGTAGAGTTGTCGTGCATGAACATGACCTGGGTTTGATCCCCAGCACCATATATGATCTCATGAACACATTTGAGCATGCCTCCGACCTGACCTCCCCCGAAGTAGGGTAGGGCCAGAGAGATAGCAGTCAGCCGGGAAGGTGATTGCCTTGCATGTGGCTGGCACAGGTTTGATCCCTGATACCTATATGATCTCCCAGGCTCACTGAGTGAGCCCTGAGTACCTCTGGTTCTGGCACACAGACCCCCACACAACCCTCCTCAAAAAAAAAACTTGTGGGGTAGAGCAGTTCTAGACCCAAGTAATGAGCAAGCAAGCTCATCTCATGCTACCGGATGGAGCCTCAATGGGAGTTGTTTCCACCACCATCACCACCACCACCCATGAGAACATGGGTCAGAGCTAAAGCATTGCTTTATTTTAGAGGTGCTGGGGGCTGGGGAGGGACAAACAGCAGTGTTCTGTTTAGTTTTGTTTTTCGGGCCACACCCGTTTGATGCTCAGGGGTTACTCCTGGCAAAGTGCTCAGAAATTGCCCCTGGCTTGGGGAGACCATATGGGACACCGGGGGATTGAACCCCGGTCCTTCCTTGGCTGGCGCTTGCAAGGCAGACACCTTACCTCTAGCGCCACCTCACCGGCCCCAAACAGCAGTGTTCAGGGCTTACTCCTGGGTTTGCTCTGTGCAAGGCAAGAGCAATACCTGCTGTATTATCACCACTGCTTTAGAGAAAACTCAGTACCGGAAAGGAAGACAGATTTCGATTCAGTGACCTCAGCTTCTACAAAAACTAGCTAGAAAAGAGGGATCAAGAAGATAGCACCATGGAGGTAAGGCGTTTGCCTTGCATGCAGAAGGTCGGCTGTTCAAATCACGGCATCCCATATGGTCCCCTGAGCCTGTCAGGAGCAATTTCTGAGCATAGAGCCAGGAGTAACCCCTGAGTGCTGCCGGGTGTGACACCCCCCCCCCCCAAAAAAAAGGCAGAGGTGCACGTTTTGCACAAAGGAGACCTGGGTATGATCCCTGGCACTTCATTGTCCACATGGTTAGAACTACCATCTTTCTGGATGTGGCCCAAACAGACCAAAAACAACAACAAAGAATAATTTAAAGACAAAGTAAGTAGAAGGAAGAAAGTAATGACTACAGCAGAAGTGAAAGACCAGGGGTTAGTACATGACATGCCTTGTTAAGCCTTGCCCATGGATTGTTTTCGTAATTACTTTGATACAGCTATCCCCTTTCATGCATGTCATGCTTGCCTTTGTTCTATCCCAGTATTATCAAGCTGCCATCAGAGATACTAGTCAAAAAGTCTGAAATAGCAACAGGAAAGTCAACAAAACCAAAGATTGGTTCTTTGAGATTAATTCATGGGCATCTAGTCTGATCAGTGAAAATGTTCGGAGGGATAAAAAGACCAGTATTTGGGGCCAGAGCACTGGCGCAGCAGTAGGGCGTTTGCCTTGCATGTGGCTAATCTAGGACAGACTGTGCTTTGATCCTGGACTCCAATATCGTTCCCTGAGCCAGGAGAGATTCCTGAGCTCAGAGCCCCCCCCCCCCAGCTCTAAAAATCAAAAACAAACAAAAAGACCATTATTTAAAACAAGAACAGAGACAACACTATCAATTCTACAGATATAAAAGCAATATCTGCTAATACTATGAACATGTTGTTAAACATGATTTCAACATTAAGTTAAACAAGACGAATTACTAAATCATGTTGAGGAAGGATAAATAAACGTATTATCTGAGCTGGGAAATGGCTTAAAGGGCTAAACACAGACTTTGCTTTCAGGAGGCACAGATTCAGTTCCTGAAACCATCAAGGTCTGGAGGTAGTACCTGGGCACTGCTGGGTGTGACCCCTCAAACTACTCTTGCTAATACTAGTATTAACATTAATGGTTAATCTTTCACAAAGAAGCTCTAGGTTTAAATGGTGTATATAAACGTATGTTAAGTCTTTAACAAATAATATAAAACCTATACGAACTCTTCCCAAAAACTGAAAAGAGATTATTTCATCAAAGGTCTTTCCCCTAAGACATTTATACATAGACAGTTCTAGAGATATGAAACTATTTAATGGCCCATCGCAGGACTAATACAGGAGGTAGCTGAGGGAATTAGTCCTGCCAGCTCTAGCCTTTCCCCAAACCCACAGTGTCATCCTCCTAAACTTGCAGCAGCCCTCTGTGGAGCAGCTACAAGCAGACTACCAGAGACGGAGCCCGAACCCCTGCTCATCAGAGACACTCCGCAAGGTCTGTAGACAAGCCTGACCGAGAGCAGCCACCCCACAGAACCACGGGGGCTCAATCAAGGATGTGCGCATTACCATCCTTCAGTTTTGGATGGTTTGTGTGACAGCAACAGAAAACAGCTCATACTGACAAAGCGCAGCCACATACATGCACTCAGGTTCCCCATCCCCTCGCCCAGTGTATTATGCACCAGCACCACTCTCACAGCTGTTGACTACCCAAATAAAATAGCAGCAAACGGAGGGCCAAGCGTGTGCAGAGGGTAAGGCACGAGTCTTGCACGTAGCTGGTCCCAATTCAGTTTGAAACCTGGCACCGGTAAGGACTCCCAAGTACCGACTGGGTAACCAGTATGGCCTCCAGACCAAAAACAACCAGCCAACAAAAAGCTAATAAGCCAGCAATCAAATCACTGAATTAATAATACATCATAGCCAAGAGTATAGTCATAGGTATATATGAGAGATCCACAATATAATTCTAGTTATAGAATCCATCATGTTAGGGTGTTAAAGAAATACAAACTATGCAATTGAAGAAATCATATTTGTTAATGACAAGTGTTTTATTTTCAATTATGGTTTTAAATTTATTTTGAGCCTTGAAGTTTCATTGAGAGAGGCCACAGATTTTGGTACAGAAAGATTAACACTTAGAAAGATCAGGGTATTATAATCAAGATATCAGAAAAGAATAAATTTTTAATGTATTTTTTATTTAAACACCTTGATTACATACATGATTGTGTTGTTTGGGTTTCAGTCATGTAAAGAACACCACCCATCACCAGTGCAACATTTCCATCACCAATGTCCCAAATCTCCCTCCTCCCCACACAACCCCCACCTGTACTCTAGACAGGCTTTCTATTTCCCTCGTACATTCTCATTATTAGGGTAGTTCGAAATGTAGTTATTTCTCTAACTAAACTCATCCCTGTTTGTGGTGAGCTTCCTGAGGTGAGCTGTAACTTCCAGCTCTTTTCTCTTTTGTGTCTGAAAGTTATTATTGCATGAATGTCTTTCATTTTTCTTAAAACCCATAGATGAGTGAGACCATTCTGCGTTTTTCTCTCTCTGACTTATTTCACTCAGCATAATAGATTCCATGTACATCCATGTACAGGAAAATTTCATGACTTCATCTCTCCTGACAGCTACATAATATTCCATTGTGTATATGTACCACAGTTTCTTTAGCCATTTGTCTGTTGAAGGGTATCTTGGCTGTTTCCAGAGTCTTGCTATGGTAAACAGTGCTGCAATGAATTTAGGTGTAAGAAAGGGGTTTTTGTATTGTATTTTTGTGTTCCTAGGGTATATTCCTAGGAGTGGTATAGCTGGATCGTATGGGAACTCGATTTCCAATTTTTGGAGGAATCTCCATATTGCTTCCCATAAAGGTTGAACTAGATGGCATTCCCACCAGCAGTGGATAAGAGTTCCTTTCTCTCCACATCCCCGCCAACAGTGCTTGTTCTCATTCTTTGTGATGTGTGCCAATCTGTGGGGTGTGAGGTGGTACCTCATAGTTGTTTTGATTTGCATCTCCCTGATGATTAGTGATGTGGAGCATTTAAAAAAAGAATAATTTTTTTTAACTATTACCAGCAATAATCGATGTTTCTGAAAGTTCTAGAGCAGGGGTCCTCAAACTTTTTAAACAGGGGGCCAGTTCACTGTCCTTCAGACTGTTGGAGGGCCAGATTATGTAAAACAAAAATTATGAACAAATTTCTATGCACACTGCATATATCTTATTTAGAAGTGAAGAAAAAAAATGGGAATAAATACAATATGTGGCCCGCAGGCCGTAGTTTGAAGACCCCTGTTCTAGAGAATAAA
The DNA here is from genome assembly GCF_024139225.1 of Suncus etruscus. Classification (NCBI taxonomy): domain Eukaryota; kingdom Metazoa; phylum Chordata; class Mammalia; order Eulipotyphla; family Soricidae; genus Suncus; species Suncus etruscus. The sequence goes on from NC_064856.1 coordinate 845,644, forward strand.
ATCAAGGTGGAAAAGGAATCTTTATATACATTAGTCTGTGACCAAATCATCATAAATCACAATGTTTAAAATTTTAGGAAGAAGGGAGAGAGATGAAAATGTTTCTAATGTTGGGATGTTATGAATATACATAGTTTATTACAAAAAGAGGAATGAACATTGTAAAATAGAAAAACCAACTATACTCTATCATACACTTGGCTATCTTAAAACATGTCTGTGACTTGTTAAACCAAAGGAGCCGGAACCTTGGTGAAGCAAGATGTCCCCTCCGTGGATTCTGCCCTGCTCTCCAAAGCCTCGTGGAAAGTCAAGACAGGACATGCTCCAGAACTCCTTGTCTGATCAGCTGTTCACACTTCCACCTTGGCAGAAAGTGCTGGGGGTTAGGGAGGGGAGAGAGGAAGAGATAGGATGGAAAGAATTTAAATTATACTCTGTCACCAAAAAGCAATTATTTATGTAAGTCAACTTCAATAGTAAATATTTAAATGAAATTTATATATATTTGCTATTTTCATCACCTGAAGTGGATTCTGATTTTAATAAACCAATTCACAGCTTTATTAAGTTAAATTTAAGTGAAGAGGGGCCAGAGAGATAGTATAGATAGAGGTAAGGCACTTGTCTTGATTCTAGCCAAAATAGGTTCTCTCCCCAGCTCTACACAGGGTCTCCCAGTACCTCCAAGAATTTCCCGAATCAGGAGCCAGTCCTGAGCATTGGTAGGGATGGGGCCCACCCCAAAACAAACTGAAGTGAAAACTTAGTGCTAATATGAGAATGCACAGGATTGAAGTTGGCAGGACTAGTGGCAGAACACTTGTTATGCCTGAGTTAGGCGATAGGCCTTGCACAGCAGAGGCCCTTCAGCACAAACTCAAGGGCTGTATGCAACCCAGGATCAAACAAGGCTTTGTTTCCAAATCAGTCCTGGAGGCATGGGTTGAGAACTGTCATCTAATGTGTTAAGTGAATTCTAAAAAACCCTAAAAAAAGACACTTCAAAACAAAACAGTGAGTCATGTTAACTAACAGCTATTCCAAAGGCTACAAAAATAAGGAGGGCAGAGTGACTTCTGTCAATGTGCTTGCATCAAATATGCAACTTGCATTGACAAGTATAAAGTAAATTATGACCAGAAAATATTTTCCTGTTTTAAATTATGTGGATAATTTACCCTTATTTTCAATATGGACAGATAGTCTCTTTACCCAAGGAGTTCAGGATAACTGGAAAATGTGACTATAAGATATTTAAACAGGGCTGGCGAGATAGTACAGTAGGCAGGGTGCTTGCCTCGCACACAGCTGACCTGGGTAATTCCTGGTATCCCATATGGTCCCCCGATCCCTGCCGGCAGTAATTCCTGATTGCAGAGACAGGAGGTATCCTTGGTATCACCAGGTAAGGATGCAAAACCAAAATGGAAAAAAAAAAAAAAAGAATTTATCTTTAGGCCAGAGAATGAGCTGGACAGGATGAACACATGCTTTGTATCTGAGAGGCCTGGGTTTGATTCCTGGCAAGTATGGCCCTGAGACCTAACAGGAGACATTGTCAAGCACAGCACTGGGAGTAACCCAACAAGTAAAGCACTGGTCGGTGTGATTCTCAAACACCAAAAGCCAAAGGAAGACGGAGTCTGAGCGATAGCACAGAGGGTAGTGTTTCTTTGCACGCAGCTGACCCAGGTTCGATCCCCCGTATCCCGAAAGGTCCCCTGAGCACTGCCAGAAGTAATTCCTGAGTGCAGAGACAGGAACAATCCCATGTCACCTCGGAGTGGGGCCTCAAAACAAACAAAATTAAAAGGAAGAGAAATTCTACCTGAGAGCAGGAATGTGTGGAGCACAGGCCCTCCACGTGACAAGAGTCTACCCCTCTCTTGTCTCAGCTCCCAGAATTGCTGCCCCCTCCTTCCTCGCACTATCAAGAGTGGTTCCAGTGGCCCACCATATGTGGCCCCCGATAGTAAAAAATAAAGAAAATAGTCCAGATTCATTTTAGGAAACTTATTTTAAGATCCAGAGGCGCAAGAGATCAATTCTCCATCACTTGAGGAAATAACCTCTAGTCACCTTATCTGAATCATTCATTTGTTCCAGAGCACAGTCACTACCAGTGACTTATGGCTTTTAGATAGTAACTAGGTAAGAACAAAGAACAAAAACACAAGTTTTTGGATACCCTACAGTAATGTGATCATAGAAAACAAAGGTCAGACTCAGGGGACCATGTGGGACACCGGGGATCGAACCCAGGTTGGTTGCATGCAAGGCAAATGCCCTACCTCCGTGCTATCCCTCCGGCCCTGAACATGCTGGTTTCTAAGGAAACTATCTCTTTATCTTGCGGTGTTCGCAGGAAGTGCATACTGTGCATGGTGCAAAGTCACTGTGGCCGGGGACCACGTGGTGCTAGGGATTCCATGAAGGTGCCCCGGGCTCAACTTTAATCCTTATTTTAATTCAGTTATATTTCTACATTGCTTTTATTTTTTAAATCCATATTGCTGTTTGCAACAGATTTAGGAGAGAGAAGGTGAAGTTCACGCTGAAAATGAGCAGCTTAGTACCTTTTTTTAAACCCAAGATGGGGAATAAATTCAGATTCTTATAGAAGTAAGGCAAGAGATCTACTACTGAGTAACAGCTCTGGCTTGCACTTTCCAGGTGAATTATAATCAGGAGCCACCTGAAAAATGTAACACTCCCTTAAGCAAAATAAACTCTCCTTAAAACAAGGCCCACTGACATAATTTTCATAGAAAATGCCTAGCAATATTATAAAAAATTAACCTTTCTTATTATATAAACTTTCACATCAACTAGTTAAATTTATATTTAAAATTAGAAAAAGTCTTTTTTACAGAGATCAAGAATATATGGGCCGTCGAGGTGGTGCTAGAGGCAAGGTGTCTGCCTTGCAAGTGCTAGCCAAGGAAAGATCGCAACCGCGGTTCGATCCCCTAGCGTCCCATATGGTCCCCCCAGCCAGGGGCGATTTCTGAGCACGTAGCCAGGAGTAACCCCTGAGCATCAAACAGGTGCGGGGCCCCCCCCCCCCAAAAAAAAAGAATATAGCTCACTGCCTTGTCTTTGTGGGTTTATATCCCTGGCATCACAAATACAAAAAACTTAAAAGAGACATTGTCACTCTTTTTTTTTTTTTTTGGTTTTTGGGCCACACCCGTTTGACGCTCAGGGGTTACTCCTGGCTATGTGCTCAGAAATCGCCCCTGGCTTGGGGGGGACCATATGGGACGCCGGGGGATCGAACTGCGGTCCTTCCTTGGCTAGGGCTTGCAAGGCAGACACCTTACCTCCAGCGCCACCTACCCGGCCCCACATTTTCACTCTTATGTTCTTTGCAATGCTATTCACAAATAATAAAAATCTGGAAACAAACAAGATACTGTAGAAAGTTTGAAATACACACGCACATAACCTGCACATACATACTACTCTAAATAATGCTGTATAGTCAAATACTGGAGGAAAATATTGAATATTCTCTCATTTGACTGGAGTATAAAAAATAGCCAGCTAATATACAATGGCTAATGATAAAAGACCCTAAGAGCTTCCTTCTGTACTGAGTTTATTAAGTGGGTGTTTTGTTTTGTTTTGTTTTGGTTTGGTTTTGGGGTCACACCCGGCAGTGCTCAGGAGTCACTTCTGGCTCTACGCTCAGAAATCGCTCCTGGCAGGCTCGGGGGACCATATGGGATGCTGGGATTCAAACCACCGTCCTTCTGCATGCAAGGCAAACGCCTTACCTACATGCTATCTCTCCGACCCGTGAGTGTTTTGTTTTTGTTTTCGTTTTTTGGGCCACACCCAGCTGTGCTCAGGGGTTACTCCTGGCTATCTGCTCAGAAATAGCTCCTGACAGGCACAGGAGACCATATGGGTCTTTGGGATTCGAACCAACCACCTTAGGTCCTGGATCGGCTGCTAGCAAGGCAAACGCCACTGTGCTATCTCTCCGGCCCCTAAGTGGGTGTTTTCTAAAGTGAATAAGGGGACCTAGTGGTAGAGGAAAGCTGATCTTTATTGGTAGGTGTGAAATAGCAACACTGCATTGCTGAAACATTAACAGCTTTGAAAATCATGTCTAAATTAAATTATTTAAAGAGGTCTTTTTTCCCCTAAGTCTTATCGCTTATATAAATATTGGAAAAGGCATATAAATTTATAATGAATAATATGAAATGGATCTAAATGATCATCACAAGGTGATACTTATTTTACTAATTTTCTTTTTTTTTTTTTTTTTTTTTTTTTTTGGTTTTTGGGCCACACCCTGTGACGCTCAGGGGTTACTCCTGGCTATGCGCTCAGAAGTTGCTCCTGGCTTCTTGGGGGACCATATGGGACGCCGGGGGATCGAACCGCGGTCCGTCCTAGGTTAGCGCAGGCAAGGCAGGCACCTTACCTCCAGCGCCACCGCCCGGCCCCACTAATTTTCATCATTTAACTCTCTTACAACATTTAAACATTAAATGGGGCCGGAGAGATATTATAGTTGAATAAGGAGCTTACTTTGCATGGATCTGACCTAGGTCTAATCCCTGGCACCGAATATGACTTTCTGAGCCCCGTCAGGAGTTACTAAAGAGCCAGGAGTAAACTCTGAACATAGCTGGTTGGGGTCCAAAAATCAAACAACGAAAAGACTAAAAATATATCTTAAGAAATACCTAGCGAGGAGGAGGTTTGGCAGGCCCCTGCCATGCCGGAGGTCTGCTTGACCAGGCCTAGTGGGGGTGCGGGACTTGGGTAACCCCAGCACCCCTCTACAGCCTTGCTCCAGATCTCCAGGACTTTCCCAGGCCACATGCCTGGGCAAGCCGGTGAGTTGGGTCCCTTGGTGGAGCTTGAAGGTACCCTAGGCCTTCCCCCATTATCCATTCAGCTCCTTAGGGAGGGTCTGGGTGGGGCTCTGAACTGCTGGCCTCCCAGCTTCTTGAAGGATCTCTCCTTTCTTGGAGCCAGGAGTCTAGCAGGAGGAGGTTTGGCAGGCCTCTGCCATGCCGGAGGCCTGCTTGACCAGGCCTAGTGGGGGTGCGGGACTTGGGTAACCCCAGCACCCCTCTACAGCCTTGCTCCAGATCTCCAGGACTTTCCCGGGCCACATGCCTGGGCAAGCCGGTGAGTTGGGTCCCTTGGTGGAGCTTGAAGGTACCCTAGGCCTTCCCCCATTATCCATTCAGCTCCTTAGGGAGGGTCTGGGTGGGGCTCTGAACTTCTGGCCTCCCAGCTTCTTGAAATCACTGGTAATCTCTGTCCAGTCTATATTTTCGGAATCGCGCGGGGGGATAGTCCCTGAGCACAAGATACATTAATAGTACTCACACAAGAAACATTAATAGGGGCCGGAGAGATAGCATGGAGGTAAGGCGTTTGCCTCTCATGCAGAAGGTCATCGGTTTGAATCCCGGCGTCCCATATGGTCCCCCGTGCTTGCCAGGAGCGACTTCTGAGCATGGAGCCAGGAGTAACCCCTGAGCACTGCCGGGTGAGACCCAAAAAAAACCAAAAAAAAAAAAAAAAAAGAAACATTAATAGTACTCACTATCATTGAATTATGTTTTTATGTATGCAGAATGTCCATTTTGTACTCTGCCCTTTTGCATACCCCTTCATAAGTTCATATTTCTCTTTAACTTCTTTAATTCCTATCATCATTACTCCTCATTTACCCTTTCTAACTTAAGTATGGTAGAGTCCTAAGTCACAGACCAAAGTGGTGCCCTGGAGTTAACACCCACCCAACTATTTTAAAAGGCATAAAAAAGACACTTATATGTTTTCAACATTTTATGGGTGTTTTCTTTGACGTCTATAAACTTTTGCTGAATATTTTCTTATACAGTGACGACCCCCCCCCCCATGTTTTTTATCTTCTCTTTGTGAACTGCTCAATATGGAATTTGGTGTGAAAGAATCCCTCAGTTTAATACTTATGTTTGAACCAAGTCATGGGTCTTGTTGGAAATATTCTTACGCCCCCATATATCTGATAGCACCATGTGGCTTTATTTCTTGTTTGCTTAGGCACACTAAAATGGGAAAATACTATACATACCAATAGGTTCTTATCTAATAGAGATGGGAACACACAAATCTTGTAGTGCAATGAGACCTTACACCCTGAACATTGACATAAAGACCAGGCACAGGCCTCAGAAGAATGGGCATTCTCCATTCACCCCTTGATCTACAGAAGACATTTACAAAACATCCAAGGTTGTATATAACATCACCTGGTGGCATTCCTGTACCAGGGAAGACCCTACAGCTGCTCTGACATCTATCTACTCAAAAGAAACACCCCTCAACACTGAGAAGACAACAAGAACAATGACCTGCTTACTGGACAGGGATTGCTGTATTGCCCCTTAATGGTGAGGTTTGTCTATAACATCACCTGGAAGCAATCCTCTACCATGGAAGACCCTACCACTGCTCAGACATTGTCCTGCTCAAAAGAGACTTCCCTTAACACTGAGAAGACTTAACAACAACAACAACAACAACAACCTGCTTACAGGAAAGGGCTTCCTGCATTGCCCTTTCATGGTGAGGTGAAACGAGAAGACACTCCACATCATGACTTCAATGTAGGACATGCAGATTCCAGAATCTTTAATACAGAAACATGATACCAACAACAGAGACTGTGTGAAAAGTGTGTTGGCACTACGGACAATGTCTTGGATCGGACGATAACTTGCCTGAATCCTAGAGCTGGTCTTATGCCAGGAAACTTCAGGTGTAGGATCTCTTTGTATTTAGGCCAAGGTTATTCCTTTCCATGCCTCTCATATTTTGGTGGGCCTATGCAAACAACAATTGCCACTCTATCAACGTTTTTACTGTGCTCCTTTGACTCTAATCCTTAAAACGCACCCACTTAAAATTTGAGGTTAACTTAAGCTAATATTCATGTACATGGAAATGTAAAAAATACTATGCCTCTAATGTTAAAGGAGTTACGTAAGTTTGATGGCTTTAGATTGCCTTGTGTGCTGTTAAGAAATATTATAATGTGCTACAATCTGGGGACTCGAGGGACAAAATAATCGCACATGGATTCTGTTTTATTTTATCTTAACGTTCTTTGGCTGAAAGTTCAAAGTTAAGATATCAGCAAGGGGACTTCTTCTGAGAATTATGTTACGGGTGATTGTCCTTCCACTATAACTTTACCTTGTCCTCTTTCTTTGCATCTTTTGTTCTCATAATTCAAAATAAAAATAAAAAAAAAATTGGCTAATCCTTGGGGCCAGAGAGATAGCACAGCAGTAGGGCGGTTGCCTTGCAGCTGACCCAGGACTGACAGTGGTTCTAATCCCAGCATCCCATATAGTCCCCCTAGCCTTCCAAGAGCAATTTCTGAGCTCAGAGCCAAGAGTAACCTCTGAGCACCACTGGGTATGGCCCAAAAAACAAACAAACAAACAAACAAACAAAGACTAACCCCATGCCACGAAATCCCCCTGTACCTCAGAGTGGGGAAGAACCCCTCACCCCAGCCAGTGCCACAAAGACAATGTGGAGAACTGGTGAGTCTCTAGAGGAGACAAAAAGTAAGGGAGAAAGAACAAAAAAGAAAAAAAAAAAAAAGAAATACCTAGCTGGACTGGAGCAATACAAAGTAGTAGGGCGTTTGCCTTGCAAGTGGTTTAATTCCCAGCATCCCATATGGTTCCCCAAGCCTGCTAAAAGTGATTTCTGAGCACAGAGTCAGGAGTAACCCCTGAGCACCACCTTGTATGACCAAAAAACAAAACAAAACAAACAAACAAAACAAAAAACAGAGAGAGAGAGAGAGAGAGAGAGAGAGAGAGAGAGAGAGAGAGAGAGAGAGAGAGAGAGAGAGAGAGAGAGAAAGAGAGAGAAATACCTGGCTATTTTTTTTCAGTAAGATTGAAGTACCATCATCCATTTCAAATTCTCCATAGTCCTTTAGGCAACGAACCTGAAAGAAAAAAAAAGGAATTATATGGAAATTACTTAGCACACACTGACCTCAAAGTAAACAGGAATCATACAAATACCCATGCAGTAAGAATACTCGTCTGGGGCCGGAGAGATAGCATGTAGGTAAGGCATTTTCCTTTCATGCAGGAGGTCATCGGTTCGAATCCCGGCGCCCCATATGGTCCCCCGTGCCTGCCAGGAGCAATTTCTGAGCCTGGAGCCAGGAATAACCCCTGAGCACTGCCGGGTGTGACCCAAAAACCACACACACACACACACACACACACACACACACACACACACACACACACACACACACACACACACACACACACTACTTCTCAGGCCCTTCATTTAATTACTTTTGTTTGTTTCTTTTTTGGGCCACACCCGGTAACACACAGGGGTTACTACTGGCTCTGTGCTCAGAAATCGTTCCTGGCAGGCACCAGAGACCATATGGGATGCAGGGATTCAAACCACTGTCCATCCTGGATCAGCTACCTGCAAGACAAATGCCCCACTGCTGTGCTATCTCTCCGGCCCCTTCATTACTTTTTTTTTTTTGGTTTTTGGGTCACACCCAGCAATGCTCAGACTCACTCCCGGCAGTGGTCCTCAAACTATGGCCCGCGGGCCACATATTGTATTTGTATCTGTTTTTGTTTCTTCATTACAAAATAAGATATAGGCAGTGTGCATAAGAATTCGTTCATAAGTTTTGTTTTTACTAGAGTCAGACCCTCCAATGGTCTGAGGGACAGTGAACTGGCCCCCTGTTTAAAAAGTTTGAGGACCCCTGGCTCAGAGGTTACTCCTGGCTCTACACTCACTTCTGGCAGGCTTGGGGGACCATATGGGATGCCGGGATTCAAACCACCGTCCTTCTGCACCTCCATGCTATCTCTCCGGCCCCTTCATTACTCTTTAATATCACAAAATATCCACTTAGTATCTAAATTTCTCCATCTGTGTCCTGAGATTTTGGGGGTGGGGGATGGGGTGGGGTTTGGGCCACACCCAGAAGCACTTGGGTCACTCCTGGCTCTGCATTCAGAAATTACTCCTGGCAGTTTCAGGGGATACTGTGGAGAAAATGCCTTACCCACTATGCTATCTCTCCTGTCCCGTGTCCTGAGATTTTTTATTTTTTGTATGAGATGCTGGAGATGGCACCCAAGCCTTCTGACAGCTCATAAGCTACTCAAACTTATTGAAATTAGAATCCAGCACCAGCTCCAAAATACTTGTTTCTGACATGTGTGCCTCTTAATTTTTGGAGGGTAATACCCAGCAAATGCTAAGGGATTACCTCTGGCCCTGGACCAGGAAACACTCTGCAAATTTGGGAAACCATATGGGATACTGGGAATCAAACCCAGGCTGGCCATGTGTAAGGCAAATGCCCCACTGCTCCAGTCTGGTTATTTTTAGTTTTTGGCTTTGAAGCCACACCTGGCAGTGTTCAAGACTTACTCATGACCCTAAAGTCAGGGATTACTCCTGGCAGAACTTGGGAGATAAAATGTGGTGTCAGGGATGGAACTTAGGTGGACACATGTAAGGCTAGCAATGTACCTGCTGTCTTATCTCTCTAAGTCTCTTTATATCTACAGATTTCCCTCTTTCTCTTTTCCTTTTATTTGTTAAAGACAAATAAATCTGACAGTTCCCCCACAGTCTAGGTTTGGTTGTGTATTCTTCTGAGATTGTTCAACATGTTTCTCTTTCTTGAACTTCCTATAAATTAGTCTTGAGTTTATATCAGATTACATTTGCTTTCTCTGAGTGTTGCCACGTGTGGCCCAAAAAAAACAAAAAATAATAATAAAAAATGATTTAAAATAAGGTGAGTGATACGGTATTTTCCGGTATATAAAAGGACCGCATAATTTTACAGTTAAAACATAGGTGTAGGCCTATATTCACTGTGTAAGACAGAACGTTCCTGTGCTGCAACTGTCTGTACCACAGTGAGCCAATCCCAACAAGCAAAGGTCAAAGGTTCTACTGTCATAGACTTCCTCTCGGACTCTGGCCCATCTGAGCAGGCTTTTGACAGTGTAGATTTGGGTCCAGAACTTTGTCTAATTTGCATGCATCAAAAGCCTGCTTGGATTGGCTGAGTCAGAGAGGCGGTCCGAGCAGCCTTGCAGTGATTGGTGCAGAACATTGTCTCATTTGCATGCATCAAAAGCCTGCTTGGATTGGCTGAGTTAGAGAGGTGTCCGAGCAGCTTGGTAGTGATTGGTGCAGGATCGAGTTGGAAAATTCGTTTCATGGCAATATCCAGATGATTTTCATTTAGCGACATATCGAAACGTTTTTCCGGATATACTCAGCGTCTAAGACGACCCCCGATTTTCGGTTGATTTCATTTTCATTTTAAAAGTCGTTTTATACGCTGGAAGTGTAGAATGGCTACCATGGATTCAGTTCCCAGTATCCTATGTGGTCCCCTGAGCTGACCAGGAGTGATCTCTGAGTAAAGAATCAGGAGTAACCAACCACCGAGCACCACCATGAGTGGCACAAAATAAAACGAAAAAAGGAACCTAAAGCAGAATTAGAAAACTAAACTAAGCTAGATGCAGTCCACAGGGAAAAGATGAGGGATGGGACAAGAAAGGTGATACAGCAACCACAGGGAAGGAAGGGTGTCTGGAGAAGAGTGGAGCTAGGATGTGCCAGGCTTTTACTATGACAATGAGTGACAGTTTAGTAAACCACAGAACCTAAAAAATGTTTTGTTTTGTTTTGTTCTTTTGTTAAAAGGGCTTGTCAAGAAATGAAAGGGGTGTTTGGGAAAGAGACTGAGGCAACTGGCAGAAGGAAGTTGACACTGGTGAAGGGGTTGGTTTTGGATCATTGTATGCCTGAAACTCAATTATGAAAAATGCTGTAAATTATGGTGCCTTAATTAAATAAACATTTTAAAATAAAAAAAACCAATTAATTTGGTAATCTGGAAAACAGATTTACTTGTTTCATTTTGCTTTCAAATCAGTGAGTTTTTATTCTGTTTTTGATTTATTTTTACTTTGCTAATATGTAAAACACAATTTCAAAGCCAAAAACATTTTAGCTATTTCCCACTATCCCCTTACATGTAACATTTTCAGATTTGGTGCTTTTTTTGCCACACCCAGTTGTGCTAAGGGCTTACTCCTGACTCTGACATCAGGGATCACTCCTGGCAGGTTTTGGGGTCAGTATGGAATGTTGAGGATCAAACATGAGCAAGCCTTGCCTATCTCTCTGGCCTCTTCGTTTTAAAATATAAACAAATAATATTCATATGCCTAATATAATTTAACATTAACCCCAAATACCTAATATAAATTTACCAAATATAATTTAATACAAACATTATATGTATGTATGTTTATAGATCTGCTACTCTTTTTAGACACAGGAACCTACACTTTAAAAAGTCTATTTTAAAAAGATTTACTTACTTCAATATATAAGTTTTTTGGAGGTTTCATATCCTGTGTAATGTCCAAACCGTCATCTCCTCCCAATGACCGCATATAAGTAGCAAGGGACTTCTTATAATGATTGAACCAATCCATCTGCAGACAAAAATCATTTACAAAATCTTTTTCACCTTTTTAAATAAAGCACACATTATGGCATGGATTATTACTGTGCCCATTCATTTAAAACTACAAATATTATTGATAGTCTATTACGAACTAGGCTCTGGTCTGGGTCCCTAAGAACAATCATCTACAAAATATTCAAGGAGTTCTCGTCTCAAAGTTGGGGAAACTACAAGTGGTAGAGCACATATCAAGCACATGCAAGGCCCTGACTCTAATACCGTATTTGCCGGCATGTAAGGCGACTGGGCGTATATGACGACCCCCGAATTTTGCAGTTAAAACATAGGTTTAGGCCTATGTTCATTGTATATGACAGAACATTCCTGTGCCGCAACTGTATGTACCACAATGAGCCAATCCCAACAAGCAAAGGTTCAAAGGTTCTACTGTCATAGACTTCCTCTCGGACTCTGGCCCATCTGAGCAGGCTTTTGACAGTGTAGATTCGGGTCCAGAACTTTGTCTAATTTGCATGCATCAAAAGCTTGCTTAGATTGGCTGAGTCAGAGAGGCGGAGGGTCCGAGCATCCTTGCAGTGATTGGTGCAGAACATTGTCTCATTTACATGCATCAAAAGCCTGCTTGGATTGGCCGAGTCAGAGAGGCGGTCCGAGCAGCCTTGCAGTGATTGGTGCAGGATCGAGTTGGAAAATTTGTTTTGTGGCAATATTCAGACAATTTTCGTTTAGCGGCATATTGAAACATTTTTCAGGATATATTCGGCATATAAGACGACCCCCGATTCGGTTGACTTTTTTTGTTTCAAAAGTTGTCTTATACGCTGGAAAATACAGTAGTATAAATCTTTCATATAAGTGCATTTATAGGACATTCAACCTTTTGTGTCTCTTTTAGCATGATTTCAAGGGTCATCCGTATGTAACAAGTATCAGAACTTTTATCCTGTTTTATATAAGAGTAAATATTCTCATATTTATGCATATTTACATAATGTGAACATGTATATCTTAGCATTCATTGATAGACATTTGCTTATGTGTCTGTTTCTGAGTATTTGTGGGGGGTGGCCCACACCTAGTAGTACTCAAAACATACTTTTGTCGGTGTTCAGGGGAAGTTGGTTAGGCCAATGCCAGTCATGTGCAAAGCAAGCATCCTACTCACTCTATATTGCTTTGGGCAGGGGTCTCAAACCAGTTTACCTGGGGGCCGCAGGAGGCAAAGTCGGGGTGAGGCAGGGCCGCATAAGGGATTTCGCTTACCGAATATTCGCAATAAAAAAATCGCATTAGTAAGAAAAAAAAATCGCAAAAAATTGAATTAAGCATTTGCATACCCCGAACAGAACTGCCCGGGGTATGCAAATGTTTAATGCGATTTTTTTCTTAGTAATGTGATTTTTATTGCGATTATTCGGTAAGCGAATAATCGCGAATACTGCGATATTTGAAGGCTGGCCGCCGGCCACAAAATGTACGGTGGGCCGCCAATGGTCCTCGGGCCGCGAGTTTGAGACCCCTGCTTTAGGGAGTTTTCTGAACAATGTTTTATAGTATTCCAGAAAAACAATAAATGCAGTTCTACAAACTATAGTATTTTTCATGCTTTGGTTTCTGGTGAATGTTCCTTAGGCTTGGGATTAAGTATGCCGAAATACAAGTTCAGTGAGAACAAAACTTCTTTTGTTTGGTTTGGTTTGGGGGCCACACCCATCTGTGTTCAAGGCTTACTCCTGACTCTGAAGCCAAGGATCAAACCCAGGTTGACAACATGCAAGGCAAGTGCTTTATGCATTGTACTAATTCTCTGCTCAGGAAATTTTTTTTATCAATGGAGGCCATGAGCTGGGGGTGGCCGTGGCTTCTCCTAGTGATACTTAGAGGGTCATCTGCTGCAGAAGATGTACCGTACAAAAAAAGTCAACCGAAAATCGGGGGTCTCTTATACGCCGAGTATATCCCGGAAAATGTTTCAATATGCCCCTAAACGAAAATTGTCTGAATATTGCCACAAAACGAGTTTTCCAACTCGATCCTGCACCAATCACTGCAAGGCTGCTCGGACCGCCTCTCTGACTCGGCCAATCCAAGCAGGCTTTTGATGCATGCAAATGAGACAATGTTCTGGACCCGAATCTACACTGTCAAAAGCCTGCTCAGATGGGCCAGAGTCCGAGAGGAAGTCTATGACAGTAGAACCTCTGAACCTTTGCTTGTTGTGATTGGCTCACTGTGGTACATACAGTAGCAGCACAGGAACGTTCTGTCTGATACAGCGAATAGAGGCCTAAACCTATGTTTTAACTGCAAAATTCGGGGGTCGTCATATACGCCCAGTCGTCTTACACGCCTGGCAAATACGGTAGGTAAGTCTAAAAACAAAACATAGGTTTGTATGGTAAAGGTTACAGAGTTTCTTAGGGTGTGATATGGAGGGCCATGAAAATGTTCTGGAATAGAGGTTAAAGCAACAGGACAGTGGGTAGGGCATTTACTGTTGCATGTAGTCAAACTGGGCTCGATCCCTGACATCCTATGGTCTGCGGAACCAGCCAGGAGTGAGCACTGAGCGCAAAACCAGGAATCAGCTTGTAAGCACTGTCCAGTATGGCCCCAAAACAAGAGGTTATATTTTATTTATTTTTTATTCTTAGAATACATAATTTTTCTTTATCCTTTAAAGAATAGTCTTCTTTATTCTTTCAAAGTGTATTTTTTTTATTGTTTTTTGTTTGTTTGTTTCTTTGGATTTTGGACCATACCCAATGGTGCTTAGAGCTTATTCCTGGCTCTGTGTTCACGGATCATTCTTAGAAGGGGTCAAGAGACCGAATAGAAATGAACTTGAGTTGGCGTGCGCAAGGCAAGTCGCTCTACCTGCTCCAGCCCCCACTAAAGTGTTTATTTTTTATTTTTATTTATTTATTTATCTATCTATCTATTTATTTATTTATTTTGGTTTTTCGGGCCACACCCATTTGATGCTCAGGGGTTACTCCTGGCTAAGCACTCAGAAATCACCCATGGCTTCGGGGGACCATATAGGACGCCGGGGGATTGAACCGCTGTTCTTCCTTGGCTAGCGCTCACAAGTCAGACACCTTACCTCCAGCGCCACCTCGCCGGCCCCTTATTTTTATTTTTTTGTTTGTTTGTTTTTGGGTCACACCTGCCAGCGATCATGGATTACTCCTGGCTCTATGCTCGGGGGACCCTATGGGATGCCGGGATTCGAACCACCGTCCTTCTGCCCTAAAGGCAAACGTGCTATCTCTCTGGCCCTGTGTTTATCTTTTAAAGGATAAGCATTACATATGTGAATAATATTTCAATAAAACTGCTAATCTTTTTCTTGGCAGGAGGATGGGATGGGTCATATTCAGCAGTGCTCAGGGGTTACTTCTGACTGCATTCAGGAATCACTCCTGGTGGGCTCAGAGGACCAAATGGGATGCCAGGGTGGAACCTGTGTTAGGTGACTGCAAGGCAAGCACCTAATCTGCTCCAGTCCCTAAAACAGCTAATTTTCAGAATTATGGTAATGCTGTCAATTGATCTATAAATTCAATTCCATCTCAAGCAAAAAAGTTTCTTTAAAGGGAATTTGATATATGGAGCCACTGTGTGCTCATGCTACCACCCCTGGCCTGGGCTTTCTGCAGTCTCCTTTGCAACTGCCCCAGCTCCTCAGGACTTTCTCTTCTCCCTTCACAAAAATTGCTGCACTGATTCGGTCTGACTTTTGGGAGAGAGGCTTTTCCCAAACCAAAACACATCAGAGAAATGCTTTTTACAAAGAGCTAAAGACTTGGAGCCAAGTGACCTTGTCCTTCTCTCCCCCACACAAAAAAGAATTTGATAAACAGAATAAAATCAAGAGGGAAATGCAAAAAGTCAAAAATAGCTGACACATGCTTGAAAAAGAACAAGATGGGACTACTTGCTAAAACTTATCATACAATTATTTTTTAAATATGGAAGAAAATGCAAGAATAGACATAGATAAAAGGAGAGTGTCCTCTTCCAAAATCCACAGATGTACTATTCAATTTGTGACCAAAGATGTGCTGATTCAATTTTGGCCCACACAAAGCAGTGGGAAAAGGAAGATCTTTTCAACACACAGTGCTGGGTCATCTCAATCTAAGTATTCATAATGCAACTTTTCTGGCACTGGGGTAGATCACATGCCTTGCACATCTGAATCTCCGGGTTCACCACTCAGCACCCCCATGCAACGTAATTCCTACATTATACACAAGATTCAGCCAGGCTCAATAAATTTCTTTTTAAACAGTAAAATAATATGGCTCAGAAAAAGCTATACATGCATATAAATATACACACAGTACCTTTTATATATATATATATATATATATATATATATATATATATACACTAAGTTCCCAGAATGACTCTGAATTTAGGAAATGTTATGCTTACAGTGGTAGTTCTACTATATACCAAAGAGAAACAAGAGAAAACCAGCCATATGATGAGACATATAGAGCAAGGTCTGGAAGAATTCCAAGCATAAAGCTCCTGGCATTTTCTCCCAATAAAAGCAGGACAATCACCTAACAGCAAGAATATAGTCAATTAAAGACACTCACAAAACTTTTCCACTGTGGTTGCATTACTTTATACAAGCAGCCTCAGGCCAGGAGACGGAACTCACCCTAGCTCTCTAAGCTCAAAACCTGAGGAAACCTGGAAAACTTCAAATCTGTAGTCAGGTCAGAAAAGAAATTCTGAACTTAAGACTAGTGTAAGGACCATGTTAAGGATCATGTTAACCTATGACATTTATTCTAATTCTAGAAAGTTTCAAAACTCATTGCTATCCTAAACTGTACTGTAGTACTATAGTCATCTTTTTGTGAACAAGGAACTGAGATACAGAAAGAGGCCACATTACCTGCACCAGATTAGATAGCAGAGAAACAAGGTTGGATTCCATGTCCGCTTGACTCCAATTCTATGTCCTTAATTTTTATTTTTATATATTTTTTGGTTTTTGGGCCAAAACCTGGTGATGCTCAGGGGTTACTCCTGGCTATGTGCTCAGAAAT
This sequence comes from Suncus etruscus, assembly GCF_024139225.1. Classification (NCBI taxonomy): domain Eukaryota; kingdom Metazoa; phylum Chordata; class Mammalia; order Eulipotyphla; family Soricidae; genus Suncus; species Suncus etruscus. The sequence continues at coordinate 862,276 of NC_064856.1, forward strand.
CGCTCCTGGCTAGGGTGACCATATGGGATGCTGGGGATCGAACCACGGTCTGTCCTGGGTCAGCCGCATACAAGGCAAATGCCCTACCACTGCGCCACCGCTCCGGCTGCTATGTCCTTAAATATTGTGCTAGCTCTATGACTCAGCAATGAGACAAGTCAACAGAATCAGATATTAATCTTGATAGGATAATGTAAAGGTACATTTTATGGAAATAATTCAATTCCTTCCTTCTTTCCTTCCTCCCTCCCTCCCTCTCTCTCTCTTTCTTTTTTTTTTTTGCTTTTTTTTTGTTTTTTTGGGTCACACCCAGCAGCCCTCAGGGAATACTCCTGGCTCCTGGCTCAGAAATCGCACCTGGCAGGCTCTGGGGACCATATGGGATGCCAGAATTCGAACCAATGACCTTCTGCAAGAAAGGCAAACACCTTACCTCCATGCTATCTCAGGCCCCAAGAATGTCAATTTCTTATTAATACTAATTTATGACTAGTATGTAACATAGTTCATAATAAGCAGCTAGAAAATAGGTGGCAAAAACAAAGAAATATCAAAGAATACTACTATAGAACAAAGCTAGAGCCTTGGTTTGATCAAAATACATGAAATGCAAATAAAGCACTTACTTCATCAGAGGACATGTGAAATCTCAATGCATTTGGCAAGACGCTACCATATTCCCACCTCAGGGCTCTAATACGAAGCAATCGGTCATACCTAGAATATTAAGCAGGTATTAGATGGCATAATAAAGGAGGTATCAGAAGTTGCTTTGATCAGAAGACTGAAGACTAGCAACCCAAATATAATATGTGCAATTCACTAAGGCAAAAACCAAAACAAGCTCCAAATCTGTAAGAAATCATCTTTGGGACAGTAGAGAAGTATGGTCATAGACTGGACGAATACTATGAAGATGGTTTGCTTCTCAGGTGTAAGAATGTACAGCTGGGGAGTTGGAGCAATAGTACAGTCAGTAGGTTGCTTGCATTGCACGTGACCAATCTGGATTCAATCCCCAGTACCCTATATAATCCCCCAGGACCTATCAGGAGTAATGCCTGAGCACAGAGGCAGGAGTAAGTCCTGAGCACCACTGAATGAGACCCACTCCCCACCCCACCCCCAAAAAAAAGAATGTACAGTTGGGGCAGGCGAGATACTATGTGTAAGGTGCTCAGGTTGCATGCAGCTGAGCCAGGTTTAATCCCCAGCACACAATATAGTCCCCTGATCCCTACCAAGAGGGACTCCCAAGTGATCCATGGAGTGAGCTGGAGCAGTAGTACAGTGGGGTAGGGCAGTTGCCTTGCATGTGGCTGACCTAGGTTCAATTCTTGGCTTTCCATATGGTCCCCCAAACACCATCAGGAATGACCCCTGAGCACTGGTGGGTAAGGCCCAAAAACCAAAAAAAAAAAAAAAAAAAAAAAGAAAGAAGTGATTTGAGAGTAACACTGGGTATGGTCCCAAAATCAGAACAAAGACAAAAATTTATTGTGGCCTCATCACAAGAATCCAAAAGGCCCTTCTCAAAGAAGCAAAGATGAGGATACACCAAAGTATCCAGTGATAAATGCTATAATGCTCCTCAAAGTTGTAGCACAAACAAACAAACAAACAAAAAAGATGAAGAAATATGGAAAAATAAGGTTTCACATTCTAGAAGTCAATGTGGAGTTTCAGTGTGGTGTATGTAATTTCTCTTCCTTTTCTTTATGGGATGCATCACCTACTTCCCCAAATTCCTAAATAAAACCAATTTACTTCACTGAAAAGTAAAATGAAACTGTTATACTTATGAGTTAATAATATTCACCCTAACTTTATGAATATTGCAGCTTTTCCTAATAAAGTTTTAAATAAAGGACATTAAGAAGGTTAGGTGCTGGGCCCGGAGAGATAGCACAAGCGGCGTTTGCCTTGCAAGCAGCCGATCCAGGACCAAAGGTGGTTGGTTCGAATCCCGGTGTCCCATAGGGTCCCCCGTGCCTGTCAGGAGCTATTTCTGAGCAGACAGCCAGGAGTAACCCCTGAGCACCGCCGGGTGTGGCCCAAAAACCAAAAAAAAAGGTTAGGTGCTTAAAAAAAGGAAATGAAAGCATATCTGCTACCCATTTGAAGAGGTTCCTCAGGATTCACACAAAAGACCTTCAATGCCACCCTGGAGATGACTCAAAGGCTGGAGTAGGCACTTGCATGCCAAGAGCCCGGAAGTTCATTCCTGTCCCTGCACTGAAAATCCTCCAAGTCTGACTCAGAGTGTAGCCTGAACAACCAAGCAAAACCCTGAGAGTCTCACAGGTATGCCATAGTGCAGCGTTGATTTCTTAACAGTGAACAGTGTCGAAATTTGATGGTTGGTATCAAATCACTTCGTGCACCTGACTTTGCTTCATTCCTGTTAAGAACATTAAAAAGGAAAAAAAAAATATAGATCAGTTAATGGAAAATGTTCAAAGCAAGTAATAATAATACTTTTTCTATTTGCATAAAATTTTTTCTTTTTATCTATCTATGACAAACAGTGGGAGCAAATAGTACTGATTCCATCAGAAATCTTATGAGTGTCCTGAGACTAAGACAGTCAGAAGTAATCCAATCCAATCCTTCCTGAAAATCCAGCAGCTTCCACCCACACCTGCCATCTACCTGGCAGAAAAACAGCTCAGAGCCTCTACCAAGCTCCAAGGATTGAACGACGGCACAGAGCGAGCGTAGGGTGCTCGTCTTGCACATGACTGACCCAGGTTTGATCCCCAGCATCCCAAATGGTCGCCCAAGCACTGCAAGGAGTAATTCCTGAGCACAGAGCTAGGAATAACCTCTGAGCACTGCCACGTTTGCCACACCTCTTCCCAAAATAGCTGCCGATGGGGCCAGAGAAATAGCTTAACGGATAGGGCTGTTTGCCTTGCATGCAGCTGACCCGAGTTCAATCCCCAGCATCCATTTGGTCCCCCGAGCCTGCCAGGAGCATCCCCTGAGTGCCACCGGGTGTAGCCCAAAACCAAAACAATGACAAAAATAACTACTGGCTCTTGGAGCTGGAGAGAGCACAGTGGAAGGGCGTTTGCCTTGCAAGCAGCCAATTCAGGATGGACGGTGGTTTGAATCCTGGCATCCCATATGGTCCCCCGAGCATGCCAGGAGCGATTTCTGAGCACAGAGCCAGGAGTAACCCCTGAGCACAGCCGGGTGTAACCTAAAAAAAAAACAAAAAACAAAAAAAAACAACAAAAACCCAAACTCGATTCTTCCCAGGTTGTCTATTTTGGGCTGATACCTCTGGGGTCTTCTCAGAATGGGTGGGGCAATTTCCTTTGTTGCCTGAAGCCCCAGCAGCCCAAGCACCACATTCACCACCCTCCTAAAAGGAACAGTAATAGCCTACCTCCACAATGTAACCACCAAATTTGTTTTAGATCTATAGATCTTAGACTATGTGGATGGCTGCTTTCAGCCTCAAAATTTTACTGTAGTGTCAACAACCCAGTAGGATCACAGCAAACCTAATGGGAAAGTTACATAGTAGACCACCAAACTCAGTGAGCCTGAACAGTAACACAGAGGGCCGGAGAGTTAGCATGGAGGTAAAGCGTTTGCCTTGCATGCAGAAGGACGGTGGTTTGAATCCCGGAATCCCATATGGTCCCTCGAGCCTGCCAGGAGTGATTTCTGAGCGTAGAGCCAGGAGTAACCCCTGAGCGCTGCCGATTGTGACTCAAAAAACCCCCAAAAAACAAACAAATAAATAAAAAACCAGTAACACAGAAAGCTCACTTAGCATGAACACAGCCCAGAAATCATCAGACAATGACTTTAGCAAAAAGGTTGAGAGATGTTTATAACTGAAACCCAACAACAAACATGCTTGTAATCGTGCTTAAATTAAGATTTATATAAAAAAAATTGGGCCCGGAGAGATAGCACAGTGGCGTTTGCCTTGCAAGCAGCCGATCCAGGACCAAAGGTGGTTGGTTCAAATCCCGGTGTCCCATATGGTCCCCTGTGCCTGCCAGGAGCTATTTCTGAGCAGACAGCCAGGAGTAACCCCTGAGCACTGCCGGGTGTGGCCCAAAAACCAAAAAAAAAAAAAAAAAAGATTTATATAAAAAAAATTGAGAGACATTGGAGGGCCGAACTGATAGCACAAATGGTAGCCGAACTGATAACACAAATGGTAGGGTGTTGGCCTTGCATGCAGGCAAGCTAGGTTCTATTCCTGGCATCTCATGTGGTCCCCAGAGCCTGCCAGGAGTAATTTCTGAGCTCAGAGCCAGGAATAATTCTTGAGCGCCGACAGGTTTGGATTCCAAAACAATATAAAGCAAAAGAAAAACCAAAAAAAAGACGTTGAGAGATATAACATTTATTTCAAGTAGGTCTTTATTGATCATTTAATTTGCCTCTATGTCATAAGAAGATAAAGTCAATTTGTGCCTGGAAGGGGAATAAGCTACAATGGTGAGTGGAAACTGGGAATACCGGTGGAAGGAAGGTCAAACTGGTGGTTAGATTGCTGTCTGAACATTTAATATACTCAGCGGCACTCGGGTTACTCTTAGCTCTGTGCTCAGAAATCACTTGTGGCAGGCACAGGGGACCAAATGGGATGCTGGGAATAGAACTGGGGTCTGTCCTGTGTTGGCTGCATGCAAGGCAAATGACCTAACACTGTGCTATCGCTCTGGCCCATTCTCTCTCTCTCTCTCTCTCTCTCTCTCTCTCTCTCTCTCTCCTCCCTCTCTCTCTCCCCCCTCCCTCTCTCCCTCCCTCTCTCTCTCTCTCTCTCATCTCTCTCTCTCCTCTCTCTCACCTCTCTCTCTCTCTCTCTCCCTCTCTCTCTCTCTCTCCCCCCCCTCTCTCTCTCTCCCTCTCTCTCATACACACACAGACACACACACAAATTCGTCTTAAATCAATTCCTTTTAGACACTGTGGTTATCAATATTGTTATTAACGGGGTATAATGCCTATCTCTTTACTTCCCTCAGCACCCAATTTTTATCCAAAATGATCATTTCCAAGTATCATTTTCTTTTTTCTTTTTTTGGTTTTGGGTCACACCCGGCAGTGCTCAGGGTTACTCCTGGCTTCATGCTCAGAAATCGCTTCTGGCAAGCTCAGGGGACCATATGGGGCACAGGAATTCGAACCTATGACCTTCTGCATGAAAGGCAAACGCCTTACCTCCATGTTATCTCTCTGGCCCCTCCAAGTATCATTTTCATAGAGGTCTCTTCTCTGCCCTTACTTAACTTCCCTGCTTTTTGTGGAAACCTACCTACCATGGACTAGCCCTCCTGACTTTGTGAAGAAAGACAGCTTTTATTAAGTATTTCTAAATGTATTTAGAAAGATATGATGGGAGGGGCCAGAGAGATAGCATTGAGGTAAGGCATTGGCCTTGCATGCAGAAGGACGGTAGTTCAAATCCCAGCATCCCGTATGGTCCCCCTAGCCTGCCAGGAGAGATTTCTGAGTGTAGAGCCCAGAGTAATCCCTGAGCACTGCTGGGTGTGGGTTCCCCCCCCCCCCAAAAAAAAAAAACAACAACGAAAAAGAAAGATATGATGGGAGCGGTAGAGGGAAAGGGAATGTGTTTAAGACAGAATACAAGTTTCTCTAGAGTAGAAAAGCCAAAAAAAAAAAAAAAAAAGAAAGAAAAGAAAAACCAAGCAAAAAGACATAGAAACAAGCAAGAAAGGGCTGGAGCAATAGCACAGAGGGAGGGTGTGTGCCTTGAATATGGCCAACCTGGGTTCAATCACTGGCATCCCATATGGTCCCCAGAGCCTGCCAGGAGTGATTTCTGAGCTCAAAGCCAGGAGCAACCTATGAGCCACCACTGGATGTAGCCCAAACACCAAAATTTAATAAGAAAAAAAAAAGAAGAAAAAAGAAACAAGCAAGAAAGATGTGTTCAAGGGAGAACATGGGCTTGAAGAGCAAGTCTTGATACTTCAGCTGTGAAATAGCACTGTCCATTACTTTGCAAATTTACACTGATTCATCTTTATTTATTTATTTTTGGGTTTTGGGCCACACCCGGCAGTGCTCAGGGGTTACTCCTGGCTGTCTGTTCAGAAAGAGCTCCTGGCAGGCACGGGGGACCATATGGGACACCAGGATTCGAACTAACCACCTTCGGTCTTGGGTCGGCTGCTTGCAAGGCAAATACCACTGTACTATCTCTCCCGCCTCTAATTCATCTTTATATTTCTAGAGATAAACACTGTGTTTGTTTACCTTTAGTTGTTTTCTTCATGCTGAGACAAAACAGTAACAACAAAAACATACAAAAAACAACAAATATGGTTCTTAAGGTTATGATCTTGGTGAAGAGGGTGCAGGAACAGCTGAGTGGGGTTCTATCCCCAGCACCTCATATGCTGAGCACTGTCAGGAATGACCCCAAAGGCACCATTAGGTGTGGTTAACAGCTCCCCAAAGTGCAAGATTATAGTCTTCAAGAATACTTTTCCTATATGCACTCCTTTTCAGTTCTGACATATCACGATCATAAAAATTAAGTGGAGCGCCAGAGACAATACAGAGGTCAGACATCTGCCTTGCATGAAGCCACTTTCAGTGATTCTAAGCCCTACCACAAGTAATCCCTACACACAGTGCCAGGAGTAACCCTGAGTAGCACCAGGTGTAACCCCAAAACAAAAACCAAGAAGATTAGAGGCGCAGGATAGCTAAAATACAGGTTTTGTATGCTGGCGTTCAGTCCCAGGCACTGGATGGCCCACAGAGCACTGATGGATGTGAGCCCCAAATCCAATCAAACAAGATATATAAAATGACCAATAATCTGCTTTACCTGAACTGCTATAGATTTACAGTAAACACAAGGTAAATGTAAAGTCCAAGTTCCCAAGCTATTCATTCACTGAACAATATGTACCTAACATTTGCAATAAGCAGTTTTCGTATCTCTCTTAAAAAAACAACATAATTGGAGCCACAGCAAAGGCACAGTGGTAGGGCATTTGCCTTGTACGCGGTTGACCAGGAGGAACTGTGGTTCGATCCTCCAGCATCCCAAAGGGTCCCACTAGCCAGGATTGATTTCTGAGTGAATAGTCAGGAGTAACCCGAGCATCACCGGGTGTGGCCCAAAATAAAAAACACCAACATGCCTATATAAGTATAAGCCGACCTGAGTATAAACTGACACCCCCCCAATTTTACCCTAAAAATTTTGTGCTGAAAAACTTGGCTTATACTTTAGTATAATTAAAAATTCTGTCCCTGGGGCCGGCGAGATAGCATGGAAGTAAGGCATTTGCCTTCCATGCATTAGGACAGTGGTACGAATCCCGGTATCCCATATGGTCCCCCTGTCTGCCAGGGGCGATTTCTGAGCATAGAGCATCTGAGCGCTGCCAGGTGTGACCCAAAAACCAAAAAAAAAAAAAAAAAAAAAAAATTCTGCCCTAAAGTTATCTTAAGTATCTCATCTGGAAAACAGGTCATAGATACATCAAAGTAGGATACCTGCTGTGAAGGAAAACTATGTACCAGTGTTAACATAAAAGTGGATTTTCTTGCTCCGGTGGTTCTTGAGAATCGTATTAAAAATTTGCATACAAAACTTGGAAGATTAAAAGTTAGAGTCTATTGGGTTTGTTTGGTTTGGTTTTGGGGCCATTCTTGCTGTGCTCAGGAGGTTACTCCTGAATCTGCACTCAAAAATCATTCCTGGTGAGTTCGGGGTACCATATGAATGCTGAGTATCAAGTTAGAGTTCACTGCACAATTTAAATAGTTTGGTCTGGTTTCCTTCTCAAATATCCAGGCCTCTCCTTTACCTGTGAATGGAGTCACTCATCTAGTCCCTTGCTCCCCTTTTCCCCTCTAGCCATTTACCTCCAGTGTATGTAGACCAAGTCCTGTCCTCGCTGCTTTCCTTACTATATATACATTCCTGGTCTGAAATCATGTCCCCTAAAATCTCCCCCAGTGGTTCCCTGACATCTCATTCCAGTTTTCCTGAAGTCTCCAGCCTGCTGTCTGTAAAGTGTAAGACCCCTACAGAATTCTGTCATCTGTCAGAATCTGTGAGATTTCTCTCACCTTGCTTTCTTTCAGCCTGAACCTGTATCCTGTCTGTGTCTATGCAGAGACGGGGCAAGGAAAAAAAAGAGGGAGACAAGCCTGGCTGGGGGCTTCCTTTTATCTGCTGCCATTTTCCATCTTTATCCATCCCATTATCTATTTTGATTAACTACCTGATGTTCCATAGGTGAGATTTAAAATGATCAACTAGTTCACCTGGTTCTCCACCTTTCCACTTGTGCTGTAGCACTAGGACAGAAAGTAATATACTGGAGGTACTTTATTAACTTGAGGAAACAGTTCAGCTTTTATATCTTTCTACCATATCACAGGAACCTATGGAATCTGCCAAACAGTCCAAATTCTCCAATGTGCTAATTATCATTTTTAGCTACAATATTCTATCAGAGTCCTCCTACCTACCAAACTAAAGTCCTTCATAGTCCTATTCTTCGATGAACTTTCATATTGGTAGAGTTGGTGATCCTGCTGAGCTTTACGAACTCCATCCTTCTTTCAAAGCACTAAAACAACTACTAATAAAAACAAGTAAAAAACAAAACAAAACAATATATTACCCTTTGTTAATATTTTTATTTATTTATTTATTTATTTATTTATTTATTTATTTATTTATTTATTTATTTATTTATTTATTGGGAGGGTCACACCCGGCAGCGCTCAGGGGTTGCTCCTGGCTCTACTCTCAGAAATCGCTCCTGACAGGCTCAGGGGACCATATGGGATGCTGGATTCAAACCATTGTCCTTCTGCATGCAAGGCAAACACCCCACCCCCATGCCATCTCTCTGGCCCTGAAGGGTTTTTTTATTCTTTTTTTTTACTGATTTGTTTTTGTTTTTGGACCACACCCAGCAGCGCACAGGGGTTACTCCTGGCTCTATGCTCAGAAATCACTCCTGTTAGGCTTAGGGGACCATGTGGAACGCCAGGATTTGAACCACCGACCTTCTGCATGAAGCCTCCATGCTATCGCTCTGGCCCCCCCGAAGGACTTTTATTTATTTATATTGCTTCTTATTTAGGTCTATCCAAATTCCCTTCAATATTACTCAAGTAACAAATATTTATTGAATGTCTACTATTTGCCAAACACTATATGAATTTCCATGGAGTAAACAAATCCTGCTAGTTCTGGGTCTGTAGTTTATATGTGCCAGTTTCTCAAGTGTAAATAGTCCAAGACCACTAATTATATAAAGTATAATCAAGCAAAAAAAAATACCCATTTAAAATCAGATTCTTTATTGTAACATTATATTTCTAAAAGTTTGTTGAATAAGGAAGTTGGGGGAAAGGGTTACCTTACAGTAGTTGCAATGTCAATCTTATTTAAAACTTACACATCAAACTGGTTTTGTTCGTATAAAGCTTTCATCTCCTCCAAAACTTGTCTGAGTCCATCATCCTAGAACATATCAAGTGACAGACACACATTTATTAATTTTTATACCAAGTCTGCAGCGCTAGTTCGTAAATAAATGAATTATCAAATTAACAGTGGGGGAAGAGTATTTCCTAAGCCTGCTCAGGGGGTCTGGAAACTAGAGACTATTCCTAGTTATTTTCAATTAGGCCGGATGGTTCAACAGTAAGGCCCAAAGTAGTGCTATTCAAGCCTTCCCATGTGGGAACCCACCAAAATCGTCCCAGCAGTGCTTAGGAGCCACCAGTATTATACCCAGCTATGATGAGGGGACACCAACTTCACATTCAGTAGTGATGGAGTTCCATGTAGTGACAGGGCTCTAACTAGGGCTTCTCATGTATTTGATTCCTGTTCTATTTCCATAAACACATTACCATATTTCTCAGCAAATTTACTCCTACGTATAGCCAAGAGAAACGAGAAGACATATGCAGAAGTGCAGGTCCAGGTAGAAAACGAGAGCAATCTGAGAGCTCTCTTGGGCGCCAACAAAAGAAACTGCAACTTAGACAAAATTAAATAGGCAATCAATTGCACAGGGGTCCCGACTGAGGACATTCACTGAGAATCCCATCATGGAATGAATAAGAAGCAGCTGTTGACCTGAAACCTAAGGATCATTCCAGCAGGAAACTTAACTGAATCCAGGCAGCCTCCACAGGCAGAAAAGTTACTGTACAATTACAAGTTATAAAAATAGATTGTAGGGCCAGAGTGATAGCACACATTAGGATGTTCGCCTTGCACACGGCTGAACCAGGAGAGGCCTAGGTTCAATCCCCAGTATTCTATATGGTCCCAGGAGCACTTTATTTTTATTTATTTATTATTTTATTTTTGGGTCATATATATTCAACCTCAGCACAGCAGAAACATAGCAAACTGCTGTGAGCCAAATTTTGTTTGCAGTTTTCAGCACCTGCAAACAGGTCCTTCGTGGAGTTCGGGGGAAATTCCACGGAGGAGAAGGTGGGCACGCGGAATGGCGAATGACGGAAATATATTGTAAAAATGAATGAAACCACACAGATTGCATGGGGACTCGCGTTTACAAGGAACGAAACGGAGACAAATTTATTTTTTGAGCTGGCTGACTTTTAAAGGTTAGAGGCAGGGAAAAAAAGGTGCAAATTGGGGCCGGGCGGTGGCGTTGGAGGTAAGGTGCCTGCCTTACCTGCGCTAGCCTAGGAGACGGACCGCGGTTCGATCCCCCGGCGTCCCATATGGTCCCCCAAGCCAGGAGCGACTTCTGAGCGCATAGCCAGGAGTAACCCCTGAGCGTTACCGGGTGTGGCCCAAAAACCAAAAAAAAAAAAAAAAAGGTGCAAATTCTAGACGTCAAAGAGACTGGGAGAAGAATGAAGGACTTTGGCTTAAATTAGCATTTTAAAGAGCTGATACTGAAGGTGAAAAGGCAGCTTGTAATTATCAGGGAAGTTGGAAGAGTGAGGAATGTTTCAGAGTTTGGGGGGGGGGGAAGTGAAAATTACTTTGTTTTGAGCTAAGTTATGGAAAAATCTGTTTCTTGGCGCCAAGGTAGCAAAAATTACAGGGAGCTGTTAAATGGGAGACTTTTGGCTGGATTGATTGCTGTCCTTAGTTGTAGGAAGAAATTACTAAGGCCTGATTTCTAATATTGGTTTAAAATAAAGAGAGAGATAGTTACAGCCACATATTTAGAATTATTGCCAAACCATCCACGCAAAGGGTCAAGTGATTTTGACTGCTCTAAGCGGGCCTTTTTGGCAAATAATTCCTTTTCAGGAGAGCACTACACTTTGGTGTGTGCTTCTCCTGAGTGGGATGTGGCAGCAAACCCAATGGGGAAGATGTATAGAAGTCCAAATAGGGCCCGGAGAGATAGCACAGCGGTGTTTGCCTTGCAAGCAGCCGATCCAGGACCAAAGGTGGTTGGTTCGAATCCCGGTGTCCCATATGGTCCCCCGTGCCTGCCAGGAGCTATTTCTGAGCAGACTGCCAGGAGTAACCCCTGAGCACCGCCGGGTGTGGCCCAAAACCAAAAAAAAAAAAAAAAAAAGAAGTCCAAATAGTTCAGTGAATGAAAACAACACAAAGGCTCAACCAACAATAGCTAGTTCTGTAAACTCTCAGAGAATGACTTTAGTGACATCATGGTGAGGATGTTAAAATGAGTTCCAAGAAATGATAGCACAGGTAGTCAGCAAACCACTAGAAAGTATGAGAGCCAAAATGAGAAAGCTACATTCGGAAATGATGAGTACTGTAAGTGATAGAAGCTCTGAACAAGATTAACAGCATCCAAGGAAAAGAGAAGCTCTAAGATGAGGAGGAAACTTGCTAGGAAACAGCAGAAGATGAAAAATGGTGTGAAAAGAAATGAATAGCATACCAGAGAACAATATAAAAATTAATGAAGTCTCTGAAGAACACAAAGGCAAATATGATGAAGAAACAAAGTTAAAGAAATTGATAAGATTTTGCCATAGTTGAGGATTATAGGCAAGAAGTCAGAAAATATAGACTTAACTAGGAAAACTCCAAAATACATTGTATTCAAAATGACAAGATGCAAAGATAGAATATTGAATGCGACAAGATTTAAAAAAAAAAGGGAACTTACATACAAAGGAAAAACCACGAGGTATACAGAAGATCTATCAAATGAGACTGCAAGCTGGAAGAGGACTATAATATAAAAACTTAATGAAATGGGGCCCGGAGAGATAGCACAGCGGCGTTTGCTTTGCAAGCAGCCGATCCAGGACCAAAGGTGGTTGGTTCGAATCCTGGTGCCCCATATGGTCCCCCGTGCCTGCCAGGAGCTATTTCTGAGCAGACAGCCAGGAGTAGCCCCTGAGCACCACCGGGTGTGGCCCAAAAACCAAAAAAAAAAACACCAAAACAAAACTTAATGAAATGAACATTTCACCAAAAATAGTCTATCCAGCTAGATTATCATTTAGATTTGAAGAACTGTTACAACACTTCATAAACAGGGAACAGCTTAGGGAATTCACAGCCTTGGAATCAGTTCTACAAAAAGCATTAACTGCACTTCTTTAAGATAGGGCAAACTTCTCAGTACTTGGCATTGAGTACAGCATTTGCTCATGGCACTGATGGTTGTCCTCTACTAGACTAAGAAAAATTTATTTAGGGACTGTGAAGGTAGGACAGCTGACAGGGTGTTGCCTTCTATTTGGCCAACCCAAGTTCAACTGGCACCCCATATGATTCCTAAACCCAACTGGGAATGACTCTGAGCACAACGGGCAGAAGTAAGCCTTGAGCACTACTAGGTGTGGCCCTAAATCCAAGCAACAAAAAAAAGTTTTGGTAATTCCAGCTTTCTACAATTCCAATAATAAATTAATGTTTAATTTGTATTGAATAATCTATGTCTGACCAACTGGTGGTTTTTTTTTTTACATCCATAGATTTTTACTCTCTAGTTAATTAATTCAGACACTTAAGTAGTATATTTTTTTAAACACACTTAAGTAGTATTTTCTAACATAAAGTCATTATTTCTAGCCCAAATCAAGAAAACAATCTCATATGTGGAATGTGAATAAAGTTAGTATGGAAATAACAATGCCCAAAGACAATAGCAATGAAGAACACGAGAACTGGTCTTCAGTAGAAAGTTTGCCACTGGGAGGGGAGTAGGGGGATGAGTCAGAAAAGAGTCCTACAATGGTGGAAGGAAGTGGCTACTCTGGAGGAGGACAGAGCTGAAAGGAAGTACTTACTGAATGCATGATAACCCTATTAGTAACAATATTATAAACCACAGTAGTGCTTAAAAGGAAAAAAAATACAGAAAAAGAAAAAAATGCCTATCATAGAGGCAGGCTAAAGGCAAGGATAGAAACTAGGGACATGGGTGAAAGAAATCATAGAAAAGACAAATGCCAGATGATCTCACTCATTTGTGTTCACAAAGAAACACGGGGATTTATAGAAGAATGTTCAATGGCCTAAGATTACAAAATGGATCTCTAAACAGTGGTGGGCAGAGATGAAGAGTGAGCTGAAATAACAAAAACAGTGGAGAGTTGGACATTTTGCTGGTGGTGAGGTACAGCAACTGTGTAAATCATAACTATACATGTCAATACTATTACACAGCAATTTTACCCAAACTGTAATAAGAATTTTTTGGACCAGAGCGATAGCATAGTGGTAGGGCATTTGCCTTGCATGTGGCCAACGCCAGACAGACTCCAGTTTGTTTCCCGGCATCCCTTATGGTCCCCCGAGCCTGCCAGGAATAATTTCTGAGTGCAGAGCCAGGAGTAACCTGAGTGCCCACGGAGTGACACAAAAACAAACAAGCAAAAATAATTTTTGTTTGTTTTTGTTTGAGGCCACACCTGGCTATGCTCAGGGCTTACCTTTGGCTTTATTCTCAGAGATCACTCTTGGTGGTGCTTGAGTGATGAGGTGTTGGTGGTTGAACCCCGGTTGAACAAATGTACTATTGTTGTGGCCAAAATTTTATTAAGACAAAAGATATGAATATATAAAAGTGAACAGACATCAGAAAACTGATTAAACACATGCAAAAAATAAATTGGAGCCCTATCTCATGTCACACACTCACAAGTCTAATTAAAATGAATTAAAGATCTCAACATCAAAGGGAGAACACTCTGATATATAGGCTAAGGACACATTTTTTAGACTATAACATAGTCTGTAACATTAGACTATATTTAGTCTAAAACATTAGACTATAACATTTCAGATACAAATAATATTGTATCTAATAACTTGACTCCTCTGGTAAAGAAAAGCAAAGCAAAGACAAACAAATGGCACTACAATTAGTGAAAGAAATTAAAATGGGGCCCGGAGAGATAGCACAGCGGCATTTGCCTTGCAAGCAGCCGATCCAGGACCAAAGGTGGTTGGTTCGAATCCCGGTGTCCCATATGGTCCCCCGTGCCTGCCAGGAGCTATTTCTGAGCAGACAGCCAGGAGTAACCCCTGAACACCGCTGGGTGTGGCCCCAAAACTAAACAAAACAAAACAAAAAAGGAAACTAAAATGAAAACAAAACAACACTGAATGGGAGAAAACATCCACACACCATATATTAGATGCAAATTTAATATACAGGTATTAATAGAAGTCACAAAACTGAACAAAAAGCAATCATTATCTAATGATAATTTAAAATAACTTAAATGTACATAGTTTGCCTAAGTTTAGTCTCATCTGTAAAATGAACTCTCAGAACAAGTGCCTTTTTGTCTTTTTGGGGAGGAGGAGGAAGCCATACAGCAGAGCTCAGGGCTTACTTCTCACTCTACACTTAGGGCTCATTCCTAGTTAGGCACAGGGCCCGCGTGCACTAGCAGGGATTGAACCTGAGCGGCTATGCGCAAGGAAAGTACTAGACCTGCTGTCCTCTCTTTAATATTCGACATGCAACTTACATTCTTTTAAATAGATACTCTTCTTCCTCAAGTCCAATATGATTCTTACTTATTAACCTGAGAAGCCTTGTACTCTGCTCTCTCATTCTCTAGTCACCTGTTTCCCCAATAGCTACCAGGTACAAGTGCTGGGCTGAGAAGAGTTAAAGAGCTGGAGGATCTGTCTAGCAGGCACTTTCCATTCCCAGCACCACAGGGTCACTGAGCATCACTGCGGTGGCCTTATGGTTCCCAGCACTGAGGGCTTAAGGCCCTCACCCCTTAGTGGAGCACTGCTCCACTAGCCAAACTGTAAGTTTTTGCTGGGCTCAAGCCTCTAAAACTGAAACAATGATTTCAGTGCCTTACTACAAGGCACGTTTCAGATCTTACACAGCTCACCATCTCCCTGCCTCAATTCTTGTTACTCTCTGATCTACTACTGCTTTGTGTGTGTGTGCTTTGATGATACACACACACACACACACACACACACACACACACACACACACACACACACACAATCCTATCACAAACTCTCCGAGACCCAGAGCCACCTGCTAATTTTTGCACATGCCCTATCAATCTATTTTTCTGATTTGATCTTGCAGTATCCTTGAGTTAGATGCCCCATTCTTTCCTCAGAGTAGTATTTCCTTCCTTCCTCCGTCCGTCCCTTCCTCCCTCTGTCCCTCCCTCCCTTCCTCTCTCTTATTATATACTTTATTTAAGCATCACGGTTATAATATTTTTCATGGTTGAGTTTCAGTCACAGAATGTACACCATCCTTCACCAGCACATATTTCCTGCCACCAATGTCCCTAGTTTCCCTCCCAGCCTCCCTCCCCCACCTGTTTCTGGGGCAGACATCTCCCCCCACTTTTTTGACACTGTGTTTTGTACTATTGCTAATAAATAGGTAGCATGCATATCACTTTATTTCCTTTCAGCACCCAGTTTTTATCCAAAGTGATCAGTTCCAACTATTATTGTCTCAATATATCATTTATTACTTTATTTTACTGCATTCATCACTCTGGGGCAAGCTTCCTACCAGGGATTCCTCATCTTTATAGTTTCTGGATATTATTACCATACTATCTTTTATTTTTCTTATATCCCACAAATGAGTAAGATTATTCTATCACATCAGTATTTCTACTATGCTTTGCCTACACTTCTTTTTTTTAATTGATATCTTTATTTAGGCACCATGATTACAAACATGTTTGTAGTTAGATTTCACTTATAAAAAAGAACACCCCCCCTTCACCAGTGCAACCTTCCCACCACCAATGCCCCCATCTCCCTCCTCCCCCATCCCCACTGTATTTGAGACATTGCCTACACTTCTTGGTATTTTTACCATGTGACAGTCTAAATTGTTCCTGTTCCTCTATCAGCAGCATATCACAGCATATCATTTGACATCTGGTATCTGCAGAGGGGCTGGGCTGCCCTTCAATTGAAGTGGACAAGTATAGAATTAGAGTACAGGTCTGGGGCCTGACTAAAAGGATTTAAATCTCAGATTTCTTTCCTTCCTATTTTCATTTTTTTTAACTCTGGGCTCCTTCCTAGCAGGCTGGGGAGTGGATGGGATAATATAAGAACTGGGGATAAACCCAGGTCTATAGCATACCTGGCTCTCCAGGCCCTCAATTTATTTCCTACAGGCTATAATATGTAATGGATTTAGTATAGGCCTCTGTGCAGGGACAGAGAGAGTACTTGGGTGTGGGCCTAGCCAAATCTAGGCGTGTTCTGGGCAGGCGTCTGGTGTGTGTGACTGTGTTGGAAGTAAGGCTGAGTTCAGGCTTGGGAGAGTACTAACAGGTTATGATAGATAGACCAGGCAAGATATGTAATCTCCCCAAGTGTCAGCATCTGTAGATGGAAAAAATGGAAAATAGTTCTGATCTCAAAGGATTACTCTGAGGGAAAGAGACAAGGTAAATCAAATGCTTAACACCCTCTGGGGTAGCAGTAAAGTAAGAATAATCATAATAGTAACAGTCACAACTACTAGTGTGGCAGGAATGGTGACTGAAAATAGAGCAAAAGCTACCGAGTTGTTAGTATGTTAGGCAATGCTCAGAAAACTTAGGTTTCAAAACTTACTATTTTGGGCCCGGAGAGATAGCACAGCGGCGTTTGCCTTGCAAGCAGCCGATCCAGGACCAAAGGTGGTTGGTTCGAATCCCGGTGTCCCACATGGTCCCCCGTGCCTGCCAGGAGCTATTTCTGAGCAGACAGCCAGGAGTAACCCCTGAGCACTACCGGGTGTGGCCCAAAAACCAAAAAAGAAACCAAAACACTTACTATTTCATCTTTTCTTAATGTTGCACACTATTCCACTGTGTATACATACTAGTTTCTTTATGGTGTGTGTGTGTGTGTGTATATATATATATATGTTTGTATACACGTACTATATGTATTTTGCAAGTCAGCCCCTGAAGAGGTTGACTGATGGAAGGATGGAGGATGAGGTCAGAGCACGCCACCCTGTTCAGCCAGCGGTCCTGAGGTGAATCGGTGGGTAAAAGGCTAGCAGACAGGCTTGTGGAAATATTAGCTTTATTTGGTGGACAAGACTGAAGTCCAAAGACTCAGCATAAGTTCCAGCCAAAAAGCCCCTCATCTTCCACAGACCCTTGTTTTTATCCCACAGAATCAGGTACCACCAATGGTGGGATCAGATACCACCCAATGGTGGAAGCAGAATCAGGTACCATCCTAGGGAGGGGGCAAATTGCCAGGTCACACTCTAGGGTAGGGCACAATCACCGATCAGGGTAGGGTCAGTAACATAAGAATCCCATAAAATGTTTACATACACAACATAAATAGTTTATGATATATATAGTTTATGGTATAGATACCATAGTTTCTAAAGCAGCTAGTTTTAGGACAGGGGCTGTTCCCAGATTTTGACTACTGTGAATAGTGCAAATTTTCTGCTAAAAGGATGAATCTGGCGAGTATTATGCTGAGTGAAATTAAAGACTAAAGACTAACTCACCTATGGTATGCAAAGAAACATAGTAAGGAAACAACAAATATCCAAAGTCGGTTTGTTGGAAAGAGCACTGTAAAGAGGGACCGGTGGGGGGAATAGGAGAACCCTGGGACAATGGTGGAAGGAGGCTGACACTCTGGTGGACCTGCGGTGTTGGCATTTTTAGGTACGAATCCCCCCAACACTGTCCATATTATGAAAAACTCAATATACCAAGAATTTGGCTCTATTATCATTAGTCTATATTGGAGAAAACACAGGAGCCCAAAAAGCCTGAATAACCACCAAATCTCCAGAGGCCTAATTTGTATTCGAGCATGCCACGAATTGTAGACGAATGCCATTGGACACTCAGGAGTCGGCTAAAAGAACAAAATTTCACTTAAAATAAACTAGTATGAAAAATTCTCAACTCGTTGTGAAATGTAAGCATAAATGCTCCCTCGGGCCACTCCCCCCTCCCCCTTCCTATCTTATCCCCCCGCCGCCCCCCCCTTTCTAAAGCTGGGAGAGCCCCGAAGGAAAAGGAAACCAACCCTTAGGGCAAGAAAAATCCCAAAGGAACCCCCTGCCCGTCCCCACCGCACCCCAGCCCCTCCGGCCCCACCCGCAGCACCTCCAAAACCCGCCCAGGCCCCGCCCACCACACCTTCCCAGGTCTCGCCACAGCGTCGCTCCGTGCGGGCGTGGCCTGTAGCGTGCTGGGGGCGGGGCCTGGGCGGCCCACGCCCCAAAGACCGCCCAGGCCCCGCCCTCAGCACGCGCTGCAGGCCACGCCCACCCACGCGCGGCCCCTAGCGAGGTCTCGCCTAGGCCCCGCCCCCGTCCGCAGCCCCTTCCGCGGCCTCGCCACATGTGGGCGTGGCCTGTAGCGTGCTGGGGGCGGGGCCTGGGCGGTCCACGCTCCAAAGACCGCCGAGGCCCCGCCCCGACCGCAGCCCCTCCCTCGGTCTCGTCCAGGCCCCGCCCCCGGGCCGGGCCGCGCCCAGGCCGCCCCGCTCCACTCCCTACCTCCCTCCCTCACTCACGTTGAAAGCCGGCAGCTGTCCTTCGGGCGCGCGGTGCAGCTCGCGCACCAGCTCCATCGCTTTCTCGCAGAACATGGCGGGCCCGCGCCGGGCCCGCGGCCGGCTCAACCGCCCGCTCTGACGCGAACCAGCCGCCGGCGCCCGCTCCGGTCGGGGCGGCCCGGGTCTCCAGCTCCAGCGTCTCCGCGTCGTCTCCGCGCAGCGTTTTGGCGCCAAAAGCGCCCGGCCAATAGGAATGCTCTGCGGGCCCTGCGGACTACGGCGGCGGTAAAGGGACAATTTCCTCGCGAACGCGCTCGAGGGTGGCTTTCGGGGCAGCGGAGGGGTCAGAGGTCGCCCCGGGCGCGTCTTCGGGCCGGGCTCCGTGCAGACTCCCGCTGCTGGTTTCGCGCTGTGTTGCGGAGCAGGGCGGGACGAGTCTTGTCCTGGGCCGCTCGCAGCTCTGCTTTCCTCCTCTCTCCCTGGCTTACACATTTTGGGCCCCAAAGCGCGGTCAGGCTCGGGAATCTGCTGAGGACTAGGGCTAGGCTTGCAAGGGCCTCATTTGGCAGCCAAGAGAAACCAGTGGGATTGCATTCCCGTGCCTGACCCTAGAGACGGTTACTAAGATGCTTCAAACGAATGAGGGAAGCAAGGAATTGGGATGGGGCCTCTAGGGGGGCCACAGTTATATGCTCTGTCCAAGGTCACACAACCAGCTAGGATTAGGCCTTTTTCCACGTTCAGTTCCACCGCTCTCAACATCTGTGCCTTACTCGACTTAAACACACACACACACTAGTTACTTTGCTGACTTGCAATCCAGTATTGTCGGCTAGCAT
The DNA here is from genome assembly GCF_024139225.1 of Suncus etruscus. Lineage (NCBI taxonomy): Eukaryota > Metazoa > Chordata > Mammalia > Eulipotyphla > Soricidae > Suncus > Suncus etruscus. The sequence continues at coordinate 882,073 of NC_064856.1, forward strand.
CGCCACCTTTGAATTTTCAGCAGTCGTTGAAGGGCTTTTGTAAAGTAATTATTACAAGGTGTACAAGGGCCGCGGGGTGGAAACGCCCCGCATCAACCCCGATTCACATCGCCTTATTTTTGTCCAGATGTTTATGGAAATTTTCATAACCATAGAGAAGTAAAGGTGGGGCTCACCACCATAGAATTTTTTTTCTTTGTTTGTTTTTGGGCCACACCTGACAACTTCTGAGCAACTTCTGAGCACAGAGCCCCTGACCTGAGCACGGTTGGATGTGTGTGGCATGCGACCAACCCAGGTTTGATTCCTCTGAGCACATCTAGAAATGATTCTCAGTGCACACGCAGGAATAAACCCTAAGCATTTTTGGGAGTGGCCCCTAAACAAAACAAAAAGTAAATTTATGTCATCAATTTTTAAAATGCAATATTCTCGTTTGAGGTAGGGGATTGGGAACCACACTCAGCTCTGCTCAAGGCTGCTCCTGATGCTGCTGTGCTGCTGGTAGTGTGTAGGGAAGCACATTAACCCCTGTACTTTCTTTCTGGCAAAATTCCTTAAGTATTAGTTGAAGGAACTGGAGAGATGTTCGACTGATAAGCATGTACCTGCGTATCCTATGCCCGGAAGTTATTCCCGGTCGGCTGATACTGAGTGACTTAGTGCTGGGTACATATGAATGTGTTAGATTCATTCTAACCTTAGAAACGATGATCTTAGGATTGGAGAGACCTAGTCTTTAAGTTGTGGCAAGAGAGACTCAGTGTTTGGGCCCAGATACTGCCTATATGTCCACTCTCTACCCCAGTACTTCTTATTTTTTTTTGGGGGGGGGGGGTCACACTGGGCAGCGCTCAGGGGTTACTCCTGGCTGTACGCTCAGAAATCGCTCCTGGCAGGCTCGGGGGATCATATGGGATGATGGGATTCGAACCACCAACCTTCTGCATGCAAGGCAAATGCCCTATCTCCATGCTATCTCTCCGGCCCACCCCAATACTTCTTTTTTTTTAAATTATCTTTATTTAAACACCGTGATTACAAATATAATTGTAGTTGTATGATTACAGTCATGTAAAGAACACCCCCCTTCACCAGTGCAGGATTCCCACCACCAATTTCCCAGATCTACCTACTCCCCACCCCACCCACACCTGTACTCGAGACAGGCTTTCTTTTTCCCGCATTAATTCACATTGTTATGATAGTTTTCAGTGTAGTTATTTCTCTAACTGCACTTATCACTCTATGTGGTGAGCTTCATGTCATTAGCTGCACCTACATGGGAGGATGGGGGGAAGTAAGGGTTGGAGCTGAGGCAGTAAAATATTAGAAATGAGCTTTGTAGGGCAGTATCAAGGTCCCAATACAAGATGGATATTATGGATATATAGAATATATGCACACAATAATATCAATATGAAAAAAAAAAGAGAAAAAATTTCCACTGACTGTCCCAACATAAACCAGTTCTAGAACAGCCTGCCCTCCTCCCAGAGCACATTCCCATTAGTGTAGGGAGAGATAGGGGGAAAGCCTGTTGACCACTATAGAGTCCACCTAGACCGGTGCCCAGGGAAAGACTGAAGTCCAGGGGAGAAAAACTATACCTGGCAAGAGCTGGTCTCCAGAATCAAGGAGGAAACCGGAAGCCAGATGTCTGCCCGCCCTCCTCCCCATGCACCTCCCCCCTGGAGTACGGAGGGAGGGGGAACCTGAGGACCACTAAGAGTCCACCCGAACCCACTTCTGTCCATCTGAGCTGGCACCCAGGGAAGGCCTGGAGTCAGGGGAAAAAGACAAGGATGGCTGGGGGCCTGCCAAGCCTCCCAGCACTCCCCAGGCTAGGGAGAAAGGCTCTGGTATGGGGCCTCCCCAAATCCTATACCTGGCAAGAGCTGGTCTCCAGAATCAAGGAGGAAACCGGAAGCCAGATGTCTGCCCGCCCTCCTCCCCATGCACCTCCCCCCCTGGAGTATGGAGGGAGGGGGGAACCTGAGGACCACTAAGAGTCCACCTGAACTCCCAATACTTCTTGTTCCCAGTGCACTGACAAAGAATAAGATCTCTTGGGCTGGAGAGATAGCATGGAGATAGGGCGTTTGCCTTACATGTAGAAGGTCATTGGTTCGAATCCCGGCATCCCATCATCCCATATGGTTCCCCCGAGCCTGCTAGGAGCGATTTCTGAGCGTAGAGCCAGGAGTAACCCCTGAGCGCTACCTGGTGTGACCCAAAAACCAAATAAAAAAAAAAAATAAGACCTCTGGGGAGCATCATGACCAAGGTGTGAAAGAACAATGAATGGAAGAAGGGGATGAGAATGACTTTACTGTTGTTGGTTTTGGTGGGGGGGGTGATTTGGGGGGTCAAGCCTAGTAATGCTTGGAGACTTCTGTGGACACGCAGCATGAGAATGAGGAAACAAATCCTACAGTGATTGAACCCTGGCCTCGTGTGTAGTTTTCACAGAACACAATCTTACTTAAAGATCTTAATCTCACCTTTTGTTGAGTGACATTTCCTCTTCAGCTCTCTAGTAATCGAGTGTCTTTTCTGAGTGTTCAATTTATCAGGGGTTCATGCTGCAGGATCGTAATCTCAGGATCACCAACTATCATCTACAGTCTTTCTCTAGGGCAAAGTCCTTAACTCATTTCCTCCCCCATACAGGGTAGAAAATAGTACTCACTTCTGAGGAGCTGTGATGATTCAGTCATTTCTTGAGCTGATATCTACAGCAACCTTGTCAGAGACATGCAGATAAAGCTGGAACAAAGTCCTTGCATTCATTGTGGGAAAGCAGTGTACACAGATGGCAAATATATTGTGGAGAGTACTTAAGTACTTAAGAGTACTTAAGAGCACGTAAGTAAGTACTTAAGTGATGGGAAGGGGCTGTAAAGGTTCAGTGAACCAGAGTCAGAGATCCAAAGTAGGGAGGGAGTATGCCACAAAGATAGTATGGAGAGAAGATTCCAGCTCTGCCTACTGCAGGAATCTAAGGACAAATACTCCTCTCCCCTAGGCCATTAAGTTAGTAAGGAGGCTTTGGCAATGGTGCTGGGTGGCAAGAAACTGATGACTGAGATAAGAGTGAAGGCTGGAGGCCACATCAAAAGCTTTCGTGTTTCATTTTGAGATAGAGAGTTTGAAACATGTTGAGAGTACTAGTGATTGATAGGACAGCCTCCATTATTTTGGTTGTTAATATCAGCTATTATTTAATAGAGGCCACATACTTCTGAGATAGGTCTGTTGGGCCACTCGCAGTGATGGTCAGTGGGTTATAAGGACCCCAGGGGGGCCTCACTTGGTGATGTTGAGGGTGGGTGGGGATGATGGGTTTCTTGTATCGGGTACTGAGTCTCTTCTATTAGGAATGTGCCCTACCACTTGAGCTATTCCCATCCCCTCTATCAGTAGGACTTTAAAAGAAATGTTGTAGCCACTAAGTAAACAAAAATGGGTGGTTGGGCTGAGTTTGGGGACCCTGAAGGCTTATTAAAAGAATTCAACTGAGGGCCCGGAGAGATAGCACAGCGGCGTTTGCCTTGCAAGCAGCCGATTCAGGACCAAAGGTGGTTGGTTCGATTCCCGGTGTCCCATATGGTCCCCCGTGCCTGCCAGGAGCTATTTCTGAGCAGACAGCCAGGAGGAACCCCTGAGCAACGCCGGGTGTGGCCCAAAAACAAAAAAACAAAACAAAAAAAACAAACAAAAAAAAAGAATTCAACTGAGGAATCCTGACTGTTTAGCCCACATCTGGATGGTGGAGTGATGGATTGGATCTTGTGTAGGATTTGAAAGGAGAGCTGTGGAGCCTAGGTAGACGATCTGTGGTACTACACCAGGAATCAGGAAGAAGCCCAGAGTTTTGGTCTAGGGTACTCCAAGGATGAAGTTGCCATTTCTGAAAGGTTAGGGATGGAGCCATGCTGGAAAAGAGCTGTGGATGCAGTTTTGAACAGAATAAGTTTAGGTATTTGGAGGACATCAGAGTAGATAGACTAGAGTGGGGTTTGTGTTTCTAGGAGAAAAGAAGTAAAAAAAAAAAACAAAAAACTGTGAATATTCAGTAGCGTGAGTATGTAAAGCCTAGTTAAGACTACGCAGAAAGTTAATGTGTATTGGGGCCGGAGAGATAGCATGGAGGTAAGGCGTTTGCCTTTCATGCAGGAGGTCATCAGTTCGAATCCCGGCGTCCCATATGGTCCCCTGTGCCTGCCAGGAGCAATTTCTGAGCGTGAAGCCAGGAATAATCCCTGAGCACTGCCGGGTGTGACCCAAAAACCAAAAAAAAAAAAAAAAAAAAAAAAAAAAAGAAAGTTAATGTGTACTGAGTTGAGACCTGTGGGACTTAATGCTCCTTACATTTCTCTCTAGAGTCCTGTCTAATTGGTTTGTTTTCTAGTAAAGAGGATTTTGTGAGTGAAATGCTCAAAATATTTTCAGGATCACCACTTCCCAGGATTTGCTGCTATACTTTAAAGCATTTACCACTTAAATTCCAAATATATCTGAAGATATATAACCAAATATGACCAGCAGAAATATTTTGCAATTTTGAAGTACCCTTACAGAGTAAAAAGGAGCTGTTAAATTTCTAAAGGCAGTTCTAGTCTTAAATGATCCAGTTGACAGAATTTTCACTGTTACGAATGTTGAAGTAACAAGCTGCTTTGGAATTAGTAAGCAGTTGTCTGGGTTGTAGATTATTTCTTTAATATGCCGTAATAAAGAACGCCAAATCTATAAAACTGAATTATTTGTAGGCAAGAGGATGGGGCATAGTGCACAGAGCTGGGGGTATATTTCCAGCACTGCCCATAGGGCTCTAAAACAAAAAAAAGCAAATTTCCGGAACATTTTTTTCTCTTTGCAGGAGGATGTGTTTCACAAGGGAAATTTACCTTTGAACTGTTTTCTTTTGCCTATCAACTAGGAAGGATCACTTTATAAAAGTATCAGTGCTAGGGGCCGGAGAGATAGCATGGAGGTGGGGCGTTTGCCTTGCATGTGGAAGGAAGATGTTTCGAATCCTGGCGTCCCATGTCCCAGGGGCGATTTCTGAGCGTAGAGCCAGGAGTAGCCCCTGAGTGCTGCTGGGTGTGACCCAAAGACCAAATATAGATATCTATCTCTATATCTATCTATGTATCTATCTATCTCTATATATTTGGCTTTTGGGTATATATGTATATATATGTACATAAATAGATGGTAGATGATAGATGATGGATGATAGATAGATAGATGGATGGATGATAGATAGATAGATAGATAGATAGGTAGATAGATAGATAGGTAGGTAGGTAGATATCAGCTCTCAGGTAAAAAGTCATTTATGTTTCCAAAACGACGTGCCTGAATAGATTGATAGATAGATAGATAGATAGATAGATAGATAATCAGCTCTCAGGTAAAAAGTCATTTATGTTTCCAAAACGACGTGCCTGAATAGATTGATAGATAGATAGATAGATAATCAGCTCTCAGGTAAAAAGTCATTTATGTTTCCAAAACGACGTGCCTGAATAGATAGATAGATAGATAGATAGATAGATAGATAGATAGATAGATAGATAGATAATCAGCTCTCAGGTAAAAAGTCATTTATGTTTCCAAAACGGCCTGCCTGAAAGGGGAGTTTTTAAAGTTCCTGTGAGAAGCAGCAGTCATGAGTTTGACCTCTCACTGTCTTTGATCTTAAGCCTTTGCGAGAGAATCTGGGGTTTCCGAGACTGGGGGAAGGTCCAGAAAGAAGCCTGGAGCCGGCTTTCGGGTGGGATTCCGGGCCTCGCCGTTTGCCCAGGTAGGAGATGCGGCAGGCGCGGCCGCCCTCGCCCTTCTCCAAGATGGCCGCGAGCGGCGCGGGCGCGGCTTCGCTCGCCCTTCCCCAGGATGGCGTCCGCCCCGGGCCGTGGGCGGCGCGTGGGCGTGGCCCGAGGGCAGGGCGGGCGCCGATTGGCCGCCCGGCCCGGGGGCGGGGCCGGCCGCGCGCGTCCCGCAGGTCCCGCTGGTCCTTGAGCGCGGCGCCCGGGCGGCCGGGGCGGGATGTGAGGCTGCGGAGCGGCGGCTGCAGCGGCGGCTCGGAGGGCGGGCGGCGGGACGCGGGAGGCCGGGCGGGCCGGGCCGGGCCGGGCCGGGCGAGCGGCCGTGCGGACGCGGCATGAGGAAGCGGCCGGAGCCCGCGGCGCTGGACGCCGACTGCCGCCTGGGGCGCTCGCTGCAGCGGCCTGCGGAGCCCGCGGAGCCTGCGGGCATGCCGAGGGCGCCGGGCAGGTGAGGCGCGGGCCGCGGGGCGCGGGCGGGCGGGACGGGCCGGCTCCCCCTGCTGCAGGGCTCGGCGCCCGCGCGGACCTGGAGGCGTCCGGGGAAGCCGACAGCCGCAGCCGCGCCCCTGCCAACGGGCTCGAGGCGTTGACAGCCTCGGTGGTGCCGAGAAACCTCGCCCCGTCCTGAGCGATCTTGACTTGAAAGCACAGATCTTCGGAGCAATCGAGGGACAGCGCGCCCCGCATTTCTGCTGGACTGCCGAAGAGATGACAGGATCACTTCTTAGCTCTATCCATTCATTAGTTTTGCTTTCGGGGCCCACCCGGCTCCTCCTGGCTCTGCGCTCCGAACCCGGCCCTGGCAGGCTCAAGTGCGGGGACTCTGGGCTGCCCTCTGGGCTTCCAACCCCGTCCTTCTCATGCCAGGCAGGCAGACGCTCTACCTCCGTGCTGTCTCCTCGACCCCAAGCAAGATGGTTTCAATACTGCCTTGGCTCCAACGCAAGGTCTCACGCCAGACTTTTTGGATATTGCCTCTTGAGACCTTGAACTCGAGCCAAGGCACTATTCAAACCGTCTTGCCTCGTTCCTAAGTGATCTCGGTTTAAAAGCATAGGCATTTGGAGAAATCAAAGTACAACTCATCCAGAAAGATGGGTCAGAACTTCTGCTTGACCACCGAAGACACAACAGAATCAAATCCTAGAGAGTCGGTGGAACTTGATCTTACCAGAAAAGCAAGGACTGACCGTATTTTTGTTCTTCTGGAAAGCCCTGTTTCCTTTTTTTGGTTTTTGGGTCTCACCCGGCAGTGCTCAGGGATTCCTCCTGGCTCTAAGCTCAGAAATCGCTTCTGGCTGCCTCAAGGGGGGGGGGGGGGGCTATGGAATGCCCTATGGGATTGCAACCACCGTCCTTCTGCCTGCAAGGCAAATGCTCTGCCTCCGTGCTATCTCTCCAGCCCCCTGTAAAGCACTTTTTAAGTACCTCTAGGAAATACTTTTTATTATGTGAAATGCTTCACTTGTAGTAAAAATGTATGATTAGGGGCCCAAGTGATAGCAGAACAGTATGGTATTTTTATTTGCCTTGCATGCAGCTTACCCGGAATGGGCCGGGAGTTTGATCCCTGGCATCTCATATGGTCCCTCAAGCCTGCCAGGAGTGTTTTCTGAGCGTAGAGCGAGGAGTAACCGTTGAGCGCCTCCGGGCATGGCCCTAGAATTATTCATGATTAGTTTTGATGTATTTTCATAAACAGACTTGATATGACAGGTTGGGAAATACTTCTTTTGAAAAGTCATAGGGCCAGAGACATAGTACAGCAGGTAACATACTTGCCTTGCATGTAGCCGACCTAGGTTCAATCTCTGACATCCCATATGATCCTTAGAGGACCGCCAGTATGATTTCCTGAGTTCAGAGCCAGGAGTTCTCCTAAATATGCAGGTGTCACCCCAAAACAAAAGTCAAATCATAGTACATAATGATGCTTCGGTAAACATTATTATTATGTTGTTGGCCTGTCACCTTCCCTGAAAAGTACAGTTTTAGGGGTCCGAGTGTTAGCACAGCGGCAGAGCGTTTGCCTTGCACGTGACCAACACAGGATGGGCATCAGTTTGATTCCAGTCATCCCTTATGGTTCCCTGAGCCTGCCAGGAGCAATTTAACCAAATATATATACATATATATATATCTATATCTATCTATCTATATCTATCTATCTATCTATCTATCTATCTATCTATCTATCTATCTATCTATACTGTTTTAGAAGGATCAATTGATCATTTTTGTATTGGGAGCCAGAGAGACATTTGAGTGCCGCTCACATATAACATATACTTCGGATAAACAAGGCTGTTGGGAAAAAAAAGAATAGCAGAGGAAGGTCAAATTAATCGTAAGGTCTTTTGCCTGTATTGTCAGGCGAATGTGATAACCTCTCCACTACGGAAACTCTTGCCTGAATTATTTCTTCAGACGTTATTCTGCCTGGTTCTCTTCTTTCTCTAGGCCTTTGTTCCTCTTTTGTACTCCTTGGATGACTTCTCAGACTAGTCCATCTTTGATGCTGTTTCCCAGTCCCTTTCTTTCAACTATGTTTACTTCGTCACATCACATCCTTGCCTGACCTTGTCATTGCCTGAGTGCCTGGCTTGCTTTTCTGTTATCTTCTTTACCCATAGGAGATGGCCAGAATTGCTTGTTCAGTGAATGACTGTAACAGATTCCCTAAAATTATAAATGCTGGACTTAGGGCAACGTATTTTGACTTTGAAAAGAAGATACAACGTATTCACCAATTGGTACTGATGCATCCTTCCTTCACCTACTCTTCCTGATATTGAACACTGTTTGTTTTTGTTTTGGAGCCATACCTGGTTGTGCTTAGGGCTTACTCTTAGCTCTGTGTTAAGGTATTGCACCTAATGGGGCTCAAGAATCCATAGGTGGTGCCTGGAATTTGAACCAGATTAGCTGCATACAAATTAAGTTTCTTACTTACTTGACTATCTCTCGGGCCTTTGTGAAATGATTTGTATATTTCATAACCTGTTGAGGACTGCAGATTCTTTAACTTTCTTTTGTGTGCACTTTTTTGTTGTTTTTTGAGCCACACCTGGTGGCACTCAGGAACTAAGGGGTTCTTGGGGGACCATATGGGATGCCAGGAATCGAACCCAGGTTAACCGCAATCAAGGCAAACCCTCTCCCCGCCGTGATATCACTCCGGCCCCTGTATTTTCAGATGCATTGTAGATAAGACAAAATGAAGAGCCTTCATGTGTCTATTTTTTGTCTTGCCCATCTTCAACCCTCCCCTGCTTTTTTTTTTTTTTTTTTTTGGTAATAAGTAGAGATTAAAATTAGTTCATCCATAGATATGTCACAATATATATTGCACAAGTAAGAGCTTTATGCAGCTCAAGATGTTTTAGTGTCTTTTTTTTGGGGGGGGGCACACTCAGTGATGCTCAGGTGTTATTCCTGGCTATACGCTCAGAAATTGCTTCTGCCTTGGGGGACCATATAGGATTCTGGGGTTCGTCCTGGATCAGCTGCATGCAAGGCAAATGCCCTACTGCTACTCTATTGCTCCGACCCATGTTTTAGTGTCTTCTGTAGATTCTTTAATTGCTTTGTCTACTTTAGCCAGTTCACTTTTATTTTATTTATTTATTTTTTTTTGAGAGGGAGTCACACCCAGTGGCACTCCTGGCTCTACACTCAGAAATTGCCCTGGGCAGGCTCCGGGGACCTAATGGGATGGATGCCAGGATTCATCTGCATACGAGGCAAGCAAACACTTTACCTCCATGCTATTTCTCTGGTCTCAGTTCACTTCTTTTTTATTTTGGTTTTTGGGCCACACCCGGCAGCACTCAGGGGTTACTCCTGGCTCTATGCTCAGAAATTGCCCCTGGCAGGCACAGGGGACCATATGGGATGCCGGGATTCGAACCACCATCCTTCTGCATGAAAGGCAAACACCTTACCTCCATGCTATCTCTCCAGCCCCTCCCAGTTCACTTCTTAAATGATCTATCTGTACCTTTAAAATTTTATAGAGTTCTTTGTGAAAAGTGCACTTTCCCATGCCTCCAGAGATTGACAGACTTTGGGTGAAGGGGAGAGAGTCCTTCTACCTGAAATTTCATCTTTTGCAGAGAAGATGATTTAAAAAACTTAGTCTGCCTGCAATCTTGGAACTTTAGGGAAAGTAGGAAGAAAGTGATTGCTGGGTATCTAGGAGGGTGTAGATGGGGTTCTTGGTACCTAAGGGTGGGAGAGATGCTTTAGGAATGGTAAGAATGCCCAGCCCGTTGATTTTTCAGTGTATAGCTTGTTGATGGTGTGAGAGATTCTAACATATATTAGAGTTTTTCAAATATATATTTTCTCAAGGAAAATGTTTTTATTGATTCTGCTAGACTAGGTGATGTTGACTGGGGACCATAGAGAGGCTTGGAGAATGTTCCCATCCACTGGAGCAGCACCTATTTTGTTCTATTGTGGCATGGCAGGAATGTCCCTTCAGAAGGGGGGGGGGGAGTGTGTGTGTGTGTGTGTGTGAGAGAGAGAGAGAGAGAGAGAGAGAGAGAGAGAGAGAGAGAGAGAGAGAGAGAGAGAGAGAGAGAAGAGGAAAGAACACAAGAACTTTGGAGGTTAAATATATTTGTTGTTAAAAATATTTCTAGACTTACTGTTTAGGTTTTGGACCAGTTCTGGCTGTGTTCAGGGCTGTGTTCAGTGCTTACTCCTGATAGGGCTTGAGAAAACCATGTAGGATACAAAGGATCAGCTGCATGTGAGGTAAGCAAATGCCTTACCTGCTGAACCCTCATTCTGGGCCCAGGAGGAAATATTTTAACAATTCTTTTTGCCTGCCATGTATAAAATGAGCGCCTTTTATTTTGGCTTCTTAGGCAGCCTTAGGGGTAAAGTGTCAACACTGAAATGTCACCAACAGGCAAGTGCACTAAACCTAGTGACAGACAATGAAGGCTTAGATTGAGACACATTCAGATGGTGACGTGTGTTGCAGTCTCTGAAGTAGCAAGGCCAAAAAGTGAGATCTTTGGTTGGAGTGATAGTACAGTGGGTATGGCACTTGCCTTGCTTGTACCAACTCAAGTTCAATCCCTGCTGTCCAATATGGTCCCGTAAGTCCACCAGGAGTGATTTCTGAGTAACCCCTAACACCATAAGCACTACTAGTTGTGACCCAAACCATCACCACCTCCTAAAAAAAATAGTTAAATCTTTCTCCCATCTTCTTAGAATTCTTTTTGTTTGTCTTTTTTATTTATTTATTTTTTTGAGGGGGCCACACCTGGGAGCACTCAGGGGTTACTCCTGGCTCTACGCTCAGAATTGCTCCTGGCAGGCTTGGGGGACCAGAAGGTATGCCGAGATTTGAACCGCCATCCTGCATGCAAGGCAAATGCCCTACCTTCATGCATCTCTCAGGCCCCCTTAGAATTTTTTAACGTGTTGTCCCCCTGTAATCTGCTTTAGTGATGGTTCATCTGATTTACCAGAACTGGGAAGGTTTGTCTTAATTCTACTATGGCCATACCCAGTAATGAAGGCAGCACCTCCAATCAGTATGATGCCTCCAAAGTCCCACCGGCATCAGGTTTTCACTTTATGAGACTATTTGTTTCATCATTCCTCACATGTGCCCCATGTTCCCACTGGCTCATCTGACAACATGCCTGTCCCATACCCAGGGGGGTATTGGACGCTTTAGAGCAGTACAGTGACTTGCTCTGCTGTGTGTCCTTGCCATAGCATCTGCCTGCTGGGATGAGGGCATATTGCAGATGGCAGTCAAGGTGACAGGCTCAGAGTCTTCCAAGTGTCCTTATGAAAGGGAACTGTGCATGGGTCAACAAGGAGAGAGAAGGTTGCAGCACAGTTTGCAATGGGATTTGCCAAAGAAGAGTGTAGTAGAGTGAGGAGAAGCCTAGATAGAGCTCATTTTCTACTGAGCAACCAGAAGAATGAGGGGCCATGTGCAAGGTGGGTGATTGTGGAGAGGGCAGCTTCTTGGATGTGACAAGGTCGATCAGGGTGCATAGCAAGCATGTGAGTGGAATAGGTTTGAGTTTAGATGTAGTTTAAGCTGACATTTGACCCATGGCCTGAAAATGGTGTTCAGGATTATACTGGACCAAAAAAGGCTGGGCTCTGGCTTTATGGTGAAGGGTGTAGGAGAGAGACTTATGCCAGAGAGTTTTGGAAGAAGAAGGGAGTGATTTGTGGGGAGAGTCAAGGGGAAGAAAATCAAGGCAGCCACATAATAAAGTTTGTTGCTGGATTTGGTTTGATGAGGATGAAGAAGGTGTATAGAAGTAACAGCTAAGTAGAATGGAGGAGGCCAGACTTGATGGAAGAGCTCCTGGGAGAGGTGGGAAAAAGAAATATAGATGACTTTTTTAAATAGTTTTGCTGTAAAAGAGGAAAGAAACAGGGAAGTGCGGAGCTTTCATGTGCACACAAGGTGGTCAAAGATGAATGCTATGAGGAGGTATTCATGGGCCTGCCCAAAGGAAGGGAATCCAAGGCTAAATAGAGGATCCCCAGAGAGGAAGGTGCTGCCGAAAGCTCCAGGTGGGTGGGAGAGAGAGAGAGAGAGAGAGACAGAGACAGACAGACAGACAGACAGACAGACAGACAGACAGACACGGGGGATGTGATGTGGTGCATTGGACATTCCTTGCCATGAATCTCTGTTCTCTATGACTTAAGAGCCAGGATATCCACCAAGGGGTGAGCACAGCAAAGGGGAAATGGGTCTTTCCCCTTCATCACTCCTCCTCTCTCTTACCCTAGTCTGACCTTATCTGTTACAATTGCTAAGTTCTCATTCACAGGACCAAGGATGCTAAGTGGCAGGGACTCTTCTTTCTTCTATAACAGTGTTTCAAAAGAGAAGCTGGAGAGAGAGTACAGAGGGTAAGGCGCTTGATTTGTATGCCGCTACCCTGGGTTTGATTCTCAGCATCCCATATGGTTCCCTGAGCACAGCCTGGAAGGAGTCCTAATTGCAGAGCCAGGAGTAATCCCCGAGCACTGTCAGGTTTGATGCAAAATGAAAGCAAAACAAAACAAAAACGGTCCCATGGACAAGTCACTGTAGCCGTGTTTGTATGTGTATTTTGGAGGACCTTGGTCATGATCATGCATAGCTGAGTGCTTTCTCTTGGTGGCCTGGTGAGATGCTCTTTTGCTTGGCTCAGATTGTTCTGCTTTTCAGCCAGGTTTGAGGTGAATGTGGGGAGAGCTGAGGTGCCTAGATGATTCATTGGGACTGAGGGAAAGTTCTTTGATCACAGATGACTAGTTTATAAAGATCAAGATGGTGTTTGTGGACTTCTGTTTCAATCACCAACGATTCATTCACCAGGTCTGGAAATGTCTAGTGAAGGGAAGACTAGGATGGTTTTTCTGTGTGAGGAGTGTCGAAAAGGGTTGGATTATTGGTTTTTCAGAAATAAAAAATGGTATGGAGGATGTCAGTGAAGGACTACAAGCAAGTGTGAGGGTGTTAGAATGTAGGCTTTGTTCTGGAAGCTTGAATGAAGTTGCCCTGAGCTTTTAGATAAAGACAAAGTTCAGATTATTCTCCGTTCTTTTCCTGCTTCTGTGATCTTCAGATAAGGTTTGAATGTATTAACTGAATGAGAAGGGAACTGTGTTAAGGGTTGAAGCACTAGAGCAGGGGTGGCGAACAAGTTCTACACAAAGAGCCAAAATTTTAAACTGTGAGAATCAGAGAGCCACATCATGCAGTGACCTGCCAAAACAGACAAAAACTCACACAAAAGCATCTAATTTTAACAATAACCTATGAAACACATATTGCATTTTGCCATTTGGAGTGAGGGTCAAAATCCTGCAGTGATGGTGAGGGTGTGCTGTGTCCTCCACACTAAGAACTAATGGCAACATGGGACACACACACACACACACACACACCCAGGTCGCTGGCCCCGTGCAGTTGTTTCTGAGGGATGGCAGACACACACCCCAGTCGCTGGCGCACACCCCCTCAGGTTCCTTCCTCAGTATACAAAATCATGATAAGAGGCAAAGAGTCGCATTCATTTTGGACGGGAGCCGCTTGCAGCTGAAGAGCCGTGTTCGCCACCCCTGCACTAGTTTTTCGTCAAAGGAAGTGAGGCCACACAGTGTAGAGCTCCAGGTCTAGCCCCAGGCAGGCACAATGATGTTATTCAGGTATTGAGTGGTGCAATAGTGCAGATCCCTAAAGGAAATCTATGACATAATTCTCCTGCTTTTTTACTCTAATGATATTAATGATGTATCTAGCAGATATTCCTTTTTTTTTTTTTTTTTTTGGTTTTTGGGTCCCATTCTGCGGCGCTCAGGGGTTACTCCAGGCAGGCTTGGGGGACCACATGGGATGCCGGGAATTGAACCGGGGTCTGTCCTGTGTCGGCAAACACCATACTACTGTGCTGGCACTCTGGCCCCCTAGCAGATATTCTTTACCACGTCCTGTGAACTCCATATTTTTTTTAAATCCAAGATAATGGAGAATTTCATTTGAGCAAATGGATTATCAATACGATTTCTCATGTATGAAAGGAAAGCCTTAACTCTCACCTTTTTTGTGTGTGTTTGTTTTTGTTTTTGGGCCACAGTAGGTGATGCTCAGGGGTTACTCTGGCTATGCACTCAGAAATCGCTCCTGGCTTAGGGAAAGCATCTGGGACACTGGGGATCAAACTGAGGTCCTACCTGGATCAGCCTCCAGCAAGGCAAATGCCATACCTCTGCACTATCGCTCCAGTCCCTTGGCTATCAGTTTAACACAGCCAATATCAGGACTTAAGAGATCAAAATGTGGGCCCAGAGAGATAGCACAGCAGCGTTTGCCTTGCAAGCAGCCGATCCAGAACCAAAGGTGGTTGGTTCGAATCCCGGTGTCCCATATGGTCCCCTGTGCCTGCCAGGAGCTATTTCTGAGCAGATAGCCAGGAGTAACCCCTGAGCAATGCCGGGTGTGGCCCAAAAACCAAAAAAAAAAAAAAAAAAAAAAAAAGAGATCAAAATGCAGAACAAGTCAGACTGATTATGGCTGAGCTACTTCCCAATGACATAAAGTGGGAAAAAGGCAGGTATATTTATTAAAAATTACTGCTGACTCCAAATATCTTCCTAGGAATCGTTATTGTGGCCCTTTTCACATTTTTGTGCAAATCCTGGAAGGCATTTATTTTCATCAATTTGCTGTGCTACTGCGGTAAAACCAGTTGTTTAAGGAGGTATCTTCTGAGCAAAATATTCGAAGATACAAATCCTTTATTTTAAATTTAATACTATCTTTATTTAAGCACCATGATTACAAGCATGATTGTAGTTGGGTTTCAGTCATAAACACCCCCAGTGCAACATTCCTGCCATCAATGACCCTATCCTCCTCTCCCACCCTGCTTGTATTCGAGACAGGCATTCTACTTCTCTCATTAACATTGTCATGATAGTTATTAGTGCAATTATTTCTCAATTGCACTCACCACACTTTGTGCTGAGCTTCATATTGTGAGCTGGTCCTTCCGGCCCTCATCTCTATTGTCTCTGGGCATTATAACAATAATGTCTTTTATTTTTCTTAAAAATAAAGAAGAGTGAGACTATTCTGTGTTTATCTCTCTCCCTCTAACTTATTTCACTCAGCATAATAGATTCCATGTACATCTGTGTATAGGAAAATTTCATGACTTCATCTCTCCTGACACTGCATAATATTCCATTGTGTATATGTACCAAGGTTCTTTAGCCTTTCATCTGTTAAAGGGCATATTGGTTGTTTCGAGAGTCTGGCTATTGTGATTAGCACTGCGATGAATATAGGTTTGAGGAAGGGATATTTGAATTGTATTTTTGTGTTCCTAGGGTGTATCCCTAGGATCAATCATATGGGATTTCAATTTCCAGTTTTTTTAAGGAATCTCCATATTGTTTTCCATAAAGGCTGGATTAAATGGCATTCCAGCCTGCAGTGAATGAGAGTTCCTTTCTCTCTCCACATCCCCGCCAACACTGATTATTCTTGTTCTTTGTAATGTGTGTCAGTCTCTGTGGTTGTTTTTATTTGCATCTCCCTGATGATTACTGATGTGGAGCATTTTTCATGTGTCCTTTGGCCATTTGTATTTCTTCTTTGAGGAAATGTCTGCTCATTTCTTCTCCCCATTTTTTTATGGGGTGAGATTTTTTTCTGGTAAACTTCTGTCAGTACCTTATATATATATATTCATTATTATCCCCTTATCTAATGAGTATTGGGTGAATATTTCTCCCATTCTATGGGTGGCTTTTATATCCTAGGCATATTTCCTTTGAGGTGCAGAAGCTTCTTAGTTTAATATAGTCCCATCTGTTTATCTTTGCTTCCAATTGTTCGGAGAGTGCTATTGTTTCCTCTTTGAAGATGACTTTAGTCTCAATGTCATGGAGTGCTTTACCTACATGTTATTCTATATACCTTATAGTTTCAAGTTTGATATCAAAGCCTATAATCCATTTAGATTTGTGCATGGTGTTAGATGGAGGTATGAGCTCACTTTTTGGCAAGTGGCTAACTAGTTGTGCAACACCACTTGTTGAAGAGGCTTTCTTTGTTCCATTTTGCATTTCTTGCCCCTTTATTAAAAAATTAATTGATTTTATGGGGATCATTCTCTGAATACTCAAGCCTATTCCACTGATCTGAAGATCTGTCTTTATTCCAATACCATGCTATTTTAATAACTATTGCTTTGTAGTACAATTTAAAATTGGGGAAAGCGGGGCTGGTGAGGTGGCACTAGAAGTAAGGTGTCTGCCTTGCAAGCACTAGCCAAGGATCAGGACCGTGGTTCGATCCCCCGGTGTCCCATATGGTCCCCCCAAGCCAGGGGCAATTTCTGAGCACTTAGCCAGGAGTAACCCCTGAGCATCAAATGGGTGTGGCCTGAACCCTCCCCCCAAAAAGAAAATATTAAAAATGGGAAAAGTGATGACTCCCATATTCCTTTTCCCAAGGATCGCTTTAAATATTCTTGGGTGCTTATTTGTTCCAAATGAATTTCAGGAGTGTTTAATCCACATCTTTGAAGAATGTCATGGGTTTCTTTAGAGGGATTGCATTAAATCTGTACAATGCTTTGGGGAGTATTGACATTTTAATGATGTTAATCCTGCCAATCCATGAGCAGCATACTTATCTCCATTTACTTGTGTCCTCTCTTATTTCATGAAGCGGGCTTTTGTACTTTTCTTTGTTTGGGTCCTTTACCTCTTTAGTTAAGTTGACTCTGAGATACTTGCATTTAGGTTTTTCTAAATATAGTATCATGACACCTGCAGTGAGAGCATGACTTCTTCCTTCCCTATCTGGATGCCCTTGTTGTCTTTTTTTGTACCTAATCGCAATGACAAGTTCTTCCAGTACTATTTTGAATAGGAGTGGTGAGAGAGGGCAGTCTTGTACCAGATTTTAGAGGAAAAGCTTTTAGTTTATCTCCATTGAGAATAATAATGGTTATTGGCTTGTGGTAGATGGCCTTGACTATATTGAGAAAAGTTCCTTCCATTCCCATCTTGATGAGAATTTTTATCAAGAATGTGTTGTTTGGACCTTACCAAATGCTTTCTCTGTATCTGTTGATATGATCATATGGTTTTTCTTTTTCTTTTTGTTGATAATGCTGTATTATGTTGATTGATTTATGGGTGTTAAACCATCCTTGCATTTCTTTTGATAAAACCTACTTGGTCTGGGCCGGAGCGGTGCCGAAAGCAGTATGGCGTTTGCCTTGCACTCACTGACCTAGAACGGACTGAGGTTCCATCCCCTGGCATCCCATATGGTCCCCCAAGCCAGGAGCGATTTCTGAGCGCAGAGCCAAGAGTAACCGCTGAGCATCACCAGGTGTGGCCCCAAAACCAAAACAAACAAAAAAACCCAATAAAGACCTACTTGGTCATGGTGAATGACCTTGATGCGGCATTCGATCCTATTTGCTAGGATTTTGTTGAGTATCTTTTGCATCTGTGTTCATCAGGGATATTGGTCTGTAGTTTTCTTTTCTGGCAGCATCTCTGTTAGGTTTTGGTATCAGGGTGA